>NC_067398.1:678974561-679300186 GCF_016432865.1 Antechinus flavipes | reverse complement strand
ATCTGGGAGAAGGGTCTGACTCTTGCCACCGTTTCCCCCCTCCCTCCTAAAGCATGTTATTTGACCTACTCAATAAATCCCAATGGTTCCCTATTACTTCTTGAATCAAGTATAAAATCCTCTTTTTGGTTCTAAAGCCTTTCAAAAATCTGACCCCTTCCTACCTTTCCAGTCCTACATTTTCTCTACCTTTACTTCCTGCCAAATATTCTATGATCCATTGACAATGCTACTGGCTTCTTTGCTGTTCTTTGAATAAAACATGCTATTTCCTAACTCAATATGTCTTCACTGGTTCTCCACCAGGTCTAGGATTCTTTCCCTCTTCATCCAAATCTCTTCTATCTGAGACACCTCCAATTTACCCTGGATTAATCAGGCTTACATCTAGTTATTTGCATGTAGTCCCTCCTCCATGAGAATGGGAGCTCCTAATGGATAGAACTGATTTTATCTTTCTTTGAATCTCCAGTTCTCAGGTGGGTACAGAAGAAGTCCTTAACAAAAGCTCGTTCCCTGCCTCTGGGTCATCTGTTGATTCTAGCAACAGCTGATGGCTGGGCAATTTTTATTCTCCTCCTGGCCTTCCCAGGCCTTCAATAATTCCCTTCCTGCTCCTTTTGTTTGTTTCCCAGTCAGCTTTTTAGCTTTTATATATCTTCTTTCATTAGAATATAATTCTTTGAAGGCAATAACTATCCTTTCTGCTTGTATTTTGCATCCCCAATTTAAATTGACCACCTGATCTTCTGCCTATCTCTCTACCTCTTTCTTTCTTTCTTCTTTTTTTTTTTTTTTTTTTTTGCTGAGGCAATTGGGATTAAGTGATTTACCTGGGATCACACAGCCAGGAAGTGTTAAGTGTCTGAGGCCAGATTTGAACTCAGGTCTTCCTGCAGGGCTAGTGTTCTATCCACTGAACCACTTAGCTGGTCCCCTCTACCTCGTTCTGTAACCAGTATGGTCTTGTTCCCTATTGTAGGTGGCTCAATCTTCCGTATGGAGCCCTGATTTAAGAGTTTCTAATCCTTTCTGATCACGTGGGCCACTTAAGCTACAGGCTTAGAGAGGCTGTGGTCAGGCTGAGACAACCTGACTCTCAGACTCAGGGGAAAGGTATGGGAGAATGGTGAACAATGAGAAGGGAAGGGACAACAATATAATGGCTAAGGTGGGAAGAGGACATGGTTTAGAACATGGGGACAGAGAGAGAAGGATAAAAAGAGCAGAGAGGGATGGAAGGGAGGATCAAAGAAAAGGATGAAGGCAGGACAAGAGAATGGAAAGAGAAGAATATAGACTATGGGGTTATAAATGAATTGAGAGATTGGGAAGAGACAGGATGGGAAGGGAAGGGATGAGAGAAGGGGGGACTGGAATGAAAAATAAAGGGAAAAGAAGAACATGTGGATAGGGACAGCTAGTTGGTGCAGTGGATAGAGCACCAGCCCTGAATTCAGGAGGACCCGGGTTCAAATCTGGTCTTAGACACTTAACACTTCCTGGCTGTGTGACCCTGGGAAAGTCACTTAACCCCAATTGCCTCAGGGGGGAAAAAAGAATATGTGGATAGACAGGATGGTGAAATAGAAAGAATGGGGATGACTAGAAAAAAGAGGGATGGAGAATATGAGAACAGGAAGGAACAAGGAAGCAAGAGATGGGTAGAGAAGATGAGAAGTTAAAGGGAGAGGGATGAAAGAGGATATGAGAATAGAGTGAAGGGGAGGGACCAAAAATATGGAAATGAAGAGGAGGATGGGCACAGCAAAAAGTCCAGAGGTGGAAGAAGGGATGAGAAAGAAAGGGATAGAGGAATCTGTGTTGAGGATGGGAAAGGACATACTCACATTGTAGAGCACGAGGAAGCCTCCAAAGAAAGAAGAGAAGTAAAATAAAAATCTCCAACTGAAAATACAGAACAGAATATGGACTAAGTTTGGGGAGCCCCAATCCAGGGGTGGGAGAGATGAAGGAGGGGATGGATAGAAAGGGCTATTGCCAGGGGCAGGTCAGACTTAAGACTCAAAAAATAGGACCCTAGATCCCTAATTAGGCTTGTCCCCCACCCCAGATCTTGGCCAGGCTCCCTTTTATGGACGGCACTCCCCTAGGCTCACCAGGCTTCACAGAATTTCTTGCTCAGTAACGGTCGGTCCTGATTTCTCCGGCGCCGAAACCAGCGCTGGGCCTGCCTCACGGACAGGCCGCACTGGCTGGCCAAGTGACTCAGCTGCGCCTGGAGACAGAAGGACAGGAAATGGGGATGGGGGAGAAAGCAAGACCTAAGCTCTCAGGAAAGATGGCCTCTCCTTCAAGTTTACTCAGGCCACTGTCCACTTCACCAAGCTGCCACTCTGCCCCCAGAAACCTAGAACTTCCCAGACCCTGGTGAACTCTACATCGGAGGGCTTGAGGGACAGAGGCTGGGTCTTTGGGGTTAATGTTAATGGAGCTGTCTCTTCCCTTGCCAGGGAAAGTCCGCCCAAAGAAAGCATTGCCCACATTATACCTGGGAAGAAGGGAGGTGGAGGTTGGGACAGGGACATGCGCTGGGGAAATCTCCCTAAAAGAAGCCCCTGTGAGAAGAACTTTAGAACAGACTTTCAGAGCTGGAAGGACCCTCAGATCTAACCCTTTTCTACTCCCTCGTTTTACAGATGAGAAAAACTGAAGCCCAAGAGTTGAATTAACTTGTTCAAAGTCATCCATCAGTGGAAGAAAAAGAAACTCAAGTCTCCTGGGCTCCTGGCCCTCTCTATGGTGTAGAAATGGTAGTTCTTGGTACTTAGATCATCCTGAGGCTGAATCCATACTTAATCCCTCTAATGAACCGATGCACAGAGGGATTTCCCACAGGGCAATATCAACTCCTGAAGGGAAGTGGAGGAATTTAGGCATCCAACTTAATGTCATCCAGTCCAGGAACCTCCTCACCTCTTTTGGATCCTTATTGTGGGTCCGGAAAAAGTTCTCCAGGATAGGGTTAGGGGTAGCCTTGACCCTCAGGCGATCACGCACACCCAAAGCCCTGCTCAACGGCATCGCGATGGTCCTAGTACAAGAGACAGGAGGATGTGATACCCAAGAACCCCTCCCCCTCATCTAGGGTCCTTTGGGAGCTTTTTGCCAAATCCAAGCGGGCCTGCCCCAGCTAACTCACATACCCTGCAGGAGATGAGGTGCAGGGGGAAGAAGGGAAAGGGAGCTCTCAGCAAGGGCAAATGTAAGGTGATCAATCTAAATCTCAGCAGAACTCTGGGATGCTGGGAAAGTGAAAGGAGCATTCCCTACAAACGGGTTCCTGATCAGAAAAGCCCCATGAAATACTAGCCAGAGCCAAAGAGCAAACTCTCAATTTCAGCAAGTATTTATTCAGTGCTTCTATATGTAAAGTTTTACCTCAGTGCTGGGAGTAGAATTACATCCTTTAGAACCCATAGACTAATAGAGATGTAAGATACCAACACAGCTATATATTATATGTGATATCACGGGGTTAAGTGCATGGTAAAGGAATCTTCCAAAAGGGAAGGTTATTACCAGCAGTGAGGGTCAAATCAGGGTAAACTTTCAAGAGGAGGAGGCGTTGGAGTTAGTCTGTGAGGGTTGGAGATGAATTTAACAGGCAATTAAAAGGCGAGGATGATATTCCAAGAATAAAGCTGTGGTAGATGTGGGAGTAGAAGAAGCTGTTGGCCAAGTTTAACTGGACTCTCCTGGGCAGGAAGACCACCCCCCCCCACTTGTTTTTTGTGGCCCAATAACATTCCACATAGTTCATATATTGCAATCTTATGGAATTACTAGGAGAAAAAACATTTTGTAATCACAAGGCATGGTATATGGGAAAGACTATTGGATTGGGGGCCAGAGAGGATTAGATTTTAATCTCAGCTTGGCTACTTACAGGCTGTGTGATGTTAGGGGAAGTTACCTCATTTTTCTAGGATTTAGTTTCCTCATCTGAAAAATGTTTGGAGTTGGACAAGCATGGTCTCTAGTTCAAGTGTCCTTAATCTGGACTCCACAGACCCTCAAGGAGGCCTTGGAAAAATTTTAAGTCTGAGAACTGAGATAACAAAGAAATACACTTCTATTTCAATATAGCCGGTTTCCAAGTACCAGACCCAAAGTCAGGAGGACCTGAGTTGAAATGTGATTTCAAATACTTATAAATTTATAAAGTTACTTCCAGCTCTAATTTAATGAACCAAAGCCATAGAAATATGTCCTGATTCTCTTAATTTGCTTCAATCTAGGATTGCTTCAATATGTATACTCTCAAATTCTTATAGGCTGGAAAAAATCCGAAGTTATTTAGTCTATCCTATCCTCTCAAATAAATATCAATAATAATGGTGATAACAATAATATTAGCTAGCATTAACATAGGGCTTTAAGGATTACAATGTGATTTATGTTAACTCACTTGATTTTCATAACCACTTAAGAAGTAGATGTAATTATTGACCCCTCATTTTATGGATGGGGACATTGAGATATAGAGTTTAAGTAATTTAACAGCTGGTAATTATCTGAGGGATGATGAGTCTTTCTGACTCCAAGTTCAGTCCCAGCAGGCACCCAGCAATAGCTCAAATGATTTCTTCAGAATCCTTCTGTGCCTTAGTTTTCTGTAATAATTCAATTCAATAAATGTTTGGCTGGATCAGGGAATGTGCATCGCAGTGACTGATAGACAGCAGGGTCTGGTATAAAGATCAGGTTTTTCTGAATAGGTTGGCAAGACTTGAAAGACAAATCTATTCTCTGAGGGCCAACTCTTTGGTGATGAACTTCTTCAACTTTCTCGTGGCCTGGTCTTTGGACAGCATTGCAGCCTGTGCTCAAAGGCCATTCTGGCTCAGGAAGCAAGCCAGAGCTTGCCCTACCCAGTGGGGCAATCTATAAAAACTAAGGGCCACTATCACACTACAGTGAATCACCAGAGAAGGATCTGAATACAACACAGAGCCCTTGTGGACAATCATTAACCTTTTCTTGGAAAGTATTTATCCTCTCCTTATATCAGTTGTAAATTCATGGGCTTCTTTGTTTACATGGCAAACCTTTGTCCATTTCTATATTGGAAGTCAATGAGAAAATAGGATCTTTTTTTATGAAAGTTTTCTTTGAAGTCCCCTGCTGGAATGCACTGATTCCTTTGCTATGGGTACCATGGCTATTTCAAGCTGGCTTGCTGGTCCTGGGGAGGAGCTGTTAGCTCAGGTGAAGAGTTTATTGAAAAGTGATAAACTGCCACTCTTTAAAGATGATCATAGTAGATGATCATCTTTCTTTTGGCCCAGCCAGAGGCTGGGATGAAGACAGGAACCATCAGGGTAAAAATCCTGCTTCAGTATTGCTTTTTCCATAGTAGCCCAGTGAGATCAGCAAAGTGTATAAGAATATTCCCATTTGACAGATGAGAAACAGCCTCCAATGACGAGCCCAAGAAGAGACATGACTTATGAATAAGTTGGTTGTTACACCATGATGGTTGTTGGCAGATATGAACAAGTTTGATTTTTTTGTTTCTTTGCATTTGCTCATAGGTGCCCACATCCCAGGATCAACAAGGAAGGAAGCCCACAGTTGACTTACCTCTCAAAGCCAAATCTGATGACCATTAGAACCAATGCTATGGGAATGGATGCCAGCAGGTCCCTGGGATGAGGGTAGGTGACCCCATCTGAATCTTCCGTGTCAGCCCATGAGTACCCAGGAGGGAACCAGTACTCATCCTTCCAAAACCATTCATACAGGCTGGTCAGCATCCTGGAGGCAAAAAGCCAAGAATTTTACTGGAAACATCCTGAGAGGGAGGGGACACAGCATTGGCAAGGGAGAACAAGTGTGGGTTAATCAAAAACTCTGGTTAACTGAGAGTCAATGTACACGGATCATTGATTTTGGAAACAGAAAATGTCATAGATATCAGGGACCTTGAGGTAAGCCCGATCCTCTTATTTTACAAATGGCAAAATTGAGGCCCTAAGAGAGGAAGGAATTTGTCCAGTCGCATAGTGAATCGGGTGCGCAAATCCGACTCCCTGTCACTGCCACCTCAAGGCCACCAGAGGGGCACTGTGTGGGTGAGCCTTATTAATACACTGGTTGCTGTCTAATCTTCCTTGGCACAAGAGACCCAGGTGTCCCAGACTTTGTCCAGCCCGCTGCCAGCCCCTAGCTCAGTCCAGCTGTGATTTGAACACTGATTGGGGAGGTCACATGGATTGGGGAGGGCTGCTCCCATAAAGGGAAAGAGACCCTAAAACCACAGATATAGGAGAGTCCTTAAAAGACAGAATATCAGAGCCAGAGAAGAGACTTTACAACCTAGAATATCAGAGCTGGGAAGAAACTTAGAAGGGAGATGGTACACTCTCCTGAAGGGGGCTCAAAATCATACATTAGTGACAGAGTACAATTATAAACATTTAGAGCCATAGCTCCGGCTCGGCTCCTGGGGATTGGTTGGTCCAGGGGCCGGTGTCTTTCTCCCTCTGGCTTTCTCCCTCACAAAAGAGGCTCAATTTCTGCTAGGCAGAGGGTCCTTTGAAAAGATAAAAGGCTGATCCCTCCAAGTTTCCCAGATGGGGGATAATCCTCTTGGTGGCCCAGGCTAAAATTAGCTCGGCTGTCTAGGAGAAGGGGCTTAGGGCTTGAGTGATGCTCCCCAGCCCAGGCCAACTCTGAGCAAAGGCCTTCAGATCAAGGAGTGGGGAGGTAAGGGGATGGTGAGTGGTAACAAGGGAGCAATAGTCTCAGGTTCTGCCCTGTGGGGCTTCCCTGAAGGTAGCCAGAGGAAGTGTGCTGAAAAAGTCACCCAGAGATGGAATGTGAAGTCTGCCCACAACCAAGCTCCCCCCTTGCCTTCACTACCTCGACAGCTCACAGCCTTCCTTGACCTAAGCACACTGGGCCCTTCCTGGACTCCTGAAAGCAGTTTTAAGGTCTATCAAGCTCAACCAGGCCCAGGCTTTGCAGCCGATTTCCAATTCTTACTACCTGTGTGATTTTGGACAAATCATTTAATCTCTACCTCAGTTTCCTCATCTGTAAAATGAATGTGTTAGACCTCTAAATCTCTGATTCCATTTGTAAATAAATGGGCCCAGGGAAGCGGGAGGAGAGGCCACAGCAAGCCAGGAGCCCCTTCTCTCTCATGTTTAGTTCAAGAACCAAGTCCCGAAGAGGTACCTCCCATCCAATCTACGCCCCCCCCCCATCCCATTCAAGCTTAACCTTTTTTCCCAGCCCCCTAGCTTCCCTTTAACTCTTTTTAAACAGATTGACAGTCATTTTATTACAGCCCAGCTCAGACAGGTCCTTCTTTGGCAAAACTACTATCCATGGTTCTTCCAGTTCCGTGATTAACTAAACCACTCTCCATAGCATTTTGAGAAGACTTCAGGAAAAATCCTATTTTCCAAGCCTGGCATTCAAACCTTCCACTGCCCAGCTTGAAGGCTCCTTGGCCATCTAAGCCTTAGCCAGATCAAGTCTCCCCACCACAGAGGTTCCTCACTTGAAGGCTTTTGAGCTTTCTGGAATGCCCTCCTCCAAAACTCCCCCATACCCTCCCATCAAGGTCCAGCTCAGGTGCCGCCTCTTCTAGGAAGTCTTCCTGAATTCTCCTGGGCCACAGAAATCTTCCCCATCTCCTCTCTAACGGCCTTACAAACAGAATAGTTTGAATGCAATAGTTGCCCCTCCTCACACACAGTAGGCCCATAATAAGTGTCTGCCTACGGGAATGGGAGGATCACCTGGGTCCAGATGAGGCAGCGGCGGCAGAGAGTGGAGGTACCCTCACCATCCGGAGAGACGGGGCAGCCGGACTCACCCTGGAGATCCTTCCTCTAAAGAGGCTCAGAGGAGGGAGGGCTGGGCTCCAGAGGAGCTCCCTCCCTTTTCAGCCCGTCCTGGCCCCGCCCAGTCCCATCCCCTAGCTCCGCTCAGTCCAGCCCAGCTGGCCCCTGGCCCTGCCCCAGACTTCATCTACCAGCCGCGGCTACCGGAATTCACAAATCAAGGCCCCGGGCCCCAGCTGAAGGTGCCGGGCTGGCAGGCAGCTGCAGCTCTGCCACATGGGGCAATTCGGGTTTCCCCCGGTGAAGTAGGGCTGGGACTCGAAAGCCCTCACCCAGCAGGATCGCTTCACAGACCATTAACTTTGGGAGGAGCTTTGTCGTCAGTTCACACCCTCCAATTTTCTTAGGCTTTCCCACTTGCCTCTATTTCCATCAAGCTGGAGGAACTGAGATGGGGGTGCGGGGCAAAAATGAGTCCAAACTCCTAGACAAAGCCAACAACACTGAGTGTCTCTAAATCTCTCCATAGTCCGGCCTCAGACCTCACCATTCAACAAAAACTGCTTTTCCCAAACTTCTGAAATTTAATATTTTATTTTTCCCAACTGAATGTAAAACACTTTTTAGGATTAATTCAAAATTTTGGGTCCCAAATTCTCTCCCTTTCTCCCTTCTTGAGAAGGCAAACAATTTGGTTATACATGTGCAGTCATGCGAAAAATATTTTCATATTAGTCATGTTGTGAACGGAAACACAGGCCAAAAAAAAAAAAAAAAAACCCATAAAAAAAATTAGTATGCTTTGATCCGCAGTCACTCTATCAGTTCTCTCTCTGGAGATGGATAGCATTTTTCATCATGATTCTTTTGGAATTGTCTCAGGTCACCGTATTGCTGAAAATAGCTAAGTCATTCACAGTTGATCATTGTACAATATTGCTATTACTGTGTACACTGTTCCGGTCTGCTCCCTTCAATCGGCATCATTCATGGAAGTCCAGGTTTTTCTGAGGATTCTGCTCATCATTTTCTAATGGCACGATAGTATTTCATCACAATCAAATACTATAACATGATAATACATATAACATAAAGAACAGCTGTTCCTCAATTGATAAGCATCCCTGCAATCTCCAATTCTTTGCTATCACAAAAAGATTGCTATAAATATTTTTGTACGTATTGCTTTTATAATCTTTGGGATATAGACCTATTGCTGGGTCAAAGGTTTTATAGCCCTTTGGCTTTAATTCTTAATTGTTCTCCAAAATGGAGAGCAAAATGGAAATCATCAATAATACATTAGTGTTTAAATTTTCTCACATCCTCTCCAACATTTGTATTTCCTTTTTCTATCACATTAGTTAATTTGATAGATGTGAGATATAGTATCACAGAGTTGTTTTAATCTCCATTTCTCTAATACTGATTTAGAACATTTTTCATAAACTATAAACAGTTCTGGTTATTTCAACTGAAAACTACCTGTTCAAATTCTTTGACCATTCATTGATTGGGGGATAACATATGCTTATAAATCTGACTCAGTTTTTTGCATATTTGAGAAATGAGACTAGTATCAGAGAAACTTAATGTAAAATTTTTAGCAGTTATGATTATTGTATATTTCCCCATTCATCCTATTTTCTCTTGGTTCATCCTAGTCTCTCTTCTTCCATTCTACTCATCCTCAGAAAGGAATGCTTTCTTTTGAAGCTCCCCCATATCCTCCCATCAAGTCATACTCATCCTGATGGCCACTTCCCTCAATTCACCTTATCAACCTCTTCAATATCAATATCAACCTCTTCTCTTCTTTCTCCCCTTCTTTTCTACTTTTCTGTAGGATAAGATAGATTTCTATACCTAACTGAGTGTGCATGTTCTTAATAAGAGTAAGATTCAAGTTCTTTACCCTCCTTCTCCCCCCATCTTCCCCTCCCTGGCAAAGCTCTTTCCCCACCTCTTTTATATGATATAATTTACTCCATTCTAGCTCTTCTTTCCCCTTCCTCTTTCTTAGCGTTCCCCCCCCCCTTTTTTTTGGATATCATCACAAAAGGTTCAGTCCATATCTATGCCCTCTATGAATACTTCAAACTGCCCTAATAATGCTGAAATAGTTAGGAGTTAACAAGTATCACCTTATCAAGTAGGAAGGTAAATAGTTTGTAAACAATTTAACCTTATTAAGTCCCTTATGATTTTGTTTTCCTGTTTATTTTTTAATACTTCACTGGAATGTGGTTATTTGAAAAGTCAGAATTTAAGCTCTGGTCTTTTCATCACGAAGGTTTGAAAGTTCTCTATTTCACTGAATATCCCTTCCTCCTCACCCAACCCTTCTCCATCTGCCCTTTCCCCCCATGAAAGATTATATTGAGCTTTGCTGAAGAGGTGATTTGGTTGTGATTTTAGTTATTTTCATTCAGTCACTATCTTAGTACCAGCCCTCCTCACCTCTTGACTAGATCAACAGCTTTCTGATTGGTTCTCTGCCTCATTTTTCTTTCCCTTCCTATCCATTTTGAACTCAGCTGCCAGTGATTTTTTTAAAAGTGAAGTTCTGTCCATGTCATCTCTAACATCGCTGTGTGTTCCCACACACACACCCTCAAATTAGATCCAGTGACTCCCTATTAGCTCTAGGATCAAATTAAAACACTCTGGTTGGCTTTTAGGCCCTTTTACAACCTGGGCCCTCCCTACCTTTCCATTTTCCTCAATCCATAATACAGTAATTCCTTCCATATCTTGGGGGTTAAGGGTACTGTACCCCTCCATGATCTGAAAAATCCACACAAAAAAAAACTCCTTTCATACCAGAAAAGAAGTCTGGTATTTTTATTTTTCTTTCATGACATGTTTACAGTATTAAAAAATAACATGGTGGTATTAAGCAGTACTAGAGATATATTTTATGTATTTCTGACTTTCTAAACTTTTTTTTTGCATCATCTGCTAGCCTTCAAGTGTTGTCCTTGACTTCTGCAAAACTCCCAAATTCCTATTTAATTTTTTATGCCAAGCCACAATATATGGAGATCATCATGGGGAAAGTCTAGGTGGGGAAGGGCTAGCTAGTAAACCCACGTAGCCTAAGCTAATGCCTTATTTGGTTGTATACAATTAGAGAAGATTATAGGGAACATAACTATCTTACTAGAGCACTCGGTCCATCTGTGACAAGCCTAAGTGTTAAGAGGATAAAATTGGGTCTCTTCCAATCCAGGCACATTCACTCTGATAACATTAGTTAACTATACTGTCTACCCTTCTTCCCTCCCCAAAGACCTCTGAATCTGTCAAGAAACAATATTGCCCAGGTCTTCATCCCTTTTCTGCTTTTTTACCCCTCTGTCCATGAACCTTTTCCCTCCTCCCTACATGATCTCATTCAGCCACAATGGTTTACTTGGCTGTTCTTCATACAAGATACTTTATCTCCCGACTCCATTCTGGCACTGGCTATCAGCCAGACCTGGAATGCTCTCTTTCTTTATCCTAGAATTTCTGGCTGCCTTCAAGACTCAGCTTTAAGTGAACTTTCTGAGGGAGACTTTTCCCAATTCCTCCACGTTAATACCTTCTCTCTTTCACTTGCACTGGCTGTGTATCTTGAACACAGTTATTTACAATTTGTCTCTACTTCTAGAATATGAGCACTCTTGAGGGCAGGGACATTTATTACCTTTTTTCCCTCCCTGGCACAGTGTTGGAGAATATTTGCATAGGGCTGGCACATAATAGGATATTTTCATAATATATGGCAGAGAGTAAGTACTTAACAAATGTTTGTTAATTAATTCCTAGCTCTAATTAGTGGTATTGTGCAGGATTTCTTAAACTTTTTTCCACCCTGACTGCTTTTCACCTGAGAAATTTTGACATGACCCAAGACTAGGTATACATATTATTTACTGAATAAACCATAATTTCATAACCCCTACATTCAGTTATGAGACCCCATATAGGGTCATGACCCACAGTTTAAGAAGCTTTGGTATAGTGGGTAGAGCATTGGATTTTGAAGCAGGAGGAGTTGGCTTCAAATCCATTCTTACTAGCTAGGTGAGTCATTTTACTGCTCCCTACCTGTTTCCTAAACTGTAAAATTGGGATAATAACACAGCACCCATTTTCTAAGTTTGTTGTGAAGATCAAATGAGAACATATTTGCAAAGTCCTTAGCACAGTGGCTTGTATACACAATATGTGTTTAATTGTCTGTTTTCTTCCTCCCTTTATTCCACCCTTCTCTATCCTCTGTCCCTGAGTAAGATGCCACATATATACCAAAGGTTGAATGACTATTGTAGCATCTTTTTTCCTAATCTTCGGGCCTGAAGTCTCTGCTCTCCAATCCAAGCTCCAGAGACTGCCAAAGTGACACCATCTCCCTATGCTCTTCTTAAGAAATTTCAGCAAAAGTCAGCAGTCTTTAGGATTAGCTAGAAACTCTCAGTACTGAAAAGCTTTCATAACCTGATTAGAATTACCTACTTTTCCAACCTTATTGCATATTCATTATTGTTTAGTCATTTAAATCATCATTCACGATCCCATTTGGGGTTTTCTTGGTAAAATACTGGAATGGTTTGCTTCTCTAGTTTATTTTACAGATAAGGAAACTGAGGCAAACAAGGTGAAGTGACTCGCCTAGGGTCACATGTCTGAGGTCGAAGTTGAACTCAATTAATTCTTCCTGACTCTAGACTTGGCATTTTACCCATTGTGCCACCTAACTGGCCATATTTCTCTTACAGACCAAACAAATTGGCCTTGTCATTAGTTCTCACACAAATATCCTCTATTTTTCATTTCCAGCCTATGTCCTTGCTATTCTTTTCTGTATGAAATGCCCCTCCCAGTTCATCTCTGGCTCTCAGAATTCTTTTGTTTCTTTCAAAATTCTGCTCAAGAGCCATTTTCTACATGAAATATTTCTGGAGTTCTCCTTGAGCTAATTAATGTCTCCCCTTCAAATTATCTTTTATGTGTTTTATTTTTAATTACATTTTTCCTTTGTTATTGTAAATTCAAACATTTCTCTCACATACAAGCATTTCAAGACCCAAAAAACTAATGAAGATTGCTTTAAAAATTGGAATTTTAACAAAGTAGTAGCAAAGCGACTCTTTTTGTGTTCTTTTCCATTTTTTTTTCCATGTCATATTTTAGTACGTATTCTAAGAATAAACATATTAAGAGCTTAAGATCACAGCCTACACGGCTGGAAGGGAATTCAGAGGCTATCTGGTCTAATTTCATTTTTTAGGTAAGAAAACTGAGATATGGAAACAAAGTTACTTGTTCAATATCATGTATTTAATAGGGAATAGGCACTTCCCACCCTGAAGACTACATCTGGAGGCTAGAAACTGTTTCATTTTTACTGTTACTGTTAGATGTTTACTCCAGCATCTGGCATGTGGTTAGTGCTTAATAAACGTTTGATTGGATCAATGAGGAGCACAAGGTAGAAGATGAGGGTGAGAAATATTGGTACAAATCAGAGAAGCTTGGGGAATGACAGAATTAGCACTTTTTCTTTGCTTTTCCTTCTTACAATAACTATAGCATGGAGACTAGGGGTAAAGAAAGAGCTGTTCAGAGCAAAGGAGAAAGGTGGAGAAGGGAAAACTCGGTCCTAGCTTAGTACTATGTAAACTTGGATAAGTCCCTTTACCAATCTGGGTCTCAGTTTCCCCATCTGTAAAATGAGAAGATTGGACTTAACAGTCCTTAAGGATCCTTCCAGCTTTCATGGTCTGTGAGTTGATAAAATTGAGCGAGACTCACCATGTAAAACACATAGCCCCACCCCCAACTTCACTTCCTCTATCCTTGGTCCTGTCTGCTGCCAACCACCAAGAGGAAGTACAGAAATGGTGCAGCCTTCCTCTTACATTCATGTCCTTTGCCTCTGATAGCCACTGATAAACAGAAGTGCTGGGGGAAGGGCTTGGAGAGCACTTATTCCAAGCCTAGAGACTGCTGTAGCTCCCCAGGCTGGATAAATTAGAGGGGATGATTTAAGGATAAATATTAAGTATAAAGTAAATGGCAGGCAGTATAGTGCAGTGGATAGAGGTCCCTTTAGAGCTAGGAAAACCATAGTTTAAATCCTGCCTCTGATAGATACTGGCCGTGTTACCCTAAGCAAATGACTACCTTTTGTAGGATCAAGACAGCCCTTCAAATATGAGTTGAATAGAAGGTGACTTAATGGAGAAAAAGCTCTAAGAAATCATAGGTTTAATCCCTATCCTGAAATGTAGTCTTACACTTAGATTTTTTTGAAAAATCAAGTACAAGATGGGGGAGACTGTGGCCATAAAAATCATTGTCCAAGTTCTCCATGGGCCTCAGTTTCCTCAAATATCAAATGAGGAAGCTGGATTGGATGGCCTCTGGGCCATCTCTTTCCAATTCTAGATCTGTGATCCACGTGGGATCTGAGGGTACATTAAGAGAAACTTACAGGAAGAAGCAGATAGTACCTTTCATAGTCTTTGGATACAGTCAAATCACAATTAAGAGCATAATGTTCATTCCCAGGTGGCCACAGTTTGAGAACAATATGGCTGGAGGGATGACTTGCAGTTCATTCCATCTGAGACTACATGGAGTGAAATGGGGATGTTTTTAGCCTGGAAAAGAAACCCCCCCCTTTGAGGGGAGATTCGTGTGTGTGTGTGTGTGTGTGTGCAAACAGGCTTCCTCTCTTCGAGTAAGTGAAGCATTAGGTAGAAGAGAAGAGAGAACTAAGAAGGGATGAACATCTTAAGAGTGACAGACTTAAGGCTTGACTAAGGATGAACCTCCTGATGAGAACTGGCCCAAGCCCAAAGTAGAAAAGGATTCCTCTGGAGGTCTTTGAGCACCAGCTTGATGATACATTGAGAAAGGGGCTCATGGTAAGCTCCAGATTGTATCAGAATAGTCTCTGAAGGGCTTTTACACTCTGATATCCTGGATTCCTGGAGGAAGGAGGGAAAGAGAGAAACGCAGTCTATCAGGAAGATTCCAGGTGAATTCTCTGGGTAAGGATCACTAATAGCTTTGGCTGTCCTGGGGAAGACCTATCCCATAGGAATTCTTAGGATTTAGGAATAGAGCTTAGAAATCTCCTGATCACTTGACAGATGAGGAAACTGAGGCTGGCAGAATTACATGGAAAGCATCACAATTACTAAGAAGAGCTGACTAAAACACAGGTCCTCTGATGCTAAATCCAATACTCTTTCTATTTGAAACTGAGGTTGGAAGGATCATTAGTTAAGAAGCCTTAGCAGCTATTTAGGGACTCTATCCTTTTTGACAGATGATGGAAGGGGCCCACAGAGGCCAATTGCCTCACTTAAGATCACAAAAGGGGTAAGTAGAAGAGGATTTGAATACAAATCCTCTCTCTCCTAAACTCTTTGAACTCTTCCAATATTGCCTCCTCCCTGAAGGCCTCCTTCTAAATTCTCTTTGTCTTCTTTAAGGGTAACTTAACAAGCCACAACTGCTTTACTGTTGATTCCCTTCTCCACCCAGGTCCAATGGATTCAAGTGTCAATTTTCCCCTACCTCTCTTTCCCCATCTGTTTAGCAAGCAGTGCCTGGTAAAACTAATTCCAACGATGAGTTGGCAGCTGCCATGGAGAGCTTAGCCCCTTCTTTAGAAATGCTGGCACCACCTCCTGGAATAGGGTTCCTTTGTAAGGTAACCCCTGGGTATTGCCAACTGGGTTCTCCTAAATAAAGTGGCTGTACTGTAAACATGACTGCAAGTACCCAATGCACCAATCTAGGGCAAGCAGAAGAAAAAGGCACCTTCAATTCAACTTTCAATTCAAATTCTTACTTAGGAGGAGAAAAAAAAAAACAAAAACCAAGAGACATTTTAAACTATACGGCCCTATGATGGATCACAGAGCCTGGGAGTGTTAATACCAAGGGAGGGAGAAAAGAGCTCATCAGTGGATAGAGGGAGGACACTCGCACTATTTGGTATCAAATTCAATTGTTTCCATCTGCAGAAGGAGTTACTTTTCAAAATACTAAATTTTGGTGCCCTAGGGCAAAGTACTGATTACCAGGCTTTAGTTATAGCTCTGGGCTAGACCAAGTAACCATTGAAGAAGGTTTGATGGGAAAAAAAGACCTAAATCGCAGAATGCTTCTTATTAGCTGTGTGACATTAGACAGCTAATCTATATCTCTGGGATTCACTTTTCCCACCAGCAAACAGATGGTTTGTACCAAGTGGTTTTTAACCTTCAAAATACCATTTGACATTCAATGACTTTATGGCTTAAAATGTCTGAGGAGACGAAAGGTAACCGCCTGCTATGGGTGCAAAGTCAATGTGGATGTGTGTAAGGGCAGGAAGAAAATGGAATTGGGACTCAACAATGGGAGGATCCCTGGGAAACTTTCCAATTTAGAGTATAAGCTCATTGAAGGAAAGAACTGCTCATCTCCATCAGCACTTGACATGGTACCTAACACACAGGCACACAATAAATGCTCATGGAACTGAATTAGAGCTGAATTTGTTTTCTCCGTCCACCAGTAGGCTACACAGGTCCACAGACCAGGCATTTTCTAGAAGTCATTACCTCCTAATCATTGATAGTGTACTGAATTCATCCCCTTATCCCACTAGTACCCAAGCCCCAGAGGACCTTGGAACCACTGGACCACTCATCCAGTTAGTTTCTGCATGTCATTAGGATAGCCATTATATTGTCTTAGTAAGTATGGAAGGGAAGAAGGGAAGGAGATTGATTGAGCCTGGATCTAAGGAAGGATCAGCTAGGGAGACTGAGGAAGAAGCTCCAGGTTTTTACTTGGACAATAGAATAAAAAACAGGATACCATCACAGCTTACCACTGATTGCTAGCTAGTAAATAGTCTGGGTCCATAGCCCTTTTCCTTGTGTGGGGTAGTGACTGTCAAGAAGGATTGGCAGAAGAGGGTAACAGGAGGTAGAGGAGGAAGAGAAAGTGGGGAAAGCAGACATGAAGGGGAGAGTGCCAACCGAGGGAAGAGAGAGGATTCCTTTCCCCATTTAGTCAGACACTGAGAGATCAGGGCTGATTGGAACAAGTATTCTGACCCAAGTCCTTGGGCATTCAAGAGCCTCTGGTTTCTAAAAGGAGGACATAGTGGCCCCATATCGTGCTCCTCTCATGGAAAGGAATAGCCTCAAATGTCACCACTTTCAGGATGACACCCGTCTGTCCTGAAGCAGAAATAGAAAAGGCTCAGCTTTTTTTCTAGCGGCAAGCTCATAAGGCAAGGGGAGTGGGTGGTTTACCAGTGAAATAATCTTCTGGGCCAGAGGAGCATCTCACCCCCACTCCAGGTGAGGCTCAAAAAGCCACCATTACAAAACATAAAAGCGACTGACCCTCTTTAGGATACCAAAATATAGTTACACACAGATAGCACTCATTCTGTAGCCGAGGAATCAAATGGGGTGACCTGGCCAGTTTGTGGCTGAGGCAAGACTCTGACTCTTGAGGTCAGGTTGCTGAATTACTGCAGTTTTCTATTAGGGAGCTCCCCCTGCTAATGGTCACAGGGCTGGTTCTGCCCTCTTTCCCCTCTCTTCAAATAACTGAAATTTACCAGTCAACATTATCTCAATGGATTCTCACCATGAACACAAGAAGACAAGTGCTACAGGTATTATTACTTCCATTTCACAGATGAGGAAGCTGAGGTTTCAAAGGCTTGAATGGTTTATCCATTGTTGTACAACTAGGAAGCACCAGAGACAGGATTTGAACCCCAGATCACACCCGGCTGTACTTCCACAGTTCTGCCCACTCGAGTTGTCCCAAAATCCCAGGGGAGGGATAAGGCTTTGAACTAGTCTTATTTATAGGATATGGAATGCCAGAGTTGGGATGATCCTTAGAACCCAGGATGTCGAGGCAAGGATCTTGGGTGGATATCCAAGATTCCATTATACCAGAAGACTAATCACTAAGACCTCTACGGGACAGTTCCAGATCTTCCCAGAGAACAGGCGCACTCTAGGCTGGGAATTCATTTATTTCTTCTTTCAGGTAGGTATTTGCTCCCTACCATCTCCTGCCATCTTCCCTAGCGGCAGCTAGGTGGCGCAATGGATAAAGAGAATTAGGCTCCATGCCAGGAAAACCAGAGTTCCAATGGATTAGACCCTTACAAACAGTGTAGTCTTAGACAATTCATTTAATTTAATTGCCTCAGTTTCTTCAGTTGTAAAATGGGAACAATAATGGCACTTACCTCCAAGGGTTGATGTGGATATCCAATAAGATAATATTGTAAAAAAAAAAAAAAAAAACTCTTAGCACTGTGTCTGGCACATAATAGGGTTATTTCTATCTGGAGCAGCCCTTTCTGTAGTCACAAGGAACCAGGAACTGAGTGGATGTCCATCAATGGCTGAATAAGTCATGCTATATGGAGGTAATGGAATATTATTGTTCTATAAGAAAAGATGAGCAGCCTGATTTCAGGAAGGCCTGGAGAGACTTAAATGAACTGATGCTAAGTGAAGTGAGCAGAACCAAGAAAACATGGTACACAGCCACAAGATTATGTGATCATCAATCACATGATTGGACTATGATGGACTTGGCTCTTTTCAGCGGTGAGGTGATTTGGGCCAGTTCCAATAGACTTGTTTTTTGTTTTTTTTAATAACTTTTTATTGACAGAACCCATGCCAGGGTAATTTTTTACAGCATTATCCCTTGTACTCATTTCTGTTCCGATTTTTCCCCTCCCCCAGATGGCAAACAGTCCTATCTACACATGTTGAATATATCACAGTATATCCTGGATACAATATACGTGTGCAGAACTGAAAAGTTCTCTTGTTGCACAAAAAGAATTGGATTCAGAAGGTAAAAATAACCCGGGAAGAAAAACAAAAATGCAAGCAGTTTACATTCATTTCCCAGTGTTTTTTCTTTGGGTGTAGCTGCATCTGTCCATCATTGATCAGTTGGAATTGAGTTAGATCTCTTTGTCAAAGAGATCCACTTCCATCAGAATACATCCTCATACAGTATCGTTGTTGAGGTATATAATGATCTCCTGGTTCTGCTCATTTCACTCAGCATCAGTTCATGTAAGTCTCGCCAGTCCTCTCTGTATTCATCCTGCTGGTCATTTCTTATCCAATAGACTTGTAATGGAGAGAGCCATCTGCATCCACAGAGAGTACTATGGGGACTGAGTATGGATCAAAGAATAGTATTTTCACTTTTTGTTGTTGTTATTTGTTTGCTTTTTTTCCCCCTTTTGAGCTGATTTTTTTTTTGCACAACATGAAGAATATGGAAATATGTTTAGAAGAATTGTGCATGTTTTAACCTATATCGAATGGCTTGCTATCTTGGAGAGGGGGTGGAGAAGAGGGAAGGAAGAGGAAAAAAGCTTATTTCTTTCTCTTCTTGTCATGACTAAAAAAGGTCAGGGATGGGGCAAAAGAGAGCAAAATGACAGCCTTACTTAGCTTATCCAGAGGAATTAAGACTGAGAAGAGAGAATGGCAAATGTCAAAAAAAGATAGTAAGGGGTAAATAAATGGAACAGTAAAGAGAGCACTGGCCTTAGAATCAGGAGAACCTGAGAACAAATTTGGCCTTGGATGCTTGACACTCACTAGCTGTATGAACCTGAACAAATCACTTAACCCCAATTGCCTCACCAAAGAAACAACAACAAAACCCCGCAAAGATACTAGGCACAGGACTCAGAATGGGGCTGGGTCTCTATGCACTGGGGAATAGAGGGATTGGAGAGGGAGAGAATAGAGATCAGTGTTAAGGTTGGTGTAACCATCCTGTGGAGAGGCTTCAAGTAGGCTGGAGGGCTATGTAAAGGAAAGAAAAGGATGGGTTGGAGGTAATTGACAGAACTAGACTGACCAGGACTTGGTGACTATTTGTAGGAGGGGAAAGAGTTGAGAATGATTCTTTTTTTTTTTTTAAACTTTTTATTGACAGAACCCATGCCAGGGTACTTTTTTATAGTATTATCCCTTGCACTTACTTTTGTTCCGATTTTTCCCCTCCCTTCCTCCACCCCTCCCCCAGATGGCAAGCAGTCCTTTACATGTTGAATAGGTTACAGTATATCCTAGATACAATATATGTGTGCAGAACTGAACAGTTCTCTTGTTGCACAGGGAGAATTGGATTCAGAAGATATAAATAACCCAAGAAGAAAAACAGAAATGCAGTTTATATTCATTTCCCAGTGTTCTTTCTTTGGGTGTAGCTGCTTCTGTCCATCCTTGATCAATTGAAACTAAATTAGCTCTTTTTATCGAAGAGATCCACTTCCATCAGAATACATCCTCAAACAGTATCATTGTTGAGGTATATAATGATCTCCTGGTTTTGCTCATTTCACTTAGCATCAGTTCATGTAAGTCTCGCCAGTCCTCTCTGTATTCATCCTGCTGGTCATTTCTTACAGAACAATAATATTCCATAACATTCATATACCACAATTTACTCAACCATTCTCCAACTGATGGGCATCCATTCATTTTCCAGCTTCTAGCCACTACAAACAGGGAGAATGACTCTTAAGAGTCATGATGAATAATGGGGACCAATGACAGAAACAAGAAGCTTTGTTGAGGGGGAGGACAGGTTTCAGTAGATGATGAATCTGGATTTAGACACGTTGAGTCTGAGAATGCCATGGGCCTTCAGATTTAAGAGGCATTATTATCACAGAGGGAAGAAGTGGAGCTGTGGGAGGTGATGAGCTCACTGTGGATCATAAGGTCATGGTCTAGAGCAGTGGTCCTCAAACTTTTAAAATAGGGGCCAGTTCACTGTCCTTCAGACTGTTGGAGGGCTGGACTATAGTAAAAACAAAAACTTTGTTTTGTGGGCCTTTAAAAAAAGAAACTTCATAGCCCTGGGTGAGGGGGATAAACGTCCTCAGCTGCCACATCTGGCCCGTGGGCCGTAGTCTGAGAAGCCCTGATAGAGTTAGAAAGGATCTCAGAGGCTCTCTGGCCCAAGCCCCTCATTTTATTTCATTTCATTTTTTGGAGGCAATCAGGGTCAGAAAGCTTGTTAGTGTCTAAGGCCAGATTTGCACTCAGGTCTATTGCATCCCCCAGCTGCCCCAATTCCCTCATTTTATAGATGAGGAAACTGAGGCTGGAGTGGTGAGGCAGCATAAGTAATAATTACCACCAGTGGGATTCAAATGCAGATTCTTTGATTCCAGAGTCAAGCAGTATTCCTCCTACTATAAGAACATGGGGAGGGGGGGAAGAGCATAAAAGGCTGAGAACAGAGCCCTAGAAAATAGCTAAATCATGGGATCAGTAGGTAGGAGAAGGAACAAGAGGAGACAGAGATAGAACAGATAGATAGAAGATAGACAAAGCTATCAGAGAGATTGGAGAACTAGAGAGAATGGTGTGTTGAAGTCAAGGGAGTAGGAGACCTGAGTGCCAATCCTCACTCAACTAATAACTTTTTGGCTTTTGAGGAGTCCCTTCCCCAGTGACCCTAGGCTTATTCTTCTTAAAAATAAGGGAGCTAGAGGTTATTATTTCCCATGACTCTCCTAGTTTTTCTGTCCTCTGAATCAGTTCCAAAAGCATGATGAATGTGGAAAGACAGCCAACCAATTTATGCCCTATAATTCCTTCAAATTCAAACAGCAGTCTTTGTTTATCAAAGTCTCTATCTTGAAACCCTGACAGTATTCTTCAGGCTTTTAGAGGGCCTTCTCTTTAATGTCCCACCCTCATCACCTCATTCCTGCAAGAGCCTTCCAATGGTCTGCCTGCCTCAAGTCTCTCCCCATTCTAGTCAGCTGTCAGTAATTTTTCTAAAGCACCAGTCTGATTAAGTCATTCCTATGCTGATTATGAATTGTAGTGGCTCCCTAATGTCTCCAGGATCAAATACAGAATCCATAGCTTATTGATCAAAGCCCTTCATAGACTAGTTCCTTCTCCCTTGCCAATTTTCGTATACCTTATATATATTCCCATTCTATCTCCATACATCCTTCAAAGCAGTGACACTGGCCTCTGACCCTCACACAAGATACTCCACTCTTGCCTCTTGGGCATTTTTATTTGCTGTCCCTAAATCTGGAATCTAGGTTTCCTTCAAGTTCTAGCTCAACTCTTACCTTCTAGAAGCCTTCCTCAATCCCTCATAATTCTGAGCCTTCCCTTCCTTATTTCCTATTTGTTATTTCTATAACTGTTTTGTACCTCTGTCCTTGCTTCTTATCTTCCTCATGAGACTGTAAGTTCCCTGGGAGCAAAAACTCTCCTATGCCTTTTTTTTTTTTTTTTTTTTTTTGTATGTGTGTATGTTCTAACAACTTAGCCCAATGCCAGGCAGACCATAGGTACTTATATTGGAAGAAATAGTTAATTTTTATTTGATAATATATTATGTTATAATACAGCATGTATTATACTACATCTCACTATAAATAATATAATAAAAATAAAAAACATTTTTACACAAATAAATTTAATGATGCTGGACAAATTATTTAATCCAAATGCCTCAGTTTTCTCATTTGTAAAATAAGCTGGGTAGACTTAATGGTTTCCAAGGTCCTTTCCAATTCTAATTCCATTATCTTATGACCTGGGTTAAAATCCTGGCTCTGCCTTTGACTATCTGTGTGATCTTGGGGCAGGGTTACTTAACCAAAAGGTCTTTTATTCATCTGGAATGATTTTGGGTGGAAATGAAGGGGTTCAGCTGACTCATTCTCTCCTCATCCCTCAGACTTCCTGGGTTTCTATCTAACGTCCTAAAATCCAGCTGAAGTATAAGGGAAGCTTGGCTGGTTGTAGGTTTATAAACTGATCTTCAGTGAACTATCACTATCCTATTAAAGACAGGTTATGTTTAGGAAGACCTTCATCTCCCTTCTCTATTTATCCTCTTTTCATTCTTTTCTCCCTCCATCCCTCTGCAACTCTCCACTGCTCAACTCTTCACTCTCCTATCTACAGATCATTTGTAGTCAAATAGTAGAGAAAATCTAGGAAGCTTGGAAGCCCAACCTAAAAATCAATAGCTTCTTTCAGGGATTTCTGCTTTTCGGGTTCTTCTCCCATGCCTAACAGAACTGTCTACTCTATCCTGCACTGACTCCCAGATATGCCAGGAAGAAAGGCCAGGAGGAATCTGGGCTCTGCATTCCCATCCAACATGTAAAAGCCAGCCCCTCTCTTTTCCTGGCTTGTCAAGGATTCAGGCTACGTTGTTTTAATTATAGTCTCTTCTGATCCTTTGGAGTTCCTGGAGCAATCTGTATTTCCTGGAAATCCATTAGCTAGTAGCAGAATTAGGACTTGAAGCAAGATTTCCTGACCAAATTTGTACTATATGAAACCGGGGGACACAGGATCCATCTTCCAGTAATCCCACAACAGATTCTTGGAATAGTTGGAGAAACTGAGACCCATTGAACTTAAGTCACCTAGCTATTCAAAATTCCTTTGATTTTATTAAGCTTTATTCTCTCCCCCCCCCCCCGACTCTCTCTCTCTCTCTCTCATTTTCTTCCTCATAAAATCCTGAAGGAGGAAAATTAAAGGTTGTGTGTGGAGGGACACCCATCCCAAATAAGTTTTTTTCCTCCCTAATAAAGCATAACCTTTCAGAGCTCCATCTCTCTTTTTTTCTCTATGAGATTAAATTTGCTTCCTTGCATTAGACTCTCTAATCCATCTTCCTTGCTATCCATACTTTATGTACTTTCTTAAAGAGTTTGCCTCCTGTAAATAATTGCTAGTCTTCCTTTATAATAACCACCCTAAAAAATATCTAGCCTGGCATATAGACGTAGCTAATAGTTTCTTCCTTCCTGTTTTCAGCTGAAAATCTCTTTGATTAGATTTGTAAAGCCCCAGACAAATCTACTTTTACTAGTCCTCTTTGGGTACATTTCATGCTTTCTCAGGAGCTTATCAGTTTCATATTTTAAGTCATAGTCATAAGATAATAGATCTAGAGTTGAAAGGCCCCTAAGAGGTCACCAAGACCGACTCTTTCATTTTACAGATGAGGAAACCGAGACGAATGCCATTCTCAGAAATGATGTTTTTCATCCGCTATAAATATGCATTTCATTTCCAAAGCCTTTGCTGTCAATGGACAGCAGTGATGAAAACATTGCCTAAGATAGCTACAGCTTCTTGCTCAAGACTTCATCATCTTTGGCAATGCTTTCTAAATTCCTTCTGGCAAGGAATTTGTGCCCACACAAATCATCTGAAATAGGTGGTAGTCATCCTGCTTGATTAAGGCTTGAGAGTTATTCTCTCATGTCTTAGCTACATTCCCAGGAAAGTCAGCTGACAAATAGCTACCTCTGTATCTCTCATCAGAGGGTTGGCAAACACTACCACTCATCTCTTTTTCCTCTCACCCTTCCATTGGATGATCTCACACCTGACAGGACCTCTTGGAGTATAAGCAGCTACTTCCTCAGGAAGAATCTCAGTTTTTAGCTCCCAACTAACTCCCAGTTTTTTTTTTTTTTTTTAGCTCCAACTGTTCTGTTGTACATCTTCCCCCCCTCTCTCTATTTTGTGACATTCTTCTATGCTTCAACCTTCTAACCTCAGTCAGGATCTCCTCTGCCTTCTCAGATTAGTACTCACACTGAAGCCCCTGTTTACACCCTTTAAAGAGGGTGAAGTTCCCCTCTTTAAATAAAAGGAATTAATTAATAATTAATTAAATAAAATGAATTAATTCCTTTCTGGATAGTCTAGAAAATGGAAAAGCATTCTTCTAGCCCCACTACTTTGTAGGATTATGGACTTAGAACTGTAAGAGACCTCATAGATATCTAGTACAACTTTCCCAGATGATAGATCATGATATTTAGATATGGGGAGAGTATCAGCTTATTTATGGAAGTTCCTATTGTATGTCAGGAACTGTGCTAAGTGCTAGGATTACAAAAAATACAGTATGATATGGTGATTTCTCTGACCTTAGCCACACACTTTCTTTTCTGGGAAGGAAATTGATTTATACTTTTTTCTTTTTTTTTTTTTCCTGAGGCAGTTGGAGTTAAGTGACTTAGCCCTGGTCACACAGCTAGAAAGTGTTAAGTATCTGAAACCAAATTTGAACTCAGGTTCTCCTGACTTCAGAGCTGGTGCTCTATCTACTGTGCCACTACCTGCCCCTGGTTTTAAGTCATTGGCAGAAGGCTGTGACAGAAATAAAAGCAATATGGAATCACTGTAGATTGTTTTTTGCTTTGGGCAAATGAGTTTTTAGTCCTTATCTTTCTATGAGCTACCATGGACAGCTCCTCAAGAAGGAGGCAATTCGAAAGGGCAATTCCCTCTACCTCCCAATCTGGCAACACTTTATCTTTCTATCTTTATCACTCATCATTTTTGCTCCACATGAATGGTTTCAACCCAGCAGGACTCATACTTCTCTTCTATGACTCTGCCCTAATCTCTTTTTGGAATGCCTTCTCTACCATCTCTGTTTAATAAAATCCTTGAAAAGCAGAGCACCTACCAGGTTATCATCATCATCCATCATGCTAACCTCCCTTTAAAGCGGTAGTAAGTACATTAGATTTTCAACTGCTGACATACTGGACTACCTCATAAAGGGGAATGAGCTGAACCCTGCTTTATTGACTGTCTTGCTAGGCTTTGGGTTGAGCATCTATGTGTACTTCATGACTCATGGGTGGGATTGTAGGGAAATATAAGGTCTCTTAACTTTTTACCTGTAACCCCTTGGCTTAGATGGGTGTTTCAAGGCTGCAAGGTGACAAAAATGCTAAGGAGGAGCATTGACTCAGAATCCTGCCTCCTCATTTTGCCAAGTGTGACTTTGAGCAAATCATTTACTTTCTCCCATTTATAGTTTCTTTATTAAATTTCTTAATAAGAGGGACATGACAGTATCCCTATAATCTGTGCTAGTCAGACTCTGGGTTCTGATAATTTTATAGATACTGATGAGCCACAACATAACCAGGATTATGAAGGACCTGAAACACATGCCGCAGGAGACAAACTGTAAAACTACAAACAATTAACTTGGAGAAGACTTGGTATAAATGAGTCACGATAGTTTTCTTCAGGTAATTATAGAGCTGTCATGGAAAAGACATTAGACGTGTCACCAAACCTGTTTGTTTCAGTTTCCTCAACTGTAAAATGAGTAGGAGAAGGAAATAGCAAACTACTCCGGTATCTTTGACAAGAAAACCCCAAATGAGTCCATGGAGAGTCAATCAGAACTGAAAATGACTAAACAATAACATAGAAAAAAGGATGAGACTTACTTTGTTTGGCTCTAGAATAAGATAGGAAGTTGCCCAGAGATAAATTTTGATTTGGTGTTAGGAGAAACTTAATTGACAAAGGTAGCTGTCCAGCAGTAAAAAGGGCTGACTCCGGTTGGTCCACCTCATTGGAGGTCTTTCTAGCTGAGTAACCCAGGGAGAACCATTTAATAACTTGGCAGAAAGAATTCTCTTTTAGGTATGGGTTTTATTAGATCATCTCTGAGATCATGGGAGTCTATCCTTTAAGTCCCAACTCTTAATTCAACTTCTTTCTGGAAGCCTTCCATAATTATAAAGCTGGAGATGATTTTTCTCCTCTGTGCTCACTTTGTCAGTAATTGTCCATGGAACCATGTTGTAATGGTAGCTATAGATGCCCATATCTTCTCTCTTCTTAGACCATAGACTTGTTGGTAGCATTTAGAGCTTGGACAGGACTTTGGAGTTCATCTAGTTCAACTCCTTAATTTTGGAAATGAAGAAAACTGAGGTCCAAAGGAGGGAAGGGACTTGTTCAAGATCATACAGTTTCAAAACTGAGGTTTTAACCCAGATCTTATACTCTAACCCCAGAGTTATTTTTCTTCAACCGCCCTTTCTTGTTGAATTAATCAATCAACAAACATTTTTTAAAGTGAACACTATAAACCTGACAGTGTCCTAGGTCTGGAGATACAAAAAATGAAACAATGTCTGTTCTAAAGGAGCTCATATTTTCTCTGACAATAATTTTCCTCTCCCACCCTCTTTGAATACTATCATAGAAGGGAAGGACTTTAGAGGTTATATAGATCAGAGTCATAATAGAATTGTAGAACTTGGAGGTGAGCAATATGAAAGGTAGCCTTCAAACGATTTTAAAAGATAAATTTAGTTGCAGGTGGGAGAGATCTTGAGCCATTAGCCTCTAAGAGGGAATATTATTCTAAAGGCCCATTGCTGGAGGATACTGGAAGGAGAGGTTCATTTGTGGTGAAGCTACTGAGGATTGGGAGGAAAGTGATAACTTTTCTATTTTAACTAATTATTTTTGTTGACTAAGGGCTAAAACTAATTGTATCTACCACTTATTACTATCTGTGTGACTGACTAAATCACATAAGCTTTGGGTGCCTCAGTCCCATTTTTATTGGTAGAACTGAACTTCTGGGGTCAGTTTTAAATTCATATTTCTATAGTACAAGTGTTGTCAGCATCATCTAAATTTTAGCACCAGGGACAGAGGTCCAAATACTCATCCCTGTTATAATAATATAATTATGATAATTGCTGGCATTTACAGAGCATTTTTAAGGTTTTATTATTTGCAAGATAATCAGATGTGTTACCTCATCCAATATTCATAGTAATCTCCTACTGGACTATGTTCTAGTCTAATCCTCATTTTACAAGATGAGGAAGCTGAGGCCCAGCGAAGTTCACCAAATCGTCAGAGGATGTAAACTTAAGAAATATCAATGCCAGTATTTGAAACCAGTCCCTCTGACTCAGACCCTAGCCTTCTTTTTTATATTACTTTTCATCTGCCACTGACACCTTGCCTTTGCTTCTTCTATTCCCTTAATTAGACTGTGTGTCCTTCCATCTTCCCTTTTTTAGATCCTTTCCTTTTCCAAGGTCCACTCAAGATGGACATTCCTTCCCCCTCAACCTTTGATTTGTGCCTCTCCTAGGAATAATTGTAGCTCTTGTTTCTGGAATATTTTTCAAGTTGAAAGGCATCTTCCCCACAACAACCTTACGAGGTAGTGTTAGGATGATTAGTCCTATTTTATCAAAGGTCAAACTGAGGCTTTGTCCAGTGTCAACACTCTAGCTAGTATTTTACTGTGCTATGATTCCTCTTCTTGTAGTAGGTGATCTCAGTCAAAACCTGATAAATAATAACTCTCCTAGGCTGTTATCCAGGAATGAGAGAAATCATTCACTTAAGAAATGAGACTCAACCACCTGATTAGCTTGCCTACCACAGGAAAGACTGAAACAATGATGACATTCAACTTGTGTATCTATAGCACTTTTAAGTTTAATCACATCAACCTTGGTGGGACTTTCCTCATTTTACAGGTGGGAAAATTAAGATTCAGAATGAAGAAAATCAGTCATTTTCTTAGTATAAGGGCTGGGATTTGAATCCAATTCTCCCAATTTCAAAATGTTTATGCTACTTTATTCTACTGCCTATCATATTCTACATTGTATTGACATAACTGGTGCATCCTTTCTTCCCCCTCATTTGGCGATAAACTATGTGAGGGTGGGGACCAACTGCTATTCATCTCTTTTGTCTCTTGGCTAGCCTTATCTCAGAACAAACCAAGACTCCTCTTGGGACTATCTCATGAAGGCAGCTAGATGGTAGAGGTCCTGGAACCAGAAAGACTCATTTCCCCAAGTTCAAATCTCACCTCAAATACTTGCTAGCTGGACAAGTCATTTCCTCCTGTTTGCCTCAGTTTCCTCATCTATAAATTGAGCTGGAGAAGGAAATGGCAAACCACTTCAGTATTTTTTTTGCTAAGAAATTCCCAAGTGGGGGTCACAAGGAGTCTAAAATAATTGAACAAAACTATGTCAGGAAGGTTGTTACCATATTGGCCCCAAAGACTATAGATTTGGAGGGGGCTTAACTTATTCTTAGGAACTTATTTGGCTATTTCATGCTCCTGTTCTGAAACTCTACATAGCTTCCTATGTCTCTACAAAAGATATAATCATCCTGATATTGAAGTCTATCTATAATCTGACTCCAGCTTGCCTTTCCACCTGTAAATCATATCATACGTCTTCCTGTACTCTAAATTCCAGGCAAACAAGACTCTGAACTGCTGCTATTCCCCGAAGTCAGCATTCCATTGACCACCTCTGTACAAGTGACCCCTCACACCCAGAATGCATTCACTTATAATCTCTTCCTCTCAGGATCCTTTTCTTCCTGGAAGGCTCAGGCATTATATACCCCTCATGAAGATGTCTTTGACTTTTGTAGTCACTAATGATCTCTTCTCCCTTAAATTATCTTTTTAAAAAATTTATTTATCTGTAGGCCTATTGTTAATTCCCTGCCTGCATCATTCAGTAGATTGTTAGCTCCTTGAAGGAAGGAAGGAAATGTTTTTCTTTTATCTTGGTGTCTCCAGTATCTAGTCTAGGATTTTATTCTTCTAAAGTGGGTACTAAATACATGCTTAAGATATTAATTAATCCTAACCTTACCAATAGAGAAACTGAGGTTTGGACAGGGAGAGTGATATGTCATTGTGAGCATCAAAGTCAAAATTGGAATCTAGAGGGGACAGCTAGATGTCACAGTGGATAGAGCATCAGCCCTGAAGTCAGGAGGACCTGAGTTCAAATCTGGTCTTAGACACTTAACATTGCCTAGCTGTGGGACCTTGGGCAAATCACCTGATCTCAATTGCCTCAGCCAAAAAAAAAAATTGGAATCTAAAGCCTCAGACTCAAAATCTTGGGCTTTTTGTTTTAGATTATAATATCAATATTGGAGTGAGTCAAACCTGTCCTGGGCCACAAAGGCAGAGACCTAATATGCCAGTGCAAACTCTAATTATTTATATAGCAAAGCACTTTACAAACATTATCTCATTCTCTCTACTGCTAAAAGGACACAGGGAATCTCACTGAAGATCTCCATATTATACCAGCTTCCTTTTCAATCTCCAGAGATAGCCCATTCTGCTTTTGAACAGTTCAAATTGTTAAGATGTTTTTCCTGACATCAAGCAGTGATCTCTGGGTCCTGGCTAGCCTCTGCACTTGTTAGTAGAAAGCTCCAAAGTTCTCTAAATTCTCAAGATAGAGGACTGGATGAGGGACATACATATTAAGGTAACTTCAAGAATGTCCTCTCTTAGCAGGGCCCTTCTGAGTTAGATCTGTGCTTTCTGTGAGCCAGAAATCTTTCTCTCTGAATGGAGGGAACCTGTAGTTCACTTCAGCTCTAAATTAGGGAAAACATCCTAACAAATGGAACCATCCCACATTGGAATTAGCTTTCTTGCTGGGCAGTGAACTCCCTGACACCAGAAGTCTTCAAGTGGATGGCCATTTGTCAGAAATGCTGTCCAAACCTACACAAAAATTGATCATATATTAGGACATAAAGACCTCAAAATTAAATGCAGGAAGGCAGAAATAGTAAATGCTTTCTTTTCAGATCACAATGCAATAAAAACTCCATTCAACAAAAAGTTAGGTGTAAATAGACTAAAAAGTAATTGGAAACTAAATAATCTCATCTTAAAGAATGATTGGGTAAAACAGCAAATTATAGACACAATTAATAATTTCACTCAAGAAGGAAAAAAACAGACTTAAACAGAAATGCTGTCAAGAAGGTTCCTCCTTGGAGGCATCCAGGAGGCATAGTGAAAAGAGCCTTTAACTAGAAGTCAGGAGAACTCAAGCTTAAATCCAACCTCAGACATTAACTACCTATGTGCCCCCATTTTACCTGTTTGCTTTAAACCACTGGAGAAGGAAATGGCAAACCATTCTAGTATCTTTGCCAAGAAAACTCCACAGACAGTATGGTTTACGAGGTCAATGAAGATTTAAACAATTGACAAAAAAACAACAGAACAATGGATAGACTGGAAGAGGTACCTCATAAAGTTTTTCACTCAGCACTCACATTGTATGATTTCGCGATCCAAAGATTTTGCCCATCTAACATATACAGGACATAATCCTCTCACTGCAACTGAAAGGTTGGTTCACTCCACCCTGCATCTGTGGCTCTGCCTAGGGAACAAGATCTCTGACCCCTTCCCTCTCCCCAGCTCATCATTGTTGTTGTTTAGTCGATTAGCATGTCCAGCTCTTTGTGACCTCATTTGGGCTTCTTTTCTTGGCAAAGGCACTGGAATGATTTGCCATTTCCTTTTCCACGTTTATTTATTTATTTATTTTTAATGTGGGGGGAGGCAGCTTGGGTTAGGAGTCTTGCCCAAGGTCACACAGCTAGTAAGTGTCTAAGGCTGAATTTGAACTCAGGTCCTATTGACTCCAGGACTAGTGCTCCAACCTGCTGTATCACCTAGCTATCCCTTTCTCCAGTTCATTTTACAGATGAAAGAAACTGAAATAGGTATAAGTGACTTGCCCGGAGTCATACAACTAGTGTCTGAGGCTGAATTTGAACTCCAAACCTAGCACTTTATCCACTGTACCTGTGATATAAATCATCACATTTTAAAATTGTCATTAAATGAAAAATAAATGAATTAAGATTTAATTATTTCAGCCATGTTTAATTTTTCATGACCCCATTTGGGCGTTTTCTTGGCAAAGATACTGGAGGAGTTTGCTGTTTCCTTCTCCAGCTCATTTTAGAGATGAGGAAACTGAGGTAAACAGGGTTAGGTCACTTGTCTAGCATCACACACTTATTATTTATGTGTCTGTAGGCAAGTTACAATAACTCTGGACCTCCAGATCTTCAGCTGTAGAATGGAGATATTCATCCATATGGGAACTTCTTAGGGTCTGAGCCAGATTTGAAATTTTAAAAATCCGTTTTTTTCTAAATTCCAGGCCAGATACTCTATTCAATGAACCTCTGACCTTCCTCTAAACCCATCAACATGGTTCCAACCCATGCCTTGACACCCTTCTTCAGGCTTCTCTGCCCTCTGCCTGTAGGATGAAATATCAAATTCCTCCCAGCACCTTCCTTTAGAGGGCAGAAGTTAGATTTTTTGGGCTCACTCCACTCTGTTTCTGCTGTTCTTGGTTTTAATTCCACAGAGCAAGATGCCCTCCATTCCCTACTTGATTTCCTGCCTTTTTTTTTTTTTCTTTTATGTCTCTCTTCATTAGATTGTAAGCTTTTTGATAGCAGGGGCTGCCTTTTTATTAATTGTATTCCCAGGCTTAGTGCCTTGCACATTGTGGGTGCCTAATGAATTGTGATTGGATTAAATTGTGGGAAGGGCTGAGATTAATATCCCCATTTTATTAATGAGAAAAATGAGCCTGAGTTAAGTGTTTTCCCTAAATTGAAAGTCTCCAGGAATAGTTCAGATTCTGATCGAAAGAAACTTCAGATCCTTATGGGAGATTTGGACAGAGGATAGAGTGCCAGACCTGGAACCAAGAGAACCCAAGTTCAAATTCAGCTTCAGATACTTACTAGTTGTGTGATCCTAAGCAAATGACTTACTCCTGCCTTGCCAAAAATCTCCCCAAAAAAAGGAAAAAAAAAAAAAAAAGCCGGATCCCTCTATTGGGATGTTACAGAAGAGAGGTCTAACACATGGATGACATGAATTCTCAGTTCTCATCTAGCTTTGGGAATCTGTGTCTTGAGGGAATGAAACAATGAGTTTCATGAAGGAGGATTGCAGGAGATGAGCAATGGATTAGGAGTCAGTCTTGAAAACTAGGTTAAATTAAGTAAATAAAGATGATCACATTTGGATTTTAGGATCATGCAAGATATCCAGGAGGAGGGAGGCAGAGAAGCCAGACAAGAAAACCTGGACTGGGGTAAGGATTGTCTGGGATTGGGAATAATCAATAATAGAACTCCGAGGAATCAGTGAACGTCTCTGGATTTCTGAGAATTCAAGTAAAAAGAAAAAAAAAAAAACCTCTTTAGATGAAAAGATCCCAAGGACCAGCCTGGAAGCAATCCCTATAGCTAGCATCCCAGAGGAGGGAGTCCCACAGAGAATAACCATCTCTACCTGCTGCTGCACCTACAGAGTGTAGAGGACTGGGGAAGGAAACTGAGGCAGCTTCTCCAACAAGGATGGGCTGCTGAGTAAAGTAAAAGTGATCCAGACCTTACAGACAGGTAATTATGTTCTCCAGGGGTTTATGATAACTAAATGGGAATACTAGTCCCCTCCTAAAACAATCATCAGTAATCCCAAGCCAGTGGGCAGGGTCTATTAACCTATAAAAAAAGAATGATTTTTATATTTTTAAATGCAACAAAACTTGGGAGAGAATGTGAAAGTTGTAGCCACACCTAAACCACACCTGTATAATCAGTACAGAATCCAACTCTCCCATTGTAATGGAAGTCTGGGATGATTTCCCCCTTTTTTGTCTTCCTATCCCCAGAGGCAAACCCAGTGCTTGCCCTTAGTAGGAACTCAACAAAGGCTAGTCTGCTTGATTGTGTTAGGAAAGAATTCAGGCCTGTAACAAATGCTCAGGACAAAAAGGTCCCTTTTTTGAAGCTGTGTAGGGAGTTAGAAGAGCAAAGTCAGATCTAGCCCACGGTTTGGGAATATAAAAGGAGAATTTCTGACTATAGGGAGAAACAAGTGAAGTACTGTGTTCCATGCTGGGCACTAAATTTTAGGAAAACCATTTATAGGCTGGAGAGTGACAAAAGGAGGGCACTGGGGAGAGGAGGGCCTCCGTCTAAGCCACATGACAAGGAGCTGAAGAAAATGGAGGGGGTGGGAGAGAGGGAGGATAATTGAGATCTTTGAAAATAGGATGGGATATTAGATTCTACATATCTTCCGAGGGCAGATTTTAGAGATAAAGGGTGAAAACCACCAAAAAGTCAACTAAGGCTTGGGAAAAAACTCTCCTGATAATTAGGTTTGGAAAAGTGGAATGGCTTTCTTTGGGAAGTAGAGAGTTCTTCCAATTCAAGGAAAGGCTTGGATGAGCTCTGGACAAATATGTCAGACAGAGGATTTGTTGTTCATGTATGGGTTTGATGCGGGAAAGATTCCTTTCTAGATTCCCATCCTCTCCTAGTTAATAATGTAAATTGCCCTTTAACTCACAAATCCTGGTCCCTTTGAATTCCAATAGAAGATCTGACCTGTTCCCAGCCCCACCAGGATCTGAGCCAACTTTGGGGCTACACCCGAAAGCCCCTCGAGCTAAGTCTCCTATTATAAAAAGGCCATGCTGGGAACCCCTCTTTACAGAGATTCCAAACATTGCTGCCATGTGAGGACCCTCTGTCCACTGGACCCTCTGTCCAGTGCCCTCCTTATCTCTACTTTCGCCTATACTTTAACTTTGCGTACCCAATAATAAACTTCTTTTATCAATCTAGCTCTCTGGGCCAATAAATGCTTTTATTGGGAACTCGCACCGCTACTAGACCCTTTGCGCCGAATCTGTACCCTAAACCTGCCACTAGGCCTTAACCCTAATTTCATTTAGGTACCCCAAAGCTAGACCTCAACAGGTTGACCTAGAAACCTATGGATTTTCTTTGTGTCTCTGCATGCAAATTTTTCATTAATTTTAAACTGAAATACAAAATGAGAAAAGGAAAAAAAAAAGAACATTTCTACATATAAAGCATAATAAGATTCGATACATAACCAAAAAATTTCCATTTCAAGAACCTGTATTATTACATAGCTGGCCTTTCAAATTCAAACGCTGAAATTTTGTGAAAAATGGAAATGGAAATGTTCAACCACTATTTCTTTTTAATATAATTTTGCTATTCTGGATAATACTATGGACTTCCCTAGAATCTGTTTGTTTTTTTCATAGGAAGGATAATAATATTCATACTATCTGCCCTATAGCACTGCTTAAATCATAAATCAAAGTTCTTATTAGGATGCCTGGATTTCTAGAAAGGAATTTGGCAAATTTTATATCTTGTGGACAACAGAGAAATGTGGGTTAGAACACCATCATATTATATAGATTTGGAACTACTTGAATGAGCCCCAAAGAGTGATGATGAATGAAATGAAGTCACCGAGGAGGGAGGTCTCAAATAAGAGTTTCTTGAGATCTATCCTTATCTCTGAGTCAACATTCTTATCAATAATTTGGGTTAAGATGTGTGTGTGTGTGTGTGTGTATTATAGTGGGATATCTTGAATAAATTCATGCAGATCAAAGCAACCAGAACATATTTAAGAAAGGCCAATGTATCCAGAGGAAGGTGACAGTTGATGAGGGAGGCCTGGAGATGGAGGTACACAAAAATCAATTGGAAGAACTTGGGATGTTTAATCTAGAGAAAAGAAGGCTCAGAAGGGTCACAATGCTGCCTTTAAATATATAACAGATTATTCTAGGTCAGAGAAAGTGAGGTTTGCTCCTGTGCTTCATTGGTCAGTCCTGGAAAACTCCTACAGCTGTCTGTGTTGGGGAAGGAGGTGTGTGTCTCAATGCCTTGAGTGTCAGCTCAAGGACCACCTTGCTCTGGGGCTGGTCAGCCAGGTAATCTCCAGCAGAGTGTTTGGCCTCTAAGACCATTCTCCAAAGCTCAAATCAGGTACACCAGAAACTATGGGAAGGCAGAGGCCCCTGGTTATTTGTGCTCTCTCCCTTCTCAAATTATCTTGCTCATCTATTCCTGTGCTGTATACCCCAATAACACACTAGCTCCCTCAGAACTTGATGTCTTTTTAATTTGATTTTTTCCAGTCTAGCATGATCTTGCATCGTTTTGTACATCACGGGTTGTTGAACTGGACTGAGTGGATGTCTCATAGACGAATGTGAACTTTCATTTCCTCTCCCAACAGGTGGCCCCCAGCAGGCATTTGCTGAGGGATGGGAGAAGGAAGGGGAGGTGGAACACAGTTGGGAGAAGGGGAAGAGGGGAGAGAGGCCACTGGCAAATCAGGGTTCTTCAGCTGTTTTTCCCCAGGGAACTAAGGAAGACCTAGGAATCAGGATCTCTGTTTCTCAGTATCCCCTCTGACGTCTCTTTTGCCTCCCTACTTGGACCTAGCTTGGGAGCTTAGAAACTATAGAGTATTCTGATCAGGAGCTCAGGAGATCAGGCTGGAGCTTGGAAACAGGCCTGTGGGGCCCACATAGGCAAAGAAGGGAAGGCTGGCTGCTTAGCATTTCTATCTGTCCTCACTATACAGGAAAACTCCAGGGCCACCCCTTATCTCAGCCTTGGATGGCCCTCATCCCCCAACTCAGGGTATATCTCAAAATGCCTCTGGGCCTTTCTTGTTAGGAACAGCCAAACAACAAAACAACAGCTCACATTTCCCATGATATAGGAGCTAGGCAAAGATTATAACAGTATTATGGGAGTTAAGAGCTGGAAAGCACTTTACAAATGGGAGAAATTGATGTTCAACCACTGTGTTTAGTGAACTGTCCAGTTTCACATAGCTTCAAATCTAGTACTGCTTTCTTCCCTCGATTTTTCTTTCCATTTTTACAGGTTAAAAAAAAAAAAAAGGCTCTGGGGAAGAAAAATGACTTTATATAGCCAGCATTTATAGGTTTGCAAAATACTTTACAAATATCTCACTCGATTCTCACAATCACAACCCTGGGAGGTGCTATTAATATACCCATTTCACAGTTAAAGAAACTGAAAGTAGAAAAATATGCACAGAATCTCACAGTTAAGGAGTATCTGAGGTCAGATTTGAAAAATCTTCCTGACTCTAGAGCCAGAGCTCTGTCATTCCAACATCTAGATGCTTCTAACAGTCAACTGCCTTAACTTCCCCAAGCATAAGCTAGCAAATGGTTGGGAAAGAATTAGACCCAAGGCTCCAGGTTTCATTTCCACTCCCATTTTTACCATACCACACTGCGTTTCAGAAGCAACTAGAAACCACATTCTTCCCAGTGCCTAATTAATGTCAGCTCAGATTTTTCATCTTCCAACCTCCTCTATATCCTTCGGTTTTCTCCTGACTACTGTGAAAAGAGAACCAGATCTGGCTTCAGAGAACCTATCTTTGAAGCAAAGAGACCAGACTCTGTTACATCCCAATGGCAAACATATGGACCCCTCTTTATGCTTCAATTTCCTCCTTTGTAAAATGAGGAGATTGGATTTGATGAACCTTAAAATCCTTCCCAATTTAAAGCCCAAGAGCTGTGACCTTGTATAGACTCTCCTCCCAGAAGTCCTTTCGGATGATCTGTATCATACCCTGAATTTTTGCCTGGAGAGAATGCTGAGCTCACTGTCAGGAAGATATGATTTCAGATTTTTGCCCCAAGATACTGATTTTCATACGCAGAATGATGTTCTATCTCTCCATCTCTGTGGCTATCTCCCATTCCTAAACTATATACTTTGGCTCCATAACTACATCTTAGATTCCCCAGCTTTCTTAAAGGCTGACTTAAATTTCTCCTTCTATTTGAAACCTTTCCTGATTCTATTTTGTATAAAGCTATTTATCTATAAATACATACACATATATATATATACATATATGCTCATGTGTATGTGCATATATGTGTATATATGTATATATATGTACATATATATATATATGTATTGTCTCTCTCAATAGACTACAAACTCCTTGAAGGCAGGAATTATTTCATTTTTGTCTCCATATCCCCAAGGACTAGCATAGTGCCTTTTAAATAGGGGCTTTATATCTTCCATCACCCACAATTTCTTCATCTATAAAACAGGGAAGAATAACTAGCAATTATCTGTTAGGATAGTTTCAAATATCAAAGGAGATAACGGTGGAGAATACAATTCGCAAACCTTAAAAGAAAAAGTGCTTCAGTTATAATTATGATTATTTATGGCCTCAATTTATACTAGGCTGCTCCTTATTGTCAGGTCATTTTTATAGATGAGCATTGTGGGGAGAGAGGCACCAATTCAAGAAAGACAGCATTCATAGGTGTTTTAGACCCAGTTTTATTCGGTTCTAGTCACCTGACTGGGGCTGGTTTCCTCCCTTCCTCAAAGCTGCAACTTTTCTGCTATTGCAGATGTGTCTCCAGCTAGTCTCAAGGAATCTCAGAATTTTCAAGGTAGAGGAAACCTCAGATGTCAGCTAGTCCAATGATCACACTACAAATAATCATCTAGGATGTGTCAAATGTTAGGGGAACCTACAGGGGAAAGTCTGAGTTGATTCCACTTACAAAGATCTCATGATTAGTCAAGTTTTCCTGATATTAAAACTATATATACCTAAATACATCACTGTTATTCCTAGTTCTGCCCCCTGGGACTAAATAGAACAAGATGGATCCCTTTTTTACATTTTACATTTTAAATATCTTGAGCTTTGTCTTCTCTGGGCTAAATATTCCTAATCTCTTTTCATCCATCATCCTATGACATGGCCCTTTACCATCCTGGCCCCCCAAACCAACTCCAGATGAGTTATGATCTGAGCAGAAAAAAGACCAGAACATCCAGATTTTTGGAAGTGTGCCTATCTTAATGAAGTCTGAGATCATATAATAACTAGAGCCAATGGCTAGCATTTATTTATGTAAGTACTTTGCAAATATAATCTAATTTGATCCTCACAGTGCTGCTATTATTCTCATTTTAAAGCTGAAGAAACTGAAGTAGACAGAGGCTGAGAGACTTGATCTGCTAGTAATTTGAACTTGGGTCTTCCTGACACCAGAACCAGTGCTCTACTTGCCACATCACACACTTCCCACATATTGAGTTTGTGGTTCACTAAAACTGCCAGGTATTTCCCACGAAAGCTGCTGTCTAAACAGCCATTCCTCCCTCATCTTGTACTTATGAAGTTCCCTTTTTTGATATCACGAGTAAGATTTTGCAATTAGCCATCTCGAATGTCATTTTATTAATATTGCTGAATAATCTCACTTCTCATAATCTTGATGAATCCTAAAGTTGTCTTCTGGTGTGTTAGTTATCCCTCCCTGGTTTTATGCCATCGGAAGATTTGATGAAAAGATTTGATTTCTTTTATACAAGTCACTAATAACAGATCTCTGGTACAGAAGAAGCCCGGGTATAGACTTTTCTCCTTTCCTACGCCCCTTAAGCAAATCAGAACTGGCAATTAGTCTGTAATTTAAAATCTTAAAAGTTGTCTGGGCATTTAGAGATTAAGTGATTAAGAAATGATAGGATTACTGATTTAAAACTAGAAGGAATTTAAAGGTCTTTAAGTCTAATCTATTCATTATATAGGTGAGGAGACCCAGGCTTTGAGAAAGAGTGAAAGTGAGTGACTTGCCTAGGGTGATATAGCTTGTATTTGTCTCAGGGAGGATTTGAAGGTAGATCTTCTGGCTCTAGGAAGAGAAATCATTTTGTCTCAGGCTTGACTTGTTCTTGATAAAGGTGAAGCAGTGCTCTGTAATCACAGTTTCCTTTCTTTAGATGCTTACTAACCATCTCTTTAATGATCCATTCTAGAATTTTCCCAGGAATGGAAATCTAGCTCAGTGACATATAATTTGCAGACTCTCTCTCTCTTTCTTTTTTTTTTTTCTTTTAAAAAATCGGGTCATTTGCCTTTTCCCAGCCTGGTGGGTGGCAGAGCTCCCATTTTCCTCTTTCAAATACCAGTTTGCTGTGGCTTGGCAACCAACATCTAGTTCTTTTTAGTGCCCTAAGAACCCAGAAGTTTCCTGCTTTTATCCTCTATCTCTCCCCAGGAAGAGTGATTTATCTTTTACCCTAAGCTCCCAGGGGAAGCCACGAGGAATCAGAGAGCTGACCCAGCATTACTCTAACCACTGAACCCTGGGAGACCTTCCTTGGCTCAAGGGGTAGGAAAGGAGATATCAGGAGGGGCAAGGCTTTGATTTAAGGGTTACTGGAGAACCCCCACCTAGATGTGACTATGAGGAATCACTTCCTTCCCCAAGAGGGCATGTATAGTGCAAAAAGCCCTGGATTCCAATTTTGGCTCAGCTAAACAAGATAACCAACCATTCTTGCTCTCTTGGTCCCAGATCCCCCAAATTACAAACGCGACATAATTATACTAATGGTCTCATAAGATTATTTTTTGAAATATAAAGAAACAGGAGCTATCATTATTATTCTCCACCAATTTTACCCAGTCTCCATTCATTCAACATTAATTATTAAGTGCCAGCTAGATATTTAAAACAATAATGTAGCTCTGCCTTCAAAAAGCTTATATTCCATGGGGGATGGAGTTGCTTGGGGTGGGGAGAATGACATACCCAGGAGGATGACTCATATATAGATGAATAGAATTCAAAGAATTCAGAAAGGAGAGGATGTTGTTGGAATTTGGAATAGAATTGAAGTCATCTGATATTTAGACAATAGTCCATAAAGAGCACCATGGCCACCAGCAAAGAATGTTTGAAAGGCTGTCATATGGAAGATGGATCAGCCTTGTTCTGCATGGCTTCAACTTACTATCAGAGCTGTCCAAAGCAAAATGGGTAGTCTTGGGAGGGAGTGGGTCATCTCCCTATCTTTAATAATATAATATATAATGTTTAATGATAATAACAACAATAATGTTTATATAATAAAATGTCACATTGATATAATGCTTTAAGGTTTGCAAAGCACTTATTTCAAATTATCCTCACATTAATTCTGAGAGGAGCCTATGATTATCCCCATTTCACTGAGGGGAAAACCAAGGCTGAGAAAAGTAGTATCATTTGCCCAGGATCAAACAGCTAGTACGTGAGTGACGCAGGGTTCCAAATTAGAATTTCCTGAATTCTAGTCCAGTTATCTAGCTAACCACTTGCTTCAATAGTTTTCATGCAAAGGCTAGATGATTGATTGTTTATAGAGGTAATTCCTATTTGGGAACTATTTGTTTAGAAGATTTTTTCTGCAAAGAAAAAAAGCTCTGGATTTGGAGTTCAAAAGATCTCATCGCTCAATCCTGGTTAGGGTCTTCTGTGGGGTTCAGCCAAAAGAACTATGAAATTGGAGGTACAGTCTCCAATATCCATCCAGTTATAATTCCAAAATAAGAAAGTAGCTCACCGAAAAAGGTAGCCTAGCAGCAACAAGTCATTCATAAATTAAATTAGGGAGAAGTTTTTAAAATTCATTTCACGTGGAATAGGAACTCCCAAAGGACAGGGACTGTATAGTTTCAGTTTGGTCTTTGTCTTACCACAAAGCCCTTCCTAGAATGGTGAGTGGATGGTACAGACTTAATTACTAAAATCTCTACCAGTCTGGGCTATATTTGGAGAAAAGGACTGAAGCCGAGAGCTTCCAGATCACTTGTCTAGCCAGTTTTTCTGATTCTTACTACCAAACGTGTCGACAAGTTTTTTTTGTTTTTTTGTTTTTTTTTTTTCTGTCAGCAACTTCTTCCAAAAATAATAAACTGATTTTCTTTCAAAATTTAGGACTTCAGTGATGGATGAATCTCGCTCCCCAGAAGCACTGGATAAATTATGGGCCCAGTCAGGAAAAGAATTCCAGACAATTCCAAAAGGGCTTATCTGACCTATTCTTTAAGGATTGGACTATCTTTGTTTTTACATCCTGATGAACCAGAGGCTTCCTTTGTTCAGATACCTATTCTGGCAATTTGAAGGGGATACAATTTTTGACTCTTTTCTAACGAATAGCTCCTCTTAATTGGGCTGTTGACCAATTTTTGTTGTATATCTCCAGGTTTGCTAGCTTTGGCTAGTCACTGCATTCCATGACATTCTGAAATACCTCTTGGAATCTTGTTATTTCACTGACTTCACTGACTTCACTGACTTCAGTACAGTGGGAGAAGTATTGGCTTTACAGTCAGAAGGCCTGGGTTAAAATCCTGATTCTTGTGACTTTGGACAAGCTGACTGTCCTTCTGGGCCAGTTTCCTCACTGTAGAATGAAGATGACAACTAAAATTCATTCCAGCTGTGAATCTATGATTCTATAAAGATAGAGTGTGATGGGAATGAAGAAGAGATGTGGGCAAAGTGTTTTAGGAAAATCTGAGAAAGTAGGCTCCTCTTTGAGATCAAGGAAGAAGGCTAGGGCTTGAGATGGGAGATTCCTGCAGCTGTACCAGGTTTCATCTTCTCATTTAGGTATGAAGATGGACAACTCATTGGAACTATAGGAGACCTGTGTTAAATTCTGGCTCTAACATTCACTTGATAGCTGTATGACCCAGGAAATATCAGTTTCTGAGCCTTGGTTACATCATCTATAAAACAGGAATACTTGTATGACTTGTCTCTTAGGGTTGTTGAGAGGAAAGTGCTTTGTAATCCTTAGAGAAATCAGTCTGGTTATAATTATCATGTAAAGGAATGGGAGTACCCAGGAAAGTCTTGCCTGAGTCACTGGGGATAGAGAGGTTGAGGTGGGAGGAGGGATTCTGGATGGACTTGAAGGCATCAACTGACTAGACTCACTTCTATGGGCCTGAATGAGATGTAAGATGAGTCACAGCCCAGCACTGCCTGAGATTTCTCCTGCCAGGAACTCAAGCCCAGGCCTGGTGAAAGGAGAGCTCGGTGTGAGCAGTGCTCTAGCAACCCTAAGTGTAGCCACCCCCAACCCCCCTTTAAATTTACATAAGTCCTATAAAAAGGGTGCAAGAACCGGTCCAGCCTGGGTGCTTTCCCCAGGCCTCCTCAAACCCCTTCCCCCAAAAGTAGCAGCAGCTCCCACCTGGTCGGCAGACATCGGCTTCAGGTCTGTCCGATTGAACAAGCTCCTGCCTCAGAGGCTAGGTGGGGAGCCGAGTCCCATGCCCCTCCCTGATTCCTTCTACAAGTGGGAAATTCTCCAGGAATTTTGCCAGATTCAGGTTAGGTTTGTGAACTGGGATCAAACTCAGGCCAATTATTTTTCCGGGGAGTGTGTGTGCTTGAGAAGCACATAGTGCTGAGTGACACGGGGAGTGTGTGTGTATGTATGTGTGTGTGTAAAAGCTGAGGATACTGGAGTTCTGTGGGATACCTGACATGTGTGCAAGGCTGAGAGGGAAGCGTGTGAACAATTTACGTGGGGGTGAATTTGATATCGGCGCAGTGATAGGGGAGTGTGTGTGTGTATGGGGATGTGTTGGGAATGTGTACGAGGCTCAGGACGAGGGGTTATATGATGGGAATGAGAGTCATCCGGGAGCCACAAGAAGGGCGAACAGGGTGTGTGTGTTTGTGTGTTTGTGCCGTGGTGAGGAGAGGCCGTTAAGGGCCCTTTGAGACCCTCTGTGGCTAGGCAGCAAGGGCCTACTGGAGGCACGTGGGGCTGAGGCTGGAGAGGGACAGGTCCGACTGAGTGGGTGGGGAACAGTCACGAAGGATGGGGGTTGGTAATCCCGGCGGGCGGGGGTAGAGGGAGTGGGGAGGCAGTGCTTACCTGCAGCTGCGGCACAGACAGACAGACAGCTGTTGGGACAGACGCTCCCTAGGCAGCCGGGCTTAGGTGGTGGTTTCCGAGTCCCTACAGCCGAGGCAGACGTGGCTGCCCTGGATGCTCCCTAGCCTAGGCAGCGACGGGACGGGTCATCGGACACGCGCCTCCCCTCCCCTCCCGCCCCCGGCAGTCAGGACTCTGTTCCAAGACAGGGAAGGAGGGGCTAGGGCGGGACCTGGCCTGAGGACGGGGGGAGCTTGGAGAAAAGAGAGGGGAGGGAGGGAGAATCGGTGTTACTGGAAGGCAGGGGGAAGGGCTAGGAACTCGCGATGGGGCTGGGGGTTCTGGGTAACCGAATCTTGGACCCAATGAGGAAGAGGGAGACCTAGAGGGGACTCTGGAGGTGGCAGGGCCCTGGATGACAGAGGAGGAGGCTCAGAGGAGCTGAGAGGGGGGTAGTCAGGGAAGGCGGGGGCGCAGGGAGCGGGCGGGGGCGTCGGGATTGGGTAGGATGGTGGGAGCCGGATGGGGGTGGAGGGTCGCGACGGGCTGATGGGGTAAGAAAGAACCTAGATGGGGTTCAGGGTGTGATGGAGCTTGGAAGGGGGGGCGTTGGAATGGTAATAGGGGATGGCCCCTCGGAGAGCCCTGCGAGGCTCGGGCGGTGGCTGGGAGCGGGGGAGGCACGCGAAGCTGAGGCAGCGGGAGCAGGTGCTGGAGGAGGAAGGGGGGGCGGGGGAAAGGGAGGGGGAGCCGGCCCGGGGTCCGTAGGAGGTGGCGCTCGAGCCTCCGGGAGCTCGGGGCCAGAGCTTCGCTGTAGACTAGCTTCGGCCCCGCCCCGTCCCGCCCAGTCCCTCCCCGTCCGGCCCGGCCCCGGGGCCGCCTCCACTCACATCGCTGGGCGGGATGCTGGCAGAGAGCCTTGCCCGGAGGCCCCCCATTCTTTGCCCGCCCTCTCCGGCTTCCAGGGCTCCTCCCGCAGCTTCCGGGAGCCTGGAGCCTGCCTTACCCCTCCTCCACCTACCCGGCCTCCCCGAAATCACCTCTATCCCCTTACCCTCCACAAGGGATCCCCTCTCCTCCATCCCTACATACACCAAAAGAAATAACGGGGGCCCACCGGCGGGCCCCTCAGCTCCTGAGTCCCGGTCCACAGACAAAGCGCAATATGCCACATCGCCCTCCCACCTGTGCAGCGCCTCTCCAGACCCAAGCTCCCGGCCCCTTTCGAGCTGCCCCTCTCGTGCTTCCCCGCTCCTGCCCATACATTCACAAGGTTAGGTGCCTCCGCGCGCACACCCTCACATTGACAGCCCGTTTGGCGCAGGCCCGATCTCTCCTATCTTCCTTTTCTTATCGTTCTTTGAACTTTGGAATGAGTGTCTGAAGCCAGCAAACTACTGTCTGCCTCCGTTGTTTACAAACCCGACACAGAACCGCTGTTTGGTCTGTGTGTCACTCCCTCTCCCCACCCCCACCACGTCCCCATTTTTGGCAGGTGCGTGATCCTGACATTTGGCTTGTGCCCGCCCCAATCCCAGGTTTCTGCCGGCCTCGGTCCAATAACACAGTGCACACGGTAGCAGGTATAAAATAAAAGTTGTGTTAAATTGAACGGAAAAGAGCCGATCCCTTGTGGAGCCCTACTGTGTGCTGGGTTTCCAGACGGGCAGGGAAAAGGCAGAGCTGAAGCATATCTGTCCCTGACTCGTAGATCCCCAATGAAAAACGAGCCAACAGGTGGAGATAAAAGGATCTTTAAAAAGATAATTTCCTCGGTCCTGTGAGAGGAGAGACTCAGATGTCTTCCTGCCACCTGACTTTCAATAAATCCGAGTTTGGCAGATTTCAGAGATAAGTGCTTATAGACTATACAGATTGTTATAGAGAACAGAGGAGTGTCCAAAGCCTGGGGCTCCCTGGAAGAGCTGGGACTTGGGCAAACCGAGAGGCGGGGCCTGGACTGAAGGAACATGCCCCAGGCAGGAATCCACGTGGCCTGTACACCTCCAGGGCAGGGTCGAGGTCTGTTCTGGGAGCTGGGAGAGAGCGAGCACATTAGATAGCTAATGGGTTCAGTTTGGAGAGGCGCTTGAGGTTTCAAATTCTAGGCTCCATGGGGAGTTTAGATCTTTTGGCAGTAGGGTCAGATTGAGAGAGTAGGGTGGGCAATCAATAGTGAAAAGAACATCAGAATTAAAATGAGATCTGAGTTTGAGTTGCAATTGTGTTATTTTTTGGACAAAACACTTCCCATCCACCTCTGGGCCGTGGAGGTGCCGATTTAGTATAGTGGAAAGAAGAGGGGATTGCCATTCAGAATTCTAAATTTCCTCTCATTTCCTTCCCCTTTCCTCAGTTTTCCCCTTGAATAAAAGGATTGAATCCTAAGGTCCTTCCCAGCCCTAAATCCTAATAATCCTTAGAGTTAATGGGGGAAAGGACAGTCGGAGAAGGTCAGTATTTCTGTGGGGCCCATGGATCTCACCTTTTTATTCTCATTGTCTATTCATTGTCTCCCACTTTCTTTCTTCCCTCCTGCCTTACCATATTTAGGCAGAGCCTACGTTGTGAGGGCAAAGGTCAGTGTCTGGCACTTTAGACTGTCCCATCGACGAAGGCCAGAGGCCAGAGATCAAAGAGAGGAGGCCACCGTTTTGACCAGTCAGTCGCTGTTGTCCCTGGAGACCAGAGAGGGCACTGCCACTGGCTTAATCTGTTTCTGACCTTCTGATTGTTTATTTAACTCAGTCAGTCAGAGATAGGGGCAGTAGAACGGAGAATGAACCCTTAACCGGGAGGCAGAAGTTTTTAACTTGGTTTGGCCACTGAGATTGTGTAGTTTGGGGGAAAGTTATTTTCTTTCTGAGTTAAAATTTCTACCTCAGGACTGGCTGGACAGGAGAGGGATGATTTGGCTCCACAGTGGTATTTGTAGAGCTGGGGTTGCCAGAGCTTAAAACCTAGAATGTCAGTTGAGAGAACCTTTAGAACCTAAAATGTCAGAGCTGGAGGAGCCCTTAGAACACAGAATGTCAGAGTTGGGATGGCCCTTAGAACCCAAGATGTCAGAAATGGGGATACCTTAGATCTCAGAATTTCAGATCACGATGGCCCTTAGATCAGTGGAGTCAAATATATAACAATGGGGTTCACTAATCTGTATGTAAGTATCCTTGGGGGCCATATATTGGCTTAGTTTTAAAATGTAATTTCCATATTTTATTATATTTTTACTTGTTTTTGTTAATTATTTCCCAATTACATTTTAATCTGATCTGGGCAGTCCTTGAGAATGTTGTGGGCTAAACTGAGGACTGCTTATTTAACATTTTTGCTTTAGAGCATAAGCATTCTAGAGCATAGAATGTCAGAGCTGAGAGGGCCCTTAGAACACATTTGGGAGGGCTATATGAACACAGAATGTCAATCAATAAACATTAAGCATCTATTGTGTGCCAGACATTATGCTAGTGCTGGGATGGAAAGGTTCCCTGGAACATAAGCGGTCAGAGCTGAGAATAACCTCAGAACACAGAATATTAGAGATAGAAGGATCTTTAGAACATACGATTTAAAATTTTTTAATTAAATTAAATTAATTTTAATTTAATTTGCCTCCCCAACCTGAAGGCTGGAAATAACAATATCCATTAACCACATTATGAGACACAAAACATTTCTTCATTAGCCATAAAACAGAGAATGTCAGAACTGAGAAGAACTTGAGATAATAGATTTACAGATTTCAACTTGGAAAGTACCTTAAAGACCCTCTGATCCAGGGTTGGGGAACTTTTTTTCTGCCAACGGCCATTTGAATATTTATATCAGCAGTCAAAGACCATACAAAATTATGAACTCAAGCAGTGAGAGATTGTTGTACCTAACTTTCAGCTCATCATTTCCTACTGTTGCCTTAGCAAATGATTTTGAGGGCCTTATATGGCTGAACATTCCCTACCCCTGCTCTAGTCCAACATTCTCAGTTTTCAGATGAGGGAAACAGAGGCTCTCAAATGGATTTCACTGCCTAAGAGGGTCACACAGGAAATAAGTAGCAAAGCAAGGATATAAAGCCTATTCCTCTGACTCCAGAAGTAGTGCCCTCTCCACTCCACCATGCTGGTTTTTGTGTGTGTGTGTGTGTGTGTGTGTGTGTGTGTGTGTGTGTGTGTTTGTGTATGTGCTGAGGCAATTGGGGTTAGATGACTGCTCAGGGTTCCCAGGGTCGCACAGCTAGGAAATAGTAAGTGTCTGAGATCACATTTGAACTCAGATCCTCCTGACTTCAGGGCTGGTGCTCTATCCACTACACCAGCTAGTTGCTTCCTACCATACTGTTTTTTAAGACACTTCATTTGAGCTCAGTTCAAGAGCTTAAAGACCTTCTCTAAGTCTAGTAGTTCATCTAATCTGTTTCTTACTGAAACATGGAGGAAGCTGAGATTCAGGGAAGAGAGATGGATTTGTAGTTCAGTGGTAGAGCTGCCCCCAATAATCTATGCCTTTTATTGTATTTATCTCTGGAAAAGTGTCACTACTACTTTCCCTAGAATATAAGGTCCCCAAAGACAGTTGTATTATTGTTTAGTTGTGTTCAGTTCTTTATGACTCAGTGGACCATACTGTCCATGGGGTTTTCTTGGCAAGGGTATTTAGTGATTTGCCATTTCCTTCTCCAAAGGATTAAAGCAAATAGTTGACTTGTTCAGCACCATGAAGCTAGTTAATGACTGAGACCAGATTTGATTGACTCCAAGCCCAGCTCTCTATCCACTGAGCCACCTGGCTGCCTCAAACAACAAAATGTAAGCTCCCTGAGGGCACGGAATATGTCGTTCCTATCTTTGCATCCCCAGTGCCTTGCACATTTTTCTGGGCTGCTCATTCACCTTTGGTGTCCACTTTCACTCAATTCTCATCTGTACCTCTAAGAGTCCGCACAATGGCAACACTCTGGTAAAACCTCAGCAGAGGGACTGAAACAGCCTGATGGAACAGGATTCAATCTGTCAGTGAGTGGGGTGTCTACCTCAGGCATGTAAAGACTTCCTGGGTGAAATGGGCAGAGAACAATTTATTCCAATGGCCATGAAGAAAGTTAAAGCAGATTCTGTGGGGTCAGGTGGTCAGACAGCAAAGATGTCATAGTAATCAACCCACTATCTTTCAGCCATCTTGACTTGTCTTACTACTGGATTTTGATGATTGGAAGAGAGAGTGAGGCAGCTCTGCCTCATCTAAATCCAATTCATGTTGAGTCAAGATATCTCTTTGTGATATCACATGTCCTTATTCATACTAAGGATTTAAATGTGTGTGAACTTGACTTCTTCCTTTACTCATAGTTCCCTATGTAATCTTTGTAAACCCTAGTAGAGTGTAATCTATTTAGGGCAGTTTAAGGCAGTTTAAGATAGACAACTAGACTCAACTTTATGAGTTCAAATCTGGTCTCAGACCCTAGTTGTATGACCTTGGGCAAATCCCTTCACCCTGTTTGCCTCAGTTTCCTCCTTTGTCAAATGAGCTGGAGAGGGAAATGGAAAACTACTTCAATTTCTTTGCCACGAAAACCTCAAATGGGGTCATGAAGAATTGGACATATGATTGAACAACGTTCCTTGCATACAACTGATACCTAATATTTTTCCCCCCAAATTATGCTTCCAGTCCCTAAAGAGTAAAATCTAGTATTTTCTTCAAGTAGTCACAGCCTCTGTTTTTGAGCTTGTTTATATCCATCTCTCCTAGGCTCCCATTTCTTGGGCTTGACGTTTTGGGAAGGTCTTCTGGAGGACTATGGCCTTAAGGGGACTCTAGGAAAAGCAGAACTAAACAGACAGAGGAGGGTGCTCAGAAAAAAAAAAGAGCTTTTTTTGGGGGGGGGAGTATGGGTATTTGGTTTGGGGTTAAATAATTTGCTGAGGGTCACACAGCTAAGTGTTCAGTGTCTGAGGTTGGATTTGCATTCGGGTCCTCCTGACTCCAGGGCTGATATTCTGTCCAGGCTCGGTATTCTATTCAGCTCTCCTGGATTACTTGGATCCTTCCTTTTCCAGGCCCTTCCCTCCGGCAGCTAGTTAAATTACAAAATTTCAGGAACAACCTGTTCCATGTGTTACAGTGCAGCCCTCTAGAAATGGGAGTCCTTCCTTCTGCCTGACATTGATTCTCTTACTTCTCTCCTTTCCTCTCTCCTATCTCCCTCCTTCCCATCAAGCCTCCTTACCGCACCCCCCCCCCCCAAAAAAAAAAAGCCTTTTAGAGTCAGCTTTTGCCCTATTTCCCAGCATTCTACCCTCAGAACCTACACTCCATTTAGTAGACTGGGGATTGGGAGTAGGATAGAACCTACCTGAGAATTGCAGACAAAAATTCTGGTTCAACACGGGCCTGCTCTCCCCTCCCCCCCCCCCCCCCCCAAAGATCAACTCCAAGAAAGTATCTCACACAAAGTACTTAATAAATGTTTGTGGAATATAATTGCATTATTGTTCTTTGATCTTTTCAATAGTTTGAGACTCCGGGTAGAGCTTGCTTATTCTCATTTTCTAGGTGGGGAGACTGATGTCCCCCAAAGAAGAATTTTTTGGCTCAGGTCACACAACCAGTTAGTTATCACTGTGGCTTGTGCAAGGTAGCCTTCTATAAATATATGTTGAATTGTGAAATTGAACTAGTGTGTGTACATGTATGTGGCAAGAAGGGGGCTGGAAAACTGTGAGTATAGGATGGACCCTGAGGGCTTGGAGGCTATTGAGACTGACTATAGTGTCTCAAAAAATTATTGTTCCAAGTCCAAGTCAGCTCCCTTGAGGTCTGAACCTTATCCTGAGAGACAGCCTTCTGGTCCTGATGAAGAAGCCAGGGTTGCTCGTGTGCGAAAATGGAGCTTTGTTATTGCTCGGTCATATTCAACTCTCTGGGATCCCATTTGGGGTTTTCTTGGCAAGGAGGTTGAAGTGGTTTGTTATTTTCTTCAGCTTCTTTAACAAATGAGGAAAGTGAGGCACAGAGGGTTATGGGGTTTGCCCAGGGTAACACAGCCAGTACATAACTTAGTTCAACTCAGAAGATGACTGGAAGACTACAGGCTTTGGTGCTCTATCCACTGCCACCAGATTGCCCGGAAGGATCCTAGTGAAAGACAGAAAGAGAAGGATTGACAGCTCACCTGGTCTTTAACTCCAGATTCCTACTGACTCTTTGAACCCCCAATTCCCCTACTATAAAATAAAGGAATTGGACTACATAATCTCCAACAGACCTTTGTAGTCCTGTTGTTTCTAAGTAGTAAGAGGTAACTCTGCCATGTACAGCTAATTCTTTTCAATCAACCGTGAGATACTCACCATATGGCATCATCTGCTTCTTTTGTTCAATCTGTACTTAGTTTATATTTTAGATTGAGTGATTCAATACATGGGTCTTAGGAATTGTTTACTCAGTATACTTTTGATTAATTTATTGATGATCTCAATCAAAGAAATATTCTTATCTATCAGGCCCAGAGCATCTCATTTGTTAATTAATTAAGGTTGAATGATATGATACATCCCTACTTGTTTATGAATTTTTTTGTCTTAAGCATTTTTTTTTTTTTTGTAGTAGAGGAAGTGAATAGCTGTTCTATACCTGAATCTACTACTTAGTAGATTAAAAAACTTTTCTAGGATGAATCTTGTTTTATGAGGAAAAAAAAACTTGATTAATATATTTTGTTTTTATATCACTTAGATTTCTCTCTATTCTTTCCTCCCTCCTCTTTGAGAGTTATAATAGAAATTTTTAAAAAAGAGGAAGAAGAGAAAATGATTTAGCAAAACCAATTAACACTGAAAAAAAAATCTGACAATAATTTTCTATATCCGTGGATCCAACTTCGGTGAAGTAATAGAATGAAAAGAAAAGAGGGTCCAGCATAATGTCTTGGGGGATACCTATGATGAAAGGATTTGACTTAAATGAAGACCCAGCTAAGGAGATGGAGAAGGATCAGTCAGACAGCTAGGAAGAACCCAGAGCAGGTCACAAAAACCTAGAGAAGGGAGTGTCTAAGAGAAAGTAATTGGGTGTGTCAAATGCAGTTTGTGGTTGTTGTTTTTCCTTCCTTTTCAAAGACGATCATAACATCAGGGAGGTGATACCATGACATGCAAGGGAACTGGATTTAAGTGAGGGAGGATTGTGCAAAGTCACCAGCCTTACTTTCTTCTCCAGAGCCATCTGGGTTCAGTGGACCAGGATCCAGATCAGGATGATTGGATGGCTCTGGCTTAGCCTCTTTCCCAGGCCTCAGTTTGGCTGAGGCAACTCCCATTCAGTAGTTAAGGTTAGATTAAAAAAAAAATGAGACTAAGAATGGCCTCTTTTACCCAATCAAAAAAAAAAATCAGTTTGGGAGGGGAAGTTTCTCAGTGTTTCTGGTCAAAAGAGAAACAAATGGGGCAACTAGTTGGTACAGTGGATAGAGCACCAGCCTTGAAGTCAGGAGGATCTGATCTCAGACACTTAATGCTTCTTAGCTATATGACCCTGGCTGAGTCACTTAACTCCAATTGGCTCAGCAAAAGAGAGAGAGAGAGAGAGAGAGAGAGAAGAGAGAGAGAGAGAGAGAGAGAGAGAGAACAAGAAACAATTGCTATTTATACTCACTCTGAATCTTCAGGGCTCAAACAATAACCAAATGAGGCCTATTGTTGGCCAACCAATGAGAGCCAGAATGATGTGAGTTTAAGGCATTGTCTTTAAGAAAGAAATTTATCTCATAAACTTCAAGATATCTTGTCGGGTTTTAGTGACCAAAACTCATATTCCTTTGGGTAGAACATGTACAGATAAGGGTATGACACCCTATTGGACAAAGAGAAAGAAGTGAGGGAGAGAGGGAAAGGAAGGAAGGAAGGAAGGAAGGAAGGAAGAAAGGAAGGAAGGAAGGAAGGAAGGAAGAAAGGAAGGAAGGAAGGAAGAAAGGAAGGAAGGAAGGAAGGAAGGAAGGAAGGAAGGAAGGAAGGAAAGGAGGGAGGGAGGGAAGAAAGGAGGGAGAGAGGAAGAGAGGGAGAAAGGGAAGAAAGGAAGGAGGAAAGGAGGGAGGAAGGCAGGGAGGGAGAGAGGGAGAGAGGAAGGGTTATGTTGTTCAACTGGAACTGGCCAGTTGGGTCTCCAGAGGGATAGCTACTGCTATTCATTGTCCTATATTCTCAAAGAGGACCATGTAATCAGAAAGTGATGCCATTACTTTGTATTTAAGTTTGAAAGGGCTGTGTAAAATTACCAGCCACACTCTCTCCTTCAGAGATTAGAATCCAATGGCAAGATCAAGACAAATGCAATAGGAAGTTCAAGGAGGGATAGGCTCGGGAAAAGGTCATTACATTGGGCAATTAAGAGATAATTGGTAACTTTGGAAATGGTAGTTTTGAGGATACCTTAGACATAAGTCATATCTCAACTTCCCCCCTCCCTCCACTTCCCTACTTCTGTGGTTCAAGCATAACGAGCAAAAGAATATATGCATGAGGTGGAAGGCTTGATCCCCTGTCATTGAGGTCAGGCTTCCTCAGGATGGATTTAGCTCTGCTTGAGATCACAGTCAGGCTTTCTTTGTGGGAGAGAGTGTTCTTTTTCTACTCTCAATTTCTCTCAACCCAAGGATGATTAAAAAAAAAAAAATTATGCTGGTAATGGAGCCGTTCATGCTCTCTCTCTATAACCTATAATATACTTTCAATTCCATTTCCATGAGTAACTTTCTCAACAAACCTCCGAGACAAAGGCAGAGATTATAATCCTCCATTTTATAGACGAGAGAACATGTTCAGAAAGCTTAAGTGATTTCCCGAGGTTAGCTTTTCAGTGCCAATGTCAGTGAAAGAATCTAGGGCTCCAAACTACCAGGCCAATTTTCTTCTTGGTTTATGATTTGGGCTCCAGGTTCAGGGCTGGCAGATCAGGACACCTTTGTTTTCACCTGTGAAATGGGGTTAAATAATTTCTCTCTTTCTCTCTCTCTCTCTGTCTCTGTCTCTCATTCTCTTTCAGCTTCTGTGTGAGGTCTTCGGTGGCAACATTTTTATTTAAAATGGGGACTTTACCCCTAAACCAGGAAGTTTGGGATACTTCTAGAGAGAGGAAGTATGGTACTATGTAGAAAGTGCTCTGGAGAAGGATCAGAAGTCTTGGGTTCTAGTCTCTGATTCAGAGCTAGAATTAATTAGCATGGGATAAGGGGCCCTATAGCCAACAGTGGGGACATCATTTCAGACCCCTGACAAAGCTTCTGCTCTATAGTTCCCAATCTATCCTCACGGGCAATTTTGCCATTTCTAGGTTTTTTTGCCTTCTTTTATCCTTTCTGGGATTCTTTTTTAGTGGTAGCTGTCCTGTACATTGATTTCCTTTGGAGACCATTTCAAGGTGGGGGGAAACTTTTCTGAAGTCAGGGATGTGCTGGTAAATTTTTATTTTATTTTTCTTCTTCTTATTTTTTAAATAACTTTTTATTGACAGAACCCATGCCAGGGTAATTTTTTACAACATTATCCCTTGCACTCACTTCTGTTCCAATTTTTCCCCTCCCTCCCTCCACCTCCTCCCCCAGATGGCAAGCAGTCCTTTACATGTTGAATGGGTTACAGTATATCCTAGATACAATGTATGTGTGCAGAACCGAACAGTTTTCTTGTTGCACAGGGAGAATTGGATTCAGAAATAACCCGGGAAGAAAAACAAAAATGCAAGCATTTTATATTCATTTCCCAGTGTTCTTTCTTTGGGCGTAGCTGCTTCTGTCCATCCTTGATCAATTGAAACTGAATTAGCTCTCTTTATTGAAGAGATCCACTTCCATCAGAATACATCCTCATACAGTATCATTGTTGAGGTATATAATGATCTCCTGGTTCTGCTCATTTCACTCAGCATCAGTTCATATAAGTCTCTTTAAGCCTCTCTGTATTCATTCTGCTGGTCATTCCTTACAGAACAATAATATTCCATAACGTTCATATACCACAATTTACCCAGCCATTCTCCAATTGATGGGCATCCATTCATTTTCTAGCTTCTAGCCACTACAAACGGGGCTGCCACAAACATTTTGGCACATACAGGTCCCTTTTCCTTCTTTAGTATCTTTTTGGGGTATAAGCACTGGTGAATTTTTAACCAGTGACTTCCTGACATTTTAAAGTGTTAACATGTATCATCAACATTTCCTCCATCACTCCATCACTAGACATTCATGAAACAATAAATCAAACCCTGATTTGGAGTTTGCTGATTTCTAAAGTGTGAATGTTCACACTAAAAATTTAACAGTAGATTCTCCTAAGCTGGCTGGGACTGGTTTCAGCATATTCCTATGTATCACTGGAGCTGATTTGGGAACTCCCCTTGTAGGAAATCATCAGGATACTATCCTTTCCCTCATAGTTATCTCCCTCCAATTTATTTAATTTATTTTTAATTTATGGACTAAAACAAGTATTTCCATAAATAGTATAATAAAAAAGATGATTGTACATGAAATTAAAATTGTATTATATACTTATTATTTCTTTTAAATATATAATAAAGTTATCATGTACATTTTTCACTTTCCTCTCGCCCATCTTAGAAATAGCTATCATTAGGCACAAATAGGTATACATATACATTTTTTTGTGTGTGTATACACATACATATACATATAGAATAATTTTATGGGTAAGTACATATATGTAAATATATATGTATATGCCCATAAAATTATTCTACACATATTTCTTTTTGTCAGTTCTTTCTGCCTTTATATGTTCTTTATAGTTGATTTGGATATTTATAAAATGATTTATTTGTTCAAAGTCAATTTTTTTTTCTCAATAGTATTTTATTTTTCAAATACACATAAAGATGGTTTTCAACATTCATTTTTATGAGACTTTGCATTTCAAAATTTTTGTCCCTCCCTCCCTTATTTTCCCCCTCTTCAAGACAGCAGGCAATTGAATATAGGCTAAATATGTGTAATCCTTTTAAACATATTGTCATATTTGTCATGCTGTGTAAGAAAAATCAGACCAAGGGGCAGCTAGGTGACACATTGGATAGATGACTAGTCCTGACTTCGGAAAGACCTGAGTTCAAATCTGGTCCCAGACACTTAACACTTCCTAGCTGTGTGACCCTGGGAAGTCACTTAACTCCAATTGCCTCAGCAAAAAAAAGAAAAAGAAAAATCACATCAAAAGGGAAAATACTATGAGGAAGAAAGAAAGAAAGAAAGAAAGAAAGAAAGAAAGAAAGAAAGAAAGAAAGAAAGAAAGAAAGAAAGAAAGAAAGAAAGAAAGAAACATCGTGAAAATACTATACTTTGATCCACATTTGATAGTCCTCTCTCTGGATACAAATGACATTTTCCATCCTAAGTCTATTGGAATTACCTTGAATCACTACTTTGTTAAGAAGAGCCAAGTCCATCATAGCTGATCATCATAATCTTGTTGTTATATTGTACACATTCTCTTGGTTCTATTCCTTTACTCAGCATCAGTTCATAGAAGTCCTTTCAGGCCTTACTGAAATCAGCCTGCTCATTATCTCTTATAAAAATAATATTGCATTGTATTCATATATCATAATTTACTCAGCCATTCCACAACTGATGGTCATTCACTCAATTTCTATTTTCTTGCCACTATAAAAAGGGCTTCTACAAACATTTTTGCACAGATGAATCCTTTCCCTGCTTTTAGATCTCTTTAGGCCAGTAAAGATACTGCTAGATCAAAGAGTATGCATAGTTTTATAGCCCTTTGGGTATAGTTCCAAATTGCTTTCCAGAATAGGAGAACCATTTCACAAGTCCACCAACAATGCATTAATGTCCCAATTTTCCTATATCTTCTCCAACATCAAAGTCATTCTTAAAACTATATTGCTGTCCCTTTTTGTAGTGGCTAGAAACTGCAAATTAAATGGATGCCCATCAATTGGAGAATGGCTGAATAAATTGTGGTATGTGAATGTTATGGAATATTATTGTTCTATAAGAAATAACCAGCAGGATGATTTTAGAGAGACCTGGAGAGACTTACATGAACTAATGCTGAGTGAAATGAGCAGAACCAGCAGATCATTGTACACTTCAACAACAATACTATAATGATGATCAGTTCTGATGGACATGGCTCTCTTCAACAATGAGATGATTCAAACCAGTTCCAATTGTTCAGTAATGAAGAGAATCAGCTACATCCAGAGAGAAAACTATGGGAAATGATTGTGTTCCACAACATAGCATTTCCACTCTTTCTGTTATTGTTTGCTTGAATTTTTGTTTTCTTCCTTAGGTTTTTCTACCTTCTTTCTAGATCTGATTTTTCTTGTGTATATAAATATGTAGATATATCTTGTATTTAAATATACTTTAACATATTCAACATGTATTGGACTACCTGCCATTCAGGGGAAGGGGTGGGTTGAAGGAGGGGAAAAAAGTTGGAACAGAAAGTTTTGCAAGAGTCAATGTTGAAAAATTACCCATGCATATGTTTTGTAAATAAAAAACTATAATAATAATTAAAAAACTATATTGCTGTTACTTTATACAATGTTCTCTTGGTTATTCCCATTTCACACTTCATGATTTCATGCAAGTCTTTCATTATTTTTATAAGATCATTTAGTTTATCATTTCTTACAGCACAATAGCATTCCATCACAATCATATACCACAGCTTGTTCAGCCATTCCCCAGTTGATGGGCGCCAGTTCTTTGCCAGCACAAAGAAAGCTGCTACAAACATTTTAGAGCACATAAGTTCTTTTCCTTTTCCTCTAATCATCTTTGGAAATAGACCTAGCAGTGGTATTAAAAGAGTCATTAAAGAGCTATTAAATTCTTCTCCCCCTGCCTCTCTCCCCGCCATAGTTAATGCTTTTGTAAAACAACCAAGAAGCTGGTGATTTGAAAGAAATGTACTTTGCCAAGTACAAAGTCCATAGAATTGTGAAAAGTACTGCTGTATTTCCAGAGAACAGCAGAACTAATTATAAATTGCATTTATATGATGTTTTAAAGTTGGCAAAGCCTTTTACATGCATATAACATTTGATGGAGAAACTATACAATAAATGGGGTAATAGAAAAGGGCTTCCCACTTCTCTCTTATAACTTGGTGGGGGAGGAGGATTCTCTCATTGATTTATCTCAGGGTCATAGATTATAGAGGAAGGACACGATCTAGCACCTTGTTAAGAAGACAAATGCCAATACTTGGTTGCTACCAATGACTGAAATTGTTACAAAGCTGATTGGTTGGCTAGTTGAGCCTCAAGAAACTGCCCTCTTATTGTAGGATCTTCCCTTTCATCCTTTGCCTCACCAGGAGAACAACAGTTTCCTCAGTTTTTCCCTTTTCCCTTTTACTTTTCTCATGGAGTCCGACAGAGGGGATTGGAAAGAAATTTGAAAGAAAGGATTTTTTTCCTTTCTTTCCTCTCAGAAGATATCAATTTACAGAGGAAGCACATGGCAGAGACAAACATAGACATACCTTTGGACTAAAAGGAGAGTTCTTGAGAGTGGAGAATGGATGTTAGCAACCAGGGCAATAATGGATATCCTCCCTTTGGCAGAGACGCACATATCCTTGCCCACTTGACCCAAGAGGGGAGCTTATGAATGATGTTCACGAATTCCAAAGACCTGTGTTGAAAAGTAGGATTCCATTTCCTAGGAAGCAACCAGAATATAACCTTTTAGCCAGAGAAGGGAATTTTCCTTGTCAACCTTTTGGGTGACTCTACGTTTAAGACTTTAGAGTCTAATTTTCTAGTCTGAAATAAGTCAGCAAGCATTTATTAAGTAAATACTTGTGCCAGGAACTATGGTGTAGTATGGAATGTATGTACACGCACACACACACACACACACACACACACACATGATTAGGATGCAATTTCCTGAAAATCATGTTTACAGAAAAAAATGGGATTCTCAATATGACTCTCAGACAGGAGAAATAGTTAAGAGTATATATGACTTGGAAAAGTAAGGGATATGTATCTCATCTTGCCATTTCTATCTCTCCTCCATCTACACCAATAAGCACAATGAATAATTTGGATAATGCAGGTCTGATGGGAAGGGGTATTGCTCACTATGTTATCCTAAATTATGATTGTCTCTTGAGGGGAGCTTATGGCCTCTTTATTTGTTTCATGTGCTTTGTGTATGAATTTATGAACTTCTCTGAGTGCTTTCTGTGTTTTTTTTGCATTTGTTGATAGACTCCTGTGAATACTTTCTATCTCTATTTAGAGGGGCAAATTTAAGCTTCTCTGTATTTAATAGCCCTATTACTTGAGTGCTTATATGGGAGCAGATAGCATTTGGGAACTTTTGCTATTTAGTTGTGTCCAACTCATTACTGGAGTGGTTCACCATTTCCTTCTCCAACTTATTTTACAGATGAGAAAAATGAGGAAAACTGAGTTAATTAAGTGACTTGACCAGGGTCACACAATTAGCTATTAAGCATGTGAGGCCAGATTTGAACTCAAGAAGATAAGTCTTCCTGATTCCAAGGCTGACATCTATTTGCTGCATTACTTAACTGCCCCTGAGAAAAACTTGACACAAACTTTTCTAAGCAAGACAATTAGGAGATTGCCCTGTGGGAAACTTTGAGTTGGAGCATCATGAGTCAGACAGAAAATAATTATTTTTGGACTGGGGGGTGGTGGTGGTAAAGGGGGTGAGCCTCCAGGATCAAACTAGGAATATATGAATTCATAGTGCTTTGGGAGGATCTCTGCAATGGTCTACACATAAAGGACAATGAATGCCCTTGAAATTTATGGATAGATTTTAGAAATGATGTTACTAACCCATTTATTTGAGAAATGAGGAAACGGAGGATCAGAGGAGTGTCGTGTCTTTCCTTGAACATGTTACATAGCTAGTTGGACCATTAGACCTGGACCAGGTCCAGGATGTACATTTTTAATGATCTTAATGATGTCCTAGAATTGCAGACTTAGACCCAAACCAATGTCTTTTTGAGGTACCCAGGAACATCACATTGGCAGATAAGTAGTATGAACTGAAGTGAGGAGAGACAAGATATGGAGATTAAACTGGAAGCTATTGCAATGATCCAATCATGCCTTGATCTCTGGTTGGTTTTGTGCCTGTCATCATCCCGAATGAATGTGAGCAGGAATAGGGCCTGGCACATAATAAATGCTCAATAAAGATTTGTTTGATGAATGGAATGGATGGATGATCAAATATCATGAATGCCTATAGGAATTCCTTATAGTGTGTGTAAAGAGGTTCAGTTGAGGAATCACATAATACTCCTACCAGGAGAGAAGTGAAAGTTGGCCCAAAAGTGAGTAATAAAAGTGTTTGCCCATTGGGATGGAGCATAGAATGGAACTGGTGACCCTAAACTATATCTCTGGTTTAGACCATCAGAAGATGGTCTCTCATAGAGTCACAGATCTATTTTGATCTGGTAAGGGCCTTAGAGAGAAAATTTGGCCCCATTCAGTTTACAGATGAGGAAACTGAGGCAGACAATCTCAAGCTAGTAAATATCTGTGTTAGGATTCAAATTCAGGTCTTTTTGACTTCAGCTCCAATCATATGCACTATAATACATTTATACTTTGTCTCTTTTTAAGCTTTAGAGTTGATCAGAGTCTCGTTGACTCTTTTTTATTTTTCAATATTCCAACATTCTTAAAACTGTGTTTATCATGAAAACACTGGGACAGCATAAGGAGTGATGTTGGTGGTGAAATAAGCATTTTTTAAGAGTCAGACACTTTACAAATTTTTAATCTCATTATCCTCACAACTCTGGGAGCTAGCTATTGTTCTTAAGATGCTGTGCTACTTGCTGGAGATAGGAAGAACAAAAAAAGTTGTTTCTTGTCTTTTTGGAATTTAAATTCAGAGTGATGATTAGGTTGGGGAAAGGGGGAAAGAATATATTATTATAGTATCTATAGAAATGAGAAAATACAAGTTATATAAAGAAATTGAAGAAAAAAAGCACCTGAGCTATTTTATGAATAAGCTAGGAGAAGCTTAAAACAGCTATGAGGAGGGAGTGCAGTCTAGAGGAAGAAGAAGCTTTTGCAAAGGCATGGAGATGGGAACAGGAAAGTTGTGTAAAAAGAAAAGCTAATAGGTCAGTTTCACTGGAATGTCTAGTATATTGTGGGGAGTAATGTGGAACAATATTGGTGGAAGTTGTAAGTGGGAGTCAGATTATAAAGGACCTTAAAATGAAACTAAGAATATAGTAATTTATTCTAAAGACATTTGAGAATCATTAGAGATTTTAGAAATATATGATCAGATCTGTGTTTTAGCAATATCAATTTGATAATGTTGATAGGGAAGAAGACAGAAAAAACTGGAAGTGGGGGTATCAATTCAGAAATTATTGCAAATAGTCTAGGAAAGGGATGATGATGATGATATGAACCAGAGGAGAAGTTTTGGGAGTAGAGAAAAGAGGAAGAGAGAGAGAAATTTTGTAGAGGCAGAATCATTAATAACTGGAAACTGATTAGATGGATAGGGATGGGGTGGGGAAAGGAGGTTGTAAGATCAAATTGACAAGGATAACTCCAAGGTTTCAAGCCTACATGACTGGAACTGAAAGAGGAATGTTTGGAGGATGGGTAGGTTTTTGTTGGAGGTAAGAGAAGAGGATGTTATGAGATTTTTGTTGGACATGTTGATTTTTTAAAATCGATATTGAGATGCTGATGGATAATTCAGGCAGAGATGGGCAATAGGCGAGATTTTAGAAGAGAGGAGGATGAATTAGCAAAAAAGAAGAATGGCCCTACAGTAAGGACAAAAACCAAGAAGGAGCAATATCACAGAAATGAAGAGATGAGAGTGTCTAGGAGAAAGGTGATTGTCCTTTGTACATTTTACATTAAATGTAGCAATTAAGTAATCATTGGTAATTTTGGAGAGATCACTTTCAATGGAGTAGTTGGATCAGAAAGCAGATTGCAAACTGAGAAGTGCTTAATGGAATATGCAAAAAGGAAGCAATAATTAGAGAATATTTTCTAGGATTTTGGTTGTGAAAGGAAAAGGAGATCTATAATGATTATTTTGGGGGTGGAAAGGTCAAATAAATGAATGCTTCTTTTAAGGATGGCAGAAAATTATGTAAGCAAGAAAAAAGGAGAGATTAAAGGTGAGGAAAAAGATGAAAGCAACCTCTTAAGAGAATGCAAAAGAGAAAGATCTAGAGACCTTAAGTGAAGGGGTTAATCTTGACTAGAAGGGTGACCTCTTTTTCAAAGACTAGAGCAAATAAAGACAGAGATTAAGGGATGATGAAGAAAGGTTCCGAGTGTGTAGAGTAAAAAAGAAAATGGAGCTTGCATGGATGGCTTTTATTTTTTCATTGAAGTAGGAAATAATAGTTCTCTGTTGAGAAGCCCATTATATAGGTTTATGTTACCTCCTTATTGATTTGAATGTGATAAATGTTTCATTGCATGTGGTACTCAGTCAGTCAACAAACAATTATTAAGCACTTACCATCGGTCAGGCACTATGCCAAATTCTGGGAATGCTTTGAAAAGTAAAACCACAATTCCTGCCCTCAAGAAACCCACATTCTGATAAAGGAGAAAGTGTGCAAATAATTATGTGTATTCATAATGTGCATGGAAATGGAAATGGAAAGTTATCGGTGAAAGAGGTCAATAGGAGTGGGATTTGAGGAGGACTGGAAAAGCCTTTTGTAGAGGTTGAGATTCCTTTTCTTAAGGAACTGAGGGAAGCCAAGAGATAGATAAGCGCATTCTGGGTGCAGGTGACAGCTCACGTTGGAAACGAGGGACAGTTGGGAGATAGAGTGTTGTGTTTAATAGATAGCAGGAGACCATGGTTACTAGATCCTACAGAACATGTTGGAGAGTAGGATTAAGAAGACTGGAAAAGTAAGAAGATTATAAAGAGCTTTAGATGGCAAACAGAACATCTCATATTTGGTTTTGGACATAATAGTTACAGGAGTTTGTTTAGTAAAGGGAGGATTAGATAGTCAGAAGGAACATCACATTGGCAGATGAGTAGTATGAACTGAAGTGAGGAGAGACAAGATATGGAGATTAAACTGGAAGCTATTGCAATGATCCAATCATGAGGGTCTGTGTCATGGTGGTAATAGTGTCAGAAGAGAGAATGCGACGTACATTAGAGATGTGATGACGGTAGAACTGACAAATCTTGGCAATAGGTTGGATATGTAGAGTGAGTTCAAGTTCAGACTGTGAATCTGGGTGATTGGAAGAGTGCCTTGGGAAATAGTGCAAGCAAATTCTCGACGAATTTTTCTCAGTTTTCTTGGGGAAAGGATTCTTTTCCCAATGGTTGGATTAGGTGGCCCCTAAAGTCATTTTGAATTCTGAGAGTCTGTTAATAAGCAGTCTCTATTCTGAGGTCCCATATCAGAGGACCCCAGCCCTGAATTCCTTTCCTTAGTATTTAGAACTGCTAATTTCTAGGGCTGGAGCAAAGGAGACCATATTAAACAATAGAAAGAATACTTGCGTTGAATCATCTTGATTAATGCTGACTCTTGTTACTTATTATTCTATGACTTGGGGCAAGCCTCTTTCCCTTTTTGCACTTTTTTTCCCCCTATAAAATGATATATTTGAATTAGATAATCTCTAAGACCTCTCCTATATCTAAAACCAGTGACTAGATATAACAGGGTCTCAGAGTATCAATAGTTGTAAGCTTTAGTTAAACCCCTTTCCTAGGTCTAGAGCCAGGAAAGAGTATAACTTTCTCTACCAATTTGCTTGTCCTAAGAAGTTCAAGCAATGTTGGGAAAGAGTAGGGCCTGGAATAGAAAGTCCAGAAAGAGTGAAGAAGGCAGTCATCACTGAAGCCCTGAATCAGTTACCATAGACTGTTTTAACTTAAAAAGACTGAAAAAGTCTGGAAGGTCAGAGGGAATCTCAGTAAGAAATATGAGTCAGATAAGAGGAAAGACTTTCTGATTGTACTGAGATGAATCTTGAGACAGGGATATTATTCCTCACCTGTTCTTTTAATCTGAGTTTGTCTATATCATCATGTGTGGATTCTGGGTAAAAACAGAGAAAAATAATTTTCAGGTCATAGGATCAGAGACTTAGAGTCATCTAGGACAAGCAGGAAACTGAGTCTCAGATTTGGTGAATTCGTGTGTCCAAGGTCTTCATGTGTCCAAGGTCACACAAGTGATAAGCAAGAAGCAGAATATGAATCAAGGTCTGCTGATTCAAAATCTAGTAGTTTTTTCCATTGTTGCACAGGGTAGGACTCTATTTTTATAGTTGCCTGAGACTTGATAGAAAAGTGTCCTGAAGCTTTGGGAGAGAGCCCTTATGGTTAGAGTGGAAACTAGGACTAGGAATCACAAGTTAAAAAGATCCAGAATTGTCAATGTTGCCAACCATTGAAAATCTCTTGGACTGAGCGAGGGCAGCTTGGTAGTTGTTATATTGGATGGAATACTGACCCCGGAATCAGCAGGATCTGAGTTCAAATTTTACCTTGGATGCGTGATACTTGCTAGCTGTGTGATCCTGGGTAACTCATTTAATCCCAATTTCCTTCTTCAACCTCCTTCCCCCCAAAGAGGAGACTGTGAGTGTGAGTGTGTGCGATGACTCATTTCCCTCTATGTCTTCCTGCTTTCATTTATTTCTAGTATATAATACTGAGATTGTGTGTAAATATCCCCTTCCTTTTTTTTTTCCATGAGTTATTGATGCGTGATCAAGAGCTCCGTTTGCTGTATCCAAAGATCTGAGAGTGTAACTAAAAGAAAGAAAAGTGAATCACTCCATGTTGAAATATGTGATCTTTTCCCATTATATTTTATATGATGTAAAACAGATAATATTATTATAACACACAGATTCTCTGAATCTAGTGAATGTAAGGGAGTTATGCACTGAGAGAGGGGAGTCTAGAAAGAGCACAAAATGTTGAATTATATATCATTGTTCAATTGAATCTTTGTGAACCCATTTGGGGTTTTCTTGACAAAGATATTGGAGTAGTTTGCCATTTCCTTTCCCAACTTATTTTATAGATAGGGAAACTGAGGCAAACAGGGCTAAGTGAGTTGTCCAGGGTCACATAGCTAGTGAATGTTGGAATCAGTTTTGAACTCAGAAATGTCATCATAAAAATGGAGAAGGACCCACATGTTCAAAAATGTTTACAGCAATTCTCTTTGTGGTGGCAAAGAATTAAAAATCAAGGGGATGTTCATCAAATGGGGAATGAACAAATTGTGGTCTATGAATGTAATAGAATACTATTGTTCTACAAGAAATGGTGAGCAGGCAGATTTGAGAAAAACCTGGAAAGACTCACACGAACTGATGTTGAGTGCAGTAAGCAGAATCAGGAGAACATTGTACACAGTAACAGCAAATTAGGGGGTAATCAACTTTGATAGAAGTTGATTTATTTTTCTCAGCAATACAATAATCTAACATAATTCTAAAAGACTCATAATGGAAAATGCTATCCAGATCTAGAGAAAAAACTATGGAGTCTGAATGCAAATTGAAACATATTATTTTCACTTTTTTGATGTTTTTTTCTTTTTCATAGTTTTTCCCTTTTGTTCTTATTCTTTCATAACATGACTAATATGGAAATATGTTTAATCTGACTATATATATATAATCCAATTGATTGCCATCTTGAGGAAATGGGAGGAGTGAGAGAGAAAAAATTGGAAACTAAAATATTATAAAAGTCTATGTTCAAAGCTAATAAATAAACAATAAAAAGTGGCATATGCCAGACAAAAAATGCTAACAAGACTGCTTATATCCTAGCAGATAGCTAAGATAGTGCACAGCCTTGCAGGATAATTCATACAATGAAATGCTATCTTACAAGAGGCTTAAAGAAGACATCACTCTTGTTGCATGACTGAGGTTCTAAGGTAGAGAAGCAAAGGAATCACATACTTACAATGCCTTATAACTATAAAATGTAATATATGATCATCATAACTTACATTTACATATGCTAAAGTTTAAAAAATCTTCATTGATTCAACAAGAATTTATTAAGCACAAAAATGAAAACACTGGTTTATCTTTAGGGAATTTTTAGGGCAATATGTACACATATAGGTCAGAAACAAAAGGGACTATGGAAGCCATTTGGCTTAATTTTCTCATTCTGCAGATAAAGAAATAAGCTCAGAGAGTAGAAATGACTTGAGGAAAGTGGCAGTCCTACTGTCTCCAAAACCAGTGCTCTTTCCATTGATCCACACTGCTTCTAGTCTCCTTTAATCATTATTGTCAATTTTACTGGTTTTTGTGTTTCCAGTTTTTCATGGAAGTGACCTATTCCTCCGCCCTCTTTTTTTCCCCCCTGTCCGATGGGATTGGAACACGTGTCTCTCTGAAGCTGCTGTTTTGGCCATTTTGTGGCCTGATTGCTCTTTCACATCTCCTCCCCATTTTAATGCTGTTCCTTGACTCCCTCATGTGGTATATTTCAGAATCACAGCGTCCCAAAATCCCAGATTCGGAAGAAAACTCACTGCACATTATTTATGTGACATAAATCCCTTCTATAGTAGCCTGCCAAATGATGGTCATTCAGTCTTTTCTTGAAGACCTCAGCTGAGGGGAAAATCCACTCCCTCTTGAAATAGTTCTTTCCACTGCTGGACATAGTAAGTGCCTGTCAAGTGACTGCACATCTCCAATTGTTAGTAAAGTATTATTACTTACTAATATCTGAGTTATCAAAATGAAATCTTACCCTTTGGAGTTTATACCCATTAGTATTTTCTTCTGGGACCATGCAGAACAAAGCAAACTCATGAAAGAAATGCTTGAAAAACATTTGGAAAGGAATGCCAGAATTCTAAAGAGTCAATATGACTGCATTAAAAACAAACTAGGTCAGACCAATTTTATTTTCTTTTTTTAAAGGGTTACAAAGTTCTGCAAATATAATTTTAACATAGATTTTAGAAAAATACTTTATAAAGTATCTAGTGCAACTTTTGTGGAAAAGATGAAGAACTACAGCCTAGATGATAACATAATTTTATGGATTTGGAACTGCTTACATGGCAGGTAGTTGTATTTAAAAAAAAAATTATTTATTTTCATTAAAGTTCCAAAAGATTTCCATTCTTTCTCTCATTTTAGTTCCCTCCCCCCATTCCCACTGGGAAAGTAAGCAATATGATATCAATTTTACAGATGATGTAATGCAAAACATATTTCTCTGGTAGTTATGTTGCAACAACAAAAAAAAAAGCAAGAAAAATAAAATGAAAAAAGTATGGTTCAATTGCACTCAGAGTTGATCAGTTTTCTCTCTGGAGATAAGTAGCATTTTTCATTGTGGGTTTTTTGGAAGTGTTTTTGATCATTGTATTGATCAGAGTAACTAAATCTTTCAGTTGATCATCATTACAGTATTACTATTAGTTGGTTCAATGTTTTCCTGGTTCTGCTCATTTAGCTTTGCAAATCTTTACAAAATTTCCTGAAACCATCTCTTTCATCATTAATTCCAATACAATAGCATTCCATCTTAAATGTATATCATAACTTGTCCCAATTAAGAGGCATTCCCTCAATTTCTAATTCTTTGCCACCACAAAAAGAATAGCTCGCTCTCTCTCTCTCTCTCTCTCTCTCTCTCTCTCTCTCTCTCTCTCTCTCTCTCTATATATATATATATATATAGCACATATAGATCCTTTCCCTTTCTTTTTGATCTCTTTGTGATATATACCTAGTAGAAAGGTATGTAGAGTTTTATAGCCCTTTGGACAGAGTTCCAAATTGTTCTCCAGAATGTTTACAACTTCACCAATAATGTATTATTGTTCCAATCTTTCCACACCCCCTCTAGCATTTGTCATTTTCCTTTCCTGTCATATCAACCAAGTTGATAGGAGTGAAGTGGTACCTCAGAGTTGTTACCTCAGAGTTGTTTTAATTCATGGTAGTAATTGTCATGGGCTTAATGTCAATGGGGTAGGAGCTCAATAGTGGAGTGTCTGAGACATCTGGGACATCTTTAATTTTTAACATTTTTTTCAGTGATTTTCTTATATCTTTTCGTAATAATAGCCACAATCCTAGTCTTCTATGAAATTCCTCATTCGTTATGTTTCAGGACCCATCATACCCATATCTGAAAATGTTATGTCTTGTTCTGTACTTTTGGTCAATATAGAAATCACGTTTTGTTATCTGGCTTTTGGAGACATTTATTGCATTGATCAGAGTTCTGAAGTCTTTCAATATTGTTTTTCTTTCTCCATTGCTATCTGTGGGGTATTCATTTTTTAAGTAATTTAGATGCTCATGTTTGAATATTGGTAGCACTATTCTGTTCCTCTTCTTCCTCTCTTCTCACTGTCTTCTAAGCCTCCTTCAGACTGATGTTTGACTTTATTATTCAACTGAAACTGTTCTTTCCTAAACTGAAGAAAGAAGCTACAACCAAAAGGGAACTGACCAAAGAGGAACTTCCTTTATTCCCTAAAGGGGAGAAAAAGGCTTCTAACAGCCAGCTGAGTTACCCCTTTGTTATCTTCCTTTGTCTCTGTATATTGGAGCAAGAATGTGCTACAGACTTTTGGGGAGAAGTTTTATATTAACTATACCACCTTAGTAATTACCTGTTTCTAAAACTAATTAAATCTGAAAAATTGATATAACTGATAATTAAAGGGAAACAGCATTATTGGGGGCTCATGTACTGTAGGGATATCCCTAGAAGCATAAGAGGAAATATGGTATTTTGCTTGGAGGACCCAGACTACCAATGAGAATTAAAGTAGCTCCAAGTATAGCTCCACTATAACAGTCAGGCAGAACAAATCGCCACATTAGCCATATCTGAGAATATTATGTCTCGTTCTGTACTTTTGGTCAACTCTCTGCCTAGAGTTGGAAATCATGTTTTGTTATCTGATTTTTGGAGTCATTTACTGCATTGATCGGAGTTCTGAAGTCTTTCAATGTTGTTTTTCTTCCTAGTGTTTAGTCATTGTATAAGTTATGCTACTAGTTTTGCTCACTTGACTCTGTATTAGTTTATATACATCCTTTTTAGCTTTCTCTAAATCTGTTCTTTTCATGATTTCTTATGGCATTGTAATATTCTACTATATTCACTTTCCATCATTTGTTTAGCCTTTCCACAAATTCCCTAGTTTATAGTTATTTTTTATAATAAAAATATTGCATTGATTATTTTTTACATTTGGGCCTATTCCCTCTGTCTTTGATCTCTTTGAGGTATATGCTCTGTAGTGGTAGCATTGGGTTGTAGATTTTGCATGACATGTATATAAATTTTGGTGACATTTTGGGGACAGTTCTGAATTGTTTTATAGAATGGCATAACTAGTTTGGTGTTCCTTCAACAGTTCATTAGTATACATAGAAAAGAATTTTAAAAAATACGACAAACAGCAAAACAAATCAATGCATTAAAAAAAAAAAAAACAAACCCAAACAAACAACCTTAAAATATATGTAGTGTTTTTCATGCCTGAAAAAATCTTCACTTCTGCAAAGGAGTAGGGGAAGTGTTTCCTCAAATCTCTTTTCCGGGGTTAAGCTCGGTCATTAGAATTTTGCAACATCCAGTTGTGATTGTTTTGTGGTTGTTCTTTCCATTAATCTTGTGTTTATTGTGTATACTCTGCTTACTTCATTTATATAAATTCATATGAGTCTTTCAGTGGATGGGAAGATATGAGTTCAAATCTGGACTCATGTATTACTAGTTAGAGACTCTGGATATATTCCAGTCTACTTCATTTCCCTCATCTATAAAGTGAAAATTGAAATAATGCTTACTTTTGCATGACATATCCCCTTAATTTTCTTAAAAAATTTTTTTTCTTTATTTCTTTTAATAGCTTTTTATTTTTACAAATACATGCAAAGATAGTTTTCAACATTTACCTTTCTAAAACATTGTATTCCAAAATTTTCTCCCCGCTCCCTTCCCATAGACAAAAAGCAATCCAATATAGGTTAAACATGTGTAATTCTTCTAAATATATTTTCATATTCATGATAATGAAAAATTAGATCAAAAGGTGAAAGAAAAAAAAACAGGAGGAAAAAAACCAAGCAAACAAACAACAAAAAAGGTGAAAATACTTTGCTTTGATCCACATTCAGTTTCCATAGTTCTCTCTCTGTATATAGATAGCTCTTTCCATTACAAGTCTATTGGAATACAAGGCAATTACAATTCATTTAATGTTTGAAACAAGTCAAGTTCATCATAGTTGATCCTCACATAATCTTGTTATTGTGACAATGTTATCTTGACTCTATTGACTTTACTTAGCATTAGTTCGTGTAAGTCTCTCCAGGCCTCTCTGAAATTAGCCTGCTTGTCATTTCTAATGGAACAATAATATTCCATTACATTCATATACCATAATTTATTCAGCCATTCTCTAACTGATGGGCATCTATTCAATTTCCAGTTCCTTGTCACCACAAAATGGGCTGCTACAAATGTTTTTGCACATGTGAGTCCTTTCCTCTTTTCTCTCTTTGGGATATAAACCCAGTAGAGAACACTGCTGCATCAAAAGGTATGCACAGTTTGATAGCCCTTTGAGCAAAATTCCAAATTGTTTTCCAGAAAGTTGGATTAGTTCATAACTCCAACAACAATGCATTCGTGTTCCATTTTTCCTACATTCTCTCCAATATTTGTCATCTTAGTTAATCTGAGAGTATATCTCAAAGTTGTCTTTAAAAATTTATTTAAAAATAACTTTTTATTTTTCAAAATATATACAAAAGAATCCTCAACATCTACCCCTGCAAAACCCTATGCTCCAAAATTTTCTCCCTCTCTCTTCACCTTTCCTTCTAGACAGCAAGCACTCCAACATACATTAAACATGTGCAATTCTTCTAAACTTATTTCCACATTTATCATACTGCACAAGAAAAATCAGATGAAAAGGGGAAAGAAAGAGAAAGAAAAAAACAAGCAAACAACAAAAACAAAGGTGAAAATGCTATGTTGTGAAGCACACTTAGTTCTCGTAGTCCTCTTTCTGGATGCTTCTTCCTATCACATGTTGGCTGGAATTGGCCTGAATCACCTCTGCTTTGTCTTAATTTGCATTTCTCTAACCAACAGTGAGTTAGAGCATTTTTTCATATAAAGAAATGGCTTTAATGTCTTTATCCGAAAATTTTCTATTAATATCCTTTGACCATTTATTAATTGGGGAATGGTTTGTATTCTTATAAATTTGAGTCAATTCTCTCTATATTTTAGAAATGAGGCCTTTAACAGAAACACTCAATGTAAAAAATTTCCCTCAGCTTTTTGCTTCTCTTCTAATCTTTGTTGCATTGCATTTTGTTTGTACAAAACATTTTTAATTTAGTATAGTCAAAATTATCTATTTTGCATTTCATAATATTGCCTGGTTCTTTTTTGGCCATAGAGTCTTCATTATTTCACAGATCTGAGAGATATATTATCTCTTATTCTTCTAATTTGCTTGTAGTATCTCCTTTTATGTCAAAATCATAACTCATTTCAATCTTATTTTTGTTAGGTGCTAGGTATTTGTCAATGCCTAATTTCTGCCATACTATTTTCCAGTTTTTCCAGAAATTTTTGTCAAATAGTGAATTCTTATCTCAGAAGCTGAAGCTTCTGAATTTATCAAATACTATATTACTATAATCATTTACTATAGTGTCTTGTGAACCTGACCTATTCCACTGGTCCATTACTTTTCTTAGCCAGTACCAAATAGATGATTGCTGCCTTATAATATAGTTTTAGGCCTGATATAGTTAGGCCATCCTTATTTTCATTCCTCCCCTCCCCCCCATTAATTCTCTTGAAATTCTTGATCTTTTGTTCTTCCAGATGAATTTTTAAATTATTTTTTCCTAGCTCTACAAAGTAATTTCTTGGCAGTTTGATTGGTATGGCACTGAATAAGTAGATTAATTTAGATAGAATTATCATTTTTATTATATTAGGTTGGCCTACTTATGAGCACTTGATATTCTTCCAATTGTTTAGATCTGACTTTATGTGCAAAGTGTTTTGTAATTGTGTTCTTAAAGGTCCTGGCTTTATCTTGGTAGATAGAAACCCAAATATTTCATATCATCTACAGTTATTTTAAATACAGTTTCTCTTTCTATCTCTTGCAGCTGCATTTTGTTGGTACATATAGAAATGCCAATAATTTATGTGGATTTTTTTTTAATATCCTGCAACTTTGCTAAAGTTGTTAATTATTTCTAGTCATTTTTTAGTTGATTCTCTAAGTATATCATCATATCATGCAAAGAATGATAATTTTGTTTCCTCAATACCTCCTTTAATTCCAATTTCTTTTTCTTCTCTTATTGCTAAAGCTAACATTTCTATTATAATATTGAATAGTAGTGGTGATAATGAGCAACTTTGTTTACTCCTGATCTTATTGGAAATGCTTCTAGTTTATCCCTATTACTTATCATACTTGTTGATAGTTTTGGGTAGATGTTACTTATCATTTTAAGGAAAACTCTATTCCTATGTTCTAGTGTTTTTTTTTTTTTTTGCTGAGGCAATTGAGGTTAAGTGACTTGCCCAAGGTCACACAGCCAGGACATATTAAGTGTCTGAGGTCAAATTTGAACTCAGGTCCTCCTGACTTCAGGACCACTACACCACCTAGCTACTCCTGTAGTGTTTGTTTGTTTGTTTTAATAGGAATGGGTATTGTATTTTTCAGATTCATTTTCTCAATTAAGATAATCATATGATTTCTGTTAGTTTGGTTATTGAGATGGTCAATTACTGATATTGAACCAGCCCTGCATTCCTGGGTCATAGTGTATTATCCTGTAAATAAATTGCTGTAATCTCTTTGCTAATGTTTTATTTAAGATTTTTGCATCAATATTCATTAGGAAAATTGGTCTATAATTTTCTTTCTCTGTTTTGGTCTTTCCTGGTTTAGGTATCAGCTCCATATTTGTGTCATAAAAGGAGGTTAGTGGGATTTCTTCTTCCTCTATTTTTCTGAATAGTTTATAAAGAACTGGATTTAATTATTCTTTAAATGCTTGGTAGAATTGCTAAAATCCATCTGGCCCTGGAGATTTTTCTTAAGGAGTTCATTAATGGCTTGTTCAATTTCTTTTTCTAAAATGGGACTATTTAAGTAGTTTATTTTCTCATCTATTAATCTGGGTAATTTAAATTTTTGTAAGTATTCATTTAACCTAGATTATCAGATTTATTGGCATATAATTTAGGATATTTTTAATTTTCTTGAAGAGATCTCTGGAGAAGGGAATGGCAAACCACTCTAGTGGCTTTGCCAAGAAAACTCAATGGATAGTATTAAAGTGCTAAAAGAAATGACATCAGAAGATAATCCTCTAAGGTTGGAAAGTATCCAATATGCTAATGGAGAAGAGTGGAGGACAGCTACTAGTAACTCCAGTGAAATGGTTCAAAGCTGAAAGGCAGCTTAGCTGTGGGTGTGTCTGCTGATGAAAGGAAAATTTGATGGAAAAAACAATTTTAGGCAGGCACTTAGAAGGTAGGATCTAGGAGCCAATGTAAGCTGAATGTGGTCCAATAAGAGATGGAAAGGTTAAACCTTGACATCTTGGGTTGTCATTGAACTTAAATGAATGGGATCAGGTGAATTTAATTCAGGTGACATATACTCTTGTGGACAAGAAACTCTTAGAAGAAATGAAGTACCTTTCATAGTCAATGAAAGGGTGAGAAAAGCTATTCTGGGATATAATCTTAAAAATGACAATGATTTTTGTGTGAATTCAAGGCAAACTGTTCAACCTCATAGTAATATAAATCTATGCTCCAATCATTGATGCAAAGAGGCCAAAGCTGATCAGTCTATGAAGAACTATAACACCTTTTAGAAATATTACCACCCCCCCCCCAAAAAAAAACACATTCATTATAGGGGATTGGAAAGTAGGAAATCAAAAGATAATTAGAGTAAAAGGCAAATTTTTAAAAGACCCTTGAAGTAATGAAGCAGAACAGATACTAATGGAGTTTTGTCAAGCTAACTTTCTGGTCATAGCAAACACCTTTTTTTTTTTTCCCCCCGACAACCTAAAAAGTGACTCTACACATGGACATCAACAAATGGTCAATATAGAAATTAGATTGATTATATACTTTGCAGCCAAAGGGATAGAAGCTCTATACAGTAACATAACAAGACCTGGATCTGACTGTAGCTCACATCATGAGTTTCTTTTTGCAAAAGTCAGACTTAAAGAAAATAGGGAAAACCATCAGACCATAAAAGACCTTATGAATATGAAGTAGAGATGATGAGTAGATATAAAAGATTAAATATGGTCAATAAAGTTCTGAAAGAATTATGGACAGAAGTCAAAATATTGTACTAGAAGCAGCAGCAACAATAAAAAAAATCCATTACAAGGAAAAAGAAGAGCAAGAAAGTAAAATGGCTGTCTGATATGATTTTTTTTTTTTTACAGATGACTGAGGAAAGAAGAAAACCAAAAAGTCAAGAATAAAGGAAAAAATATGCCAAATGATGCAGAATTTCAGAGTACATTAAGGAGAGATAAATGAGCAATGCAAAGAAATAGAAAAAACAAATACCATAAACCTTATGGTAAAATAAATAAGAAAAATTAAATATGATAGAACTTTGAAGAAAAATGAATGGGAGTAGAAAGGAGTATTCCTTTTTCTTAGTTGTACATGGCACTGTCACCAAAAAAATCACCATATGTTAGGGCATAAATACCTTACAACCAAATGCAGAAAAACAGAAATATTAAATGCATCCTTTTCAGATCATAATTCAATAAAAAGTACATTCAATGAAGGACCATAGTGTTATGAGCCAGAACTTGAAACAAGGTGATAACTCAATGGAATTGATGGAAACAATGCTTATGTGCTTGGGTTTGCATCTTTAAGAATTCACACATTAGAGCTCATATCTTTGAAAGTTCACACATTAGTTCACTCATTGGAGTTCACAAGTTTGGAGATTCACAAGTCAGAAACCCACAATCCCACTCTCTCAGAGGAGGAGTCAATCTTTGTATTTACACCGTTAAGAGATCATATATAAGAAGCTCTAAGAGCTTCAGTCAGTGAGTCAGTTCAGAAGATTGCCAGGAGTCAGAGTTGAGCTAGAGGCAGAAGCTGGAAGAGCAAAAAGACAAGCTGCAAGAGCTCTTGGAACCAAGCAGAGAGATAGGCCTCTAAGAAAGCTACCCAGGTCCAAGGAAGGAGACAAGACTTGGAAGGAGAAAATAAATGTTTGGATTTTATCAGCTGGCTGCATTTGAAATGATTATTACTTTGAACTGAAACTAAGGCTGCCTCCAGAAAGCCTCCCCCAAGAAACCTGCTCCCAGAGAACTATTATATTTTAAAGAAGAGAACACTACACCATGTAATATAGATTAGAAATTAATTAAAACTAAATAATCTAGTCCTAAAGAATGAATAGGTTAAAGAATAAATCATAGTAACAATCAATAATTTCTTTAGAGAAAATGATAATAATGAGACAACATATTCAAACAATATTTATGGGAAAATTTGTTTTTCTAAACATAGACATCAATAAAAGAGAGAGAAGCAGATCAATGAATTGGACATGCAATTTAAAAAAGCTGGAAAAAAATCCATTAAATGCCAAAACAGAAATCCTGGGAAAATCAAAGGATATAAATAAAACTAAGATCTAGTTTTATGATAAAAAAAAACCCACAACAGAACAAAAAAACCACTGATTAATTTAATTAATAAAAAAGAAAACCAGATCACTATTATCAAAAAGAAAAAGGTAAATGTGCCACTAATGAAGATGAAATTTAAACAATTATTAGAGTTGTTTTTGCCAAATTATGTGCTAGTAATACTGACAATCTAAATGAAATGAATGAATATTTTTTAAAAAAATGACTTTTCAAATTAATAGAAGAAGAAATAGAATACTTAAATAGTCCTATCTTAGAAAAAGAAATTGAACAAGCCAAAAATGAGCTCCTTAAGAACCTTACCCTATGAACTCATCCCCTAGAAACAGATGGATTTACTAGTGAATTTACCAAACATATAAGGAACAATTAATCTTAATACTATATAAACTACTTAAAAAACATAGGTAAAAAAAGAAGTCCATCCTTTGATGACAGAAATATGATTTTGACTTGTAAACCAGGGAGAACAAAAAGTATAGACCACCTTCCTTAATGAATAGTGTTGCAAATTTTAAAAATAACATGCTAGCAAGGAGATTATGCATTATGTTACAACATACATTAAGGCTAGTTGGGATTTATACCAGGAATGTGGGGTTGGTTGGATATTAGGAATACTATCAGGATAATTGAACATATCAATAACAAAACAAGAAAAAATATATGATTATTTCAATGGTTGCAGAAAAGATTTTGATAAAATACCTGTTTTTATTAAAAGCACTAGAAAGCATAGGAATCAATGGTGCATTTATTTAAAAAAATTATCTAAAATCAAGATTGAAAAAGACATCTGGGAGCTAAGTAAGCAATGATTTGCTGTGATTCTTTCATGTTCATCTCCAGGCAACCTTAAAATAGCACAACAATACTGGAGCAAAGATATAGGGAAGAAACAATCTGTTAATCCAGGAAACTTGGAGGATGGATAGGAGGGTGCAGTTTCACTTGGGGAAGAGTAGACATAGTCCAGGATAGGAAGCTTCTCAGTGAGCCAGCAGCAAGTCCTATCTCAGCAAATCAGTGAGCCCTAGTGTGGTGAAGCAGGTGCACACCAGTACCAGACATCCACCTTCCCCCCCCACCTTGGGCATACCTTGGCTAACATCAGGATTCCCTGTATGTCTTGGGTTAGTCAGGGGTGTGATGGATTCCAGCTTGAACTAGCACATGTTTTGGTGTAGCATTGGGATGGGCAGGTATCCTCTAGAGGACAGAACACTTCATATATGGACAAAAGTTTAAGTTTTTAAACTTTAAACTTTTTGCCCCCCAATTTTTTTATGTGACTTTGGATAAATAGCTATATAAAATAGGTATCAAATATTTACTGATAATGAATCATAATTTTACAACCCCTGCATTCAGTTATGAGACCCCATGTGGAATCATGAACCACAGTTTAAGAAGGTATGCCACAGACAATGAAATTGTATCAATTCTAAACATATATGAACCAAGTGGTATATAGTATTCAGGTTCTTAAAGGAAAAGTTAAGTGCAATACAGGAAGAAATACATAACAATAAGATAAGAAAAAGAAACTGAAGGAATAAAACTAGGTCATGAAGTAACAAAACTGTCTCTTTTTGTAGACAATGTTATATTTAGAGAACCCTAGAGAATCAACTAAAAATCTAGTTAAAATATTTAACAACTTAAGTAAAATTGCAGCATATAAAAATGAACCCTTATAAATCATTAGCATTGACAATTCTGCCTAAGTCAATTTACTCAGTATCATACAATAAAACTACCAAAGAATTTTTTTATAGAGCTAGAAAAATTAGTTTAAAAATTTATCTGAAAGAACAAAAGGTCAAAAATATTGTGGAAATGCTTTCTATTAACAACCAGCCATTTTCTTTAGTTAACAAAGATGTTTACTATGGTGGTAGAATAAAAAATTTCTCCCAGAAAGTTGGTAGGCACTCTGTTCCCAAAACATATTCAGATCAATGGCAATATGAGCTTTTCCCCCTTAAAAGTAAAGTGGTGGTATGGTGCTGCTTTATGTTACACATGCTTCAGAGAAGTGACTCAGATCTCTTACTTACTAGAAGTCTTTTTTGAGTTCATAGCCAGAATTCTTTCTGGTGTAAGGGAAATGTTCCTTGAAATTGTTCTCTTCCTTAGGTAGTAATCTTTTGCAACAAGTACTGATATAAATATTTGATGTATATGGTGAACTTTCTTGTTACCAATAAAATCAGATTTTATTTGTTTATTTTTGGTTAAGCATATATAATCATATTTCCATATGAATCATATTGGAAGAGAAAAATCAGAACAAAACCATGAGAAAACAAACAAAGAAAAAAAGTTAACAAAGCATGTTTTAATTTACAGTCAGTCTCCGTAGTTCTCTCCCTGAATATGGATGGTGTTTTCCATGCAGAGTTTATTGGAATTGCCTTGGATCACTGAACAGCTTGCAAGAACCAAGTTATTATAGTTGATCAACACACAATCTTGCTGTTGCTGTGTACAATGTTTTGTTGGTTCTGCTTGTTTTGCTCAGTATCAGTTCATGGAAAATTTCCAGGCCTTTCTAAAATTGGCCTGTTCACCCTTTTTTTATAGAACAATAATATTTTATTTCTTTCATAGACCATAACTTATTCAGTCATTCCCCAATTGATGGGCATCTACTAATTTTCCAATTCTCTGCCACCACAAAACAAGCTGCTACAAACATTTTTGCACATGTGGGTCTTTTTCCTTCTTTTATGATTTCTTTGGGATACAGACCCAGTAGTTTGTCTTGGATTTTGTGACTAGAAGTGTAATCTGTCAAAGAATAAGAAAATTTTAGACATTTTACTTGCACAATTCCAAATTATTTTCCAGAATAATTTTATTAATTCTTAGCTTCACAAATAATGCATCAGTGTACCTATTTTTAACAATTCTTCCAACGTTGAATATTTCTATTTTTTATGATATTTACACATTTATTGGGTGTGAGATGAAAACTCAGGATCATTTTTATTTGTTTTTCTAATATTATTAGTGATTTGGAGAATTCTTCCTTATAGTTGTGCAGTAGCTTTTTCTCTTCTCTAGTATCCTACATCTGTCCCTTCAGGGTGTACCTCCTCTCCCACCTAAGTTCTTACTGTCAAGGACTAGTTACGAAGACTTCAGTTATATTTATTTTGTAAATAATTTTCAAAAATTGCTTGTTTTTTATTTTGCAAAATTTTCCCCAGTATCCTTTTATCTTTTACTAAGTTATTCTATACAACAAATAAATTTTTTTTGATGAGGCAATTGGGGTTAAGTGACTTGCCCAGGGTCACACAGCTAGGGAGTATTAAGTATCTGAGGCTTAGATTTGAACTTAGGTCCTTCTAACTTCAGGGCTGGTGCTCTATCCACTGTACTACCTACCTGACCCAACAAAGAAATTTTTAAAAAGAAAAAAAGGGGAAAAATCTGCAAAACCGAGCAACACATTGAAAAAATATGAAAATAAATATAAATGTTCCACACCTATAGATTTCATTTGCACATAGTAGTTGATGGTAGTGATAGCAGAGGGAAAGCATATTCTTATTTCTTTTCTTTAGAATCATGAGGCAGCTAGTTGGAGCAGTGGCTAGAGGACCTGAGTTCAAATTTGGTCTCACATACTCCAATCACCTTAGGGGGAAAAGAATCATGCTTGTTCCTTGTGATTTTGCAAAATTCTCCTTTGTGGTTGCTATTCTTTCTCTTCACATTGTTGTAGTTACTTCGATATATTGCTTTCTTGACTGTTCATTTTTCATCACTTCATGTAAGTCTTTCCATGATTATCTATAATCATCTTTTTTAAAAATAGCAGAGTAATATTCTATTACATGACACCACAATTTATTTAGTCATTCCATAATGAATGGCATAAACTTTGTTTTACAGCTTTTTGTTACCATATACACAAAAAAACTGGCTGTACGTGTTTTGATAGCTTTAGAGATTTTATTCTTATCAGTGACTTCCTTAGGATATGTGCCTAGAAGTGGAATTTCTGAGTCAAAGAGCATGGGCATTTTAGTCACTTTATTTGCACAATTCTGAATTACTTTCCAAAATAATTGTATTCATTTACAACTCTACCACTTATGTCCTAGTGTACCTATCTTCTCATAACTCTTTTAACATTGACTTTTCCTATCTTTTAATCACTTAATATTGATTAGCTTTTACAAAAGTATGTTTACTTTGAAGATAAAGGCAAAAATAAAGTATAAGCATATTTCCCCTAATGCCTCAGGAGCAGATTCTCTCCTATACTACCTTCTCTTTCGGGGAGAATCTTCTCACCTTAGCTCAGTTCTTATATAGCATTGGTTTTTTTTTTTACCAAGTTCACATCCAAAAACAACATTGCTTTTGGCTAGATTTTTGACTTTGCAGTTGCTGGTCTGGATCACCCCAAAGATTGCTTTAAAAATTAATTAATTTTTAAAGTTTATTTTTTAAATAATATTTTATTTTTCCAAATACAAGTAAAAATAGTTTTCAACATTAATTTTTGTAAAACTTTGTATTCCATATTTTTCTCCCTCCTTCCCTTATTTCCCCCCTCAAGACAGCAAACAATCTTATATAGATTAAATATGTGCTATCCTTTAAAACATATTTCCATATTTGTCATGGTGTACAAGAAAAATCAGACCAAAGGGGGAAAACACAAGAAATAAACAAACAAAAATATTATGATTCAACCCACATTCAGTTTTTATAGTTCTCTCTCTAGATGTGAGTGGTATTTTCCATCCCAAGTTTATTGGAATTGCCTTGAATCACCACTTTGTTGCGAAGAGCCAAGTCTATTATAGTCGATCATTACATAATCTTGTTGTTACGGTGTACAATATTCTCCTGGTTCTGCTCACTGCTTTTGCTACTTGTTTTTTGTGTGGTATCTGTGGTGGGTTGGCTGCAAAAACTGCCTTGGAATACCGGGACACCAGAATGCCTTTTTGACCTTTAGATACTCAGAATTCTGGAGGTTACAATCATTTCACCTAATACAGGAAAAAAAAAAAACCAACAAAACCACATACAGACACCAAAAATCAAGGCCTGTCTCTTGTGGCCACATCACCTCAAAAGGGTAAAATCCTCAAAATCTCTCCTCTTACATCATATCCTCTTACCAGGCAACTAGAAGAACAAATTCATACTTCTAGGAATAGAGTAACAGAGTAAGGCAAGAGAGACTATGCCTCTGAAACCAATCAAAGAGTCTCCCATTCACCTCCAAGAGGACCAGAACCAACCACAATGCATGCTTTTAAAGCATTTCCCTTACATGTCAGAGTCACTGTTTCAGAAGCAAACTCCCCTGCCTCTCCATGTAAAGAGATGCCATCTAACACATTTTGCACATAAGTAAAACCCTTGTTACACCATCCCTATTTGAAAAATTTGCCTCTGGGGGCCAAAGGGTGATTCTCCAGTTATGATCAGGATTATGGAGGCTGAAAGATAAATGTGAATATTAAGTGAGATCTAGAGGCAGAAGTGTCTCTTCTACCCAGAGGTGATAAAGACACACCATTTAGTTCACAGCAAGATCATTACCATGATTCAACCGGAAGAATGATAATGGCCCATTCCTTGGAGTCTGGATAGAGTGCTAAGAAGAGGGCTGTCATCAAGAAAATTGGAAGAATATTATATGTCTAAAGATGACTCCAAGACATATTCTGACTTGATCAAAAAAGAAAACAATAAAAATCACATGAAAAGTTCACAAAAATCAGGAAAACTCATGATTATAGTCATTTATAAGTCTGGCCAATCACTTACTCACATGGACTATGGGAGAAAAAGAGCTATTTGAACAAGTCTGGACAAGTTTATCTGGAGGTAGACAAAAATTGCAAAACTAATAGGTGACTATATTGTTTTACACGACTTACTCAGGACTACTTTAACAAGACAAATTAGATGGTCTGAAAAAAGGCCTGCCCAAGCAGAAGAGCAGCAATTATCTTCAGGCCTCAGATGAACTTTCAGGGGGAAATGTCCTAGTCCTCATTAGGCTTATGAGGGTGTAATGAATGTAACTTGAATGCTGTAAAAATTGAGACATCATCTGATGATGAAGAAGTGAACATTGCTAATGAATTAGATGAATTGTTTCACATCCCCCAAGGAATGTTCTTTTATTTGGTGTTTTCATTAAGACAGATCATAAAAGAGACCCTTGAGGGCTCACTCTTCCCAAAGGACAAGAGTGTGCCATTTTTGCAACTCCTAGAAAAAAACTTTCATAGCCCTTCACAAAGTTGAAGGGAAGCACTCTTTTTCTTGGGATTGCTTCTTGGTTGCAGAAGTGCAGCAGCAATGGTGGGAGATCTGGTTCATCACTTGATCAGACATCTGAAGGAAGTTCCAAGCAGAATAGAAGAGGTCTATGCAGAGCTTGGTAAAGGATAGATTGATGTCCTTGATAGGGAGATGCTTTTTTATTCTTTCTGCCAAGAAGGTGAGACAAGTCAAGAGGATGGGGAGGAGTTCAAAGGGCTTGAACAAGAGCTAGAAGTAAACAGAAATGCTTTTCAGGAAGAAAAGAAGCAAGGCATTCTTGAGTTTTTTAAGGACCACCAGACTAAAACATCAGAATGATATTTTAATATTAGAAACTATATTGGAAAAATGCTGAAATACTAGAAAATACTAGAAAAAGATCTTGGTGTGTTCAGACCTGAAGATCTGTGGTGATGTTAACTATATTGAATATATCAATTTTGGATGTGAGTGGACCTTGTGTAACAGATCACACACAACTAGCTGATAAGACATGAATCAGGTGCATTGTTGGTGGAGTTGTGAACGAATCCAACCATTCTGGAGAGCAATCTGGAATTATGCCCAAAAAGTTATCAAACTGTGCATACCCTTTGATCCAGCAGTGCTACTACTGGGCTTATATCCCAAAGAAATACTAAAGAAGGGAAAGGGACCTGTATGTGCCAAAATGTTTGTGGCAGCCCTGTTTGTAGTGGCTAGAAACTGGAAATTGAATGGATGCCCATCAATTGGAGAATGGCTGGGTAAATTGTGGTAAATGAACGTTATGGAATATTATTGTTCTGTAAGAAATGATCAGCAGAATGAATACAGAGAGGACTGGCGAGACTTACATGAACTGATGCTAAGTGAAATGAGCAGAACCAGGAGATCATTATATACCTCAACAACGATACTCTTTGAGGATGTATTCTGATGGAAGTGGATTTCTTTGACAAAGAGACCTAACTCAGTTTCAATTGATAAATGATGGACAGTAGCAGCTACACCCAAAGAAAGAACATTGGGAAATGAATGTGAACTATTTGCATTTTTGTTTTTCTTCCCAGGTTATTTTTACCTTCTGAATCCAATTCTCCCTGTGCATCAAGAGAACTGTTCAGTTCTGCAAACATATATTGTATCTAAGATATACTGTAACCTATTTAACATGTAAAGGACTGCTTGCCATCTAGGGGAGGGGGTGGAGGGAGGGAGGGGAAAAATCGGAACAGAAGTGATTGCAAGAGATAATGTTGTAAAAAATTACCCTGGCATGGATTCTGTCAATATAAAGTTATTATAAAATAATAATAATAAAAAAAGACATGAATCAGGGAAGAAAAAGATGCCAAAAAAGTGTATATTTAGACAGCTAGCCCATTGATATCTAGATGACAAGATGGTTATCATGGGAGAACTGATGTGATACAAGGAACTTAGAAAAACAGACATTTGGGTATCTCTCAGTTGATATAAAAACATTAAGGAACCAGAACAAGGAACGATGAAAAAAAAAAACCCAAAACTTATGAACTCTCCCAAAGTGCTCAGGAAACTCAAAAGCTTTTTTGACTGTTACAGCTGATTCCTTGAAGTCTCTTCAGTAAAGCAAATTTCAGGTATAAGTGGCTTCTGAAGCATTTTAAATAATGGATTTACATAAGAATTAGAAAATGAGTGGATACTCATCAAGTGGGGAATGGCTGAGTAAATTATAGGATATGAAAGTAATGAAATATTACTGTTCTATAAAAAATGATGAACAGACTGATTTTAGAAAAGCCTTGAAAGATTTACATGAACTGATGCTGAATGAAGCAAGTAGAATCAGGAAAACACACATAGCAACAAAATTGTGTAATAATCAACTATTGTAGACTTGGCTTTTCCAGCAATTCAGTGATCCAAGGCAATTCTAATCAACTTTAGATGGAAAAATGCCATCCACATTTAGAGAGAGAACTATGGAAATTGAATGTAGATCAAAGCATACTATTTAAAATTTTTTTTCTTCTATTTTTTTCTCATGGTTTTCCACTTTTATTCCAATTTTTTTTCTACCAACATGATGAATGTGGAAATATGTTAAAAAAAATGAATGTATACATATAAACTTTAAAAAATGGATTTACATCTTTTCTTTTCTTTAAAAAACCCTAGGCAATTGGGTGCAAATGATATACCCAGCTTATGCTACTAAGTATTAAGTGTCTGAGGTCAGATTTGAACTCAAGTCATCCTGACTTCAGGGTCCTTGCTCTATTCATTGTGCTATCTAGCTGCTCCCCCTGCTCCCTCACCCTTCATGTTTTTATGGCAGCAGTGACTGATCTCTTAGGAAGAAGATACATTGAAGTTATTAAGGTAGTTGATATCTGTGCAGTTGAATCTTGTAATTGTCTAAATATACAACTACAGTTTGAAATGAACCTTGTATTCCAAACTCAAGCTTTAAAAACCTTGGCTTCCAGAGTATGGTTGGATGATACCACTCTTATCCTACTTTTGATCTTAACTCTTTATTTTGAGTATAGACACTAGGCCAAATACTAGAATTCTTTTTTCAGAGGTGGATAAATGTTCTTTGGTATAGAGAACTCCCAGGAAGCTAGAAACTTTGGTAACTGGGATGTTCCCCTCCTCCTAAGATTAATCAAGGGTGTATTTAAGCTTGAAATCACTGGGGCATTGTGAACTTTACATATAATTGAGTCCCCAGAAACTAATAACATGCTTTAGAGAATTAGATCATAGGAAACAGAAACCAAGATTGGTCACAGAACAATCTTTTTCATAATAACATATATTTTTAAGATGTATAAGCAGCATGATTTCTTTTAATAAATAACTCTTTTGAGTTATCAGCAACCCCACCTCTTTATTTTCAACTGCTACTAACCCATTTGTGTTGTGCTGGTCACAATAAATATCTCCCAACATGGGGCCCTGATTGTGTCAGGTCCTAATACCATCAAGCAGCCCACAAGGGAAACAGAAACTTGATGGGGAACCTGGTACCAAAGATGATCTTTTAGTTGTTAGTACATCCTAGGTAGCTGGAGGACAAAAGCCTTAGACAAAGGGGAAGGCTCCAGTAGGGCAAGTCACCTGCCCTACAGCTTACCTGCACAGCTCATTTATTCTTTCACTTTTCTGAACAAACAGAGAAGTAAAACAATATGAGGGAAAATAGTTAAAGAATTGAAGAATGAAGGGAAAGATCTTAAACTTTTACAGTTAAACATGTTAAAAAGGGGAGTAAGGGCTAAGAAAAATAAGTTAAGAACATTTTCAGGATATTTACAATAATGTGCTGTGGTTCCCCAGTGGCCCCCAAAATCACTATCAGTGAATGGGAAGCCATAGGAGAAACTTTATACAAAGTATGCAGAGAGAAAGACCCTCAGATGTTCTCTTCAATCCTTTTCCTTTGTATAACATTATAAAAATTTGCTTATCAAAACCAGGAAAAGTAGAGAGTAAGAATAGAACATTGAAAATCATTCTTAATAAACACAAAAACGGAGGGGGGAGAAGTCCTCCAAGAACAGATTTGCTAAAGCACTATATACCATTAATTATTTCACATTGAATAACATGTCCCACACCCCAGCTGGCTTAGTTTTTTTCTTTTCTATATCATTTTCCCTCAAACAAAGAGGAACAGAAAAGGTTAAAGGGTCGGCTCTGTTGCCTGGCCCTCCTGTCACAATATGTAATGTGTAAAGATGTCAACGGGATGTGGAGGGGCCCTGATAAGGTAAAAATTCAGGGTCAAGGTTTTCTTTGTATTTCCACAGATAAAGGAGACACATGAATCCTGGAAAGATGTAGCCACCCTGTCCAAAATGATCCAGAGCATGAAGATAAAAGAAAAGAAGACTTGCAGAAGCTGCTGGTGCTGCAAGGGGAATGAGGCAGCATGGCTCCTACAACTGGCCTTAGTGGGGGTACAACTTAAATTGGGAGAAGGAAAAACCAAAACCTTCTGGGATAATATACAAAACCCACCTTGGGTGAGAATGGTTGAATGGAATACATTCCTGAAATTCTATTGTATAGTAATGGATCTCAATATTTAGTGAAGTAATTTGGTATTAATGAGCATGGTTTGATAATTATTCAAATCAAAATGTTTTGATAATTAAGTTTCATTTTACTGGACTTACTAAAGACCCTCCTTTATGAGTTACTACAAATGCTAGCTTTGACATTTTTGTTATATAAATATAAATATTTTGTTATAAACATGATTCTTTTCACAGGCTTTTGGCTAGTAGTAATGTTGCAACCCTCTAATTGTGTAAAAAAGGCCTTAAATCTGTAGTGCCACCAAGCACACAACATTTCCTCAATCTAACAACCACTGTTATGGATATATTGGTTCAAAACTGTAAAATAGCAACTCTCAATTGGGAAACCATATATCTCCTTGTCTGGATCAGGACCTTTAGGACTCTGAGGAAGCTGATCCTCCTTTTCTGGACTGCAGAACACAGCAGAAACTTTTGTCACACAATTTGGAATCAGACTTATATGTCCTAGCATAATGACTCTCATGATTGCCATATGCATGGGGGATACCTCAAACTGAATTGGTGGGGAAATAATCAAAAGGGGAATGATCACATTTGGAAAATCAAATTACTGCTTGCTCTTATAGAGGGATATTATCAGAACAGAAATAAGAATGTATCATATAATGTTTGGGTAATGATTATGCTTTCATGTGGGGCCAAGTTACAATAGCAAAAGTAGAAGGAGGCGTTTATAATGTTACTCACAGGGAATACAAGGTTTCTGAAAGTAAAAGAAGTAAGGTTAATACTTGTGTTGGGTTTGTTATTATGAAGCCTTCATTTAATATTACCTCTACAGAGTGATAATTGGTATCACACTTGAGCAGATTATTCTTTGGAGAACATTGAACATTTGCTTAGCAAAAGTAGAAAGAAAAGATGTATTTCATATATTGTTTTTCATATAATTACATTAACTTATATTTTACTTTCCAGTGCCTCATGCTATGTCTGTAATCACTGTTCAAAATCAAGTGGTTCAAGCTAATTATTTGCATGAACTTACTCGGAACATCTCTAAAGAATAAAATTAATAAGGACATTTATGAAGCTATAAATCAAGTAAGGGAGTGTAATGTTCTCTCTACAATGTAATGTTCTCTGTTGAGGTTTTTTGGGGTCTCTGGAAGCAGCCTTTGTTTTAGTTCAGTAATCATCACACAAGTAGCTAGGGATTAAAGTCCAAATCTTTTATTATCTCTTTCAAATTCTTGTCTCCTTTCCTGGGGCCTGGTTAGCTTTCTTAGAGGCCTAGCTCTCTTCTTGGTTCTGAGAGCTTGAGCTCCTGCCTCCTTTTCTGCCCTCTGAATCTCTCTGAATCCAAAGGTTTGTGCTTCAGCCTCTAAGCACCACAAAGGTAGCTGATGGAATGAATCTGTCTCAGCCTCTGAGAACTTCTAGTGCACTTGTCTCTTTTTTGGCCCTGAGAGCTTCTTCCTTATATGCTCTACACTTAGAATAAATCAATCATTACATCACTAGGAAACCATTATTTGTTGTAGGATTAAATCAATACTAAACTAGATTTAACCATTGTCTCCTCAATTCCACTTAGTACCTTGTTTCTTTCTTTCTTTTTTTTTTTTTTTAATAACTTTTTATTGATAGAACCCATGCCAGGGTAATTTTTTACAGCATTATCCCTTGCACTCACTTCCGTTCTGATTTTTCCCCTCCCTCCCTCCATTCCCTCCCCCAGATGGCAAGCAGTCCTTTACGTGTTAAATAGATTACAGTATATTCTAGATACAATATATGTGTGCAGAACCGAACAGTTCTCTTGTTGCACGGGGAGAATTGGCTTCAGAAGGTATAAATAACCCGGGAAGAAAAACAAAAATGCAAGCAGTTTATATTCATCTCCCAGTGTTCTTTCTCTGGGTGTAGAGGCTTCTGTCCATCTTTGATCAATTAAAGTTCTCTTTATCGAAGAGATCCACTTCCATCAGAATACATCCTCAAACAGTATCATTGTTGAGGTATATAATGATCTCCTGGTTCTGCTCATTTCACTTAGCATCAGTTCATGTAAGTCTCGCCAGTCCTCTCTGTATTCATCCTGCTGGTCATTCCTTACAGAATAATAATATTCCATGATGTTCATATACCACAATTTACTCAACCATTCTCCAATTGATGGGCATCCATTCATTTTCCAGCTTCTAGTCACTACAAACAGGGTTGCCACAAACATTTTGGCACATACAGGTCCCTTTCCCTTCATTAATATCTCTTTGGGATATAAGCCCAGTAGAAACACTGCTGGATCAAAGGGTATGCACAGTTTGATAACTTTTTGAGCACAGTTCCAAATTGCTCTCCAGAATGGCTGGATGTGTTCACAATTCCACCAACAATGTATCAGTGTCCCTGTTTTCCCACATTCCCTCCAACATTCCGCATTATTTTTCGCTGTCATTCTAGCCAATCTGACAGGTATGTAGTGGTATCTCAGAGTTGTCTTAATTTGCATTTCTCTGATTAATAATGATTTGGAGCATATTTTCATATGGCTATAAATAGTTTAAATTTCTTTGTCTGAGAATTGTCTGTTCATATCCCTTGACCATTTATCAATTGGAGAATGGCTTGATTTCTTATAAATTAGAGTCAATTCTCTATATATTTTGGAAATGAGGCCTTTATCAGAACCTTTGATTGTAAAAATGTTTTTCCCAGTTTATTGTTTTCCTTCTAATCTTGTCTGCATTTGTTTTGTTTGTACAAAAACTTTTCAATTTGATATAATCAAAATTTTCTATTTTGTAGTCAATAGTGACCTCTAGTTCTTCTTTGGTCATAAATTCCTCCCTCTTCCACAGCTCTGAGAGGTAAACTATCCTATGCTCTTCCAATTTATTTATATTCTCATTCTTTATGCTTAGGTCACGAACCCATTTTGACCTTATCTTGGTATACGGTGTTAAGTGTGGGTCAATGCCTAATTTCTGCCATACTAATTTCCAATTTTCCCAGCAATTTTTGTCAAATAATGTGTTCTAGTACCTTGTTTCAAGTTCTGGCCCATACCAAGGGAGAGTGCCCTCGAAATAGGACAAGAAATGAAAATATTGAGGATTAGAAAAAGATTGGTATGTGATTTCAGATTCACTAGTTTCTGTATGATTAATAAGGAATAAAATGAGTCAGCGTAGGAATGGGATAAAATTAGAAATCACTTTAATGGATTATGGGGAAATTCAAATGTTACCTTGGATATTGAAGATCTTCAAAAGATTGTTGATATGTTACATAAAGAATCACATGAAAATCTAGAACCTGATCAGACTGCCCAAATAATTGCTGATGGGATTTAGAGAACACAAGGAACATTCAGTGCCATTGGGCATGAAATTATACTCATAGCATTTGCTATAATTTTACTTATATGTATCTCTATCTGTGAACCTACTCTGTTTTCTGACCATAGTTAGAAGAATTGTGGAGAATGTCCACAGGCAGGATCTCAGACTTCAAGACTTGAGAGCACCTCAATAAACAAAAAAGGGGAATTGGATAGAGCACTGGCCCTGAAGTCAGGAGACCTGAGTTCAAATCCTGCCTCAGATACTTAATACTTCCTAGCTGTGTGACCCTGGGCAAGTCACATAACCCCAATTGTGTCAAGGGAAAAAAAAGAAATCCAGACTATAACATATAATTCAGTCATGTAAAACAACATGTAATCAAAGATCTTTGGGCTTTCACCTTGAGGAAGGTAGTCCAAAGGTGATCCATAGCAACTGTCTGGGTGGTGAAAAGGTTTATCTATTAGAATTTTAATGTTGTATATAGGACTGCTTGCCATCTAGGGGATGGGGTGGAGGGAGGGAGGGGAAAAATCGGAACAGAAACGAGTGCAAGGGATAATGTTGTAAAAAAAATTACCCTGGCATGGATTCTGTCAATATAAAGTTATTATAAAATAAAATAAAATATTAATTAAAATACTATCAAATAAAAAAATCCTTTATATCCTATTATTTAATAAATTTCTTGTTAAAAATTTTAAAAAATGAATTTTAATGTTGAAGAAGTAGTGAGGTTGTTATTTTTGTTTTTGCTCTCCATTTTCATTTACTTGTGAATTTATTCATCTTTTTTTTACCCAAACCACTGTTCTTTCTATTCAATTTCATGAAGTTTCTTTGTTTCTGTTTACAGTAAAAAAGAAAGGCACATTAGTAATGGAATGGAAGATAGTTGGGCAATAAGTGCAATCGGAATCAGGTGATTCCTGTTCTGTAGCTGATTAAAGTATCACAGAAGTTGGGAGAACCTCTATGAAAATTAGTGTTTGAAAAAATAAGATAAATGATTGAAAAATGCTGACTATCTCCCAGAGGCATCCATCCCTCTGGATAAAATCTATCACTGGGATTCTGACCTGACTTGCTTGTGGAAACTCTTGGTGTATCTGAGGAAGACTTTGTGGAGTAATCGATTGCCACTTTGCAAGGAATTCTTGACTCAGAAAGAGCATTTCTTCCTTCCCCACTGTAGAAGCAAAGCAGAGAAGGGCACAGCTGGAGAGGACTGCCCTGTGTGTCCACCACAGTGATAATTTTATACCTGGACATTTTCATTTGAAAAGTAAAATGATATTTATAAAGATCCTCTCCAATTTTTTTTACAATTTTCCAATTTTCCAATGTACTCTTCAGCAACATTAGCTATGATATCAATGTTTTATCTAGTTAAAGAAATCCGGGGGTGGGGTTGGGGGGGGGGAGGCAGCTAGGTGGCACAGCAGATAGAGCACCAGCATTGAAATCAGGAGAACCTGAGTTCAAATCTGGCTTCAGATATTTAACACTTCTTAGTTGTGTGATCCTGGGCAAATCACCTAACTCCAATTGTGTAAAGGGAAAAAAAGAAATCCAGACTATAACATATAATTCAATCATATAAAACAATATGTAATCAAAGATGGGCTTTCACCTTGAGGAAGGTAGCCCAAAGGTGATCCATAGCAACTGTCTGGGTGGTCAAAAGGTTTGTCTGTTAGAATTTTAATGTTGAAGAAGTAGTGAGGTTGTTATTTTTGTTTTTGCTCTCCATTTTCATTTACCTGTGAGTTTCTTCACCATTTTTTTTTTTTAATCCAAACCACTGTTTTTTCAATTCAATCTCATGAAGTTTCTTTGGTTCTGTTTACAGTAAAAAAGAAAGGGGCAATTGTGGTGGAATGGAAGATAGTTGGGCAATAGAAAACATCTATCTCTCCATCCAACATATATACAAGAATCCTCAAATGTGTATGGGCAATATTGGTTTTTTTTTTTTCCTTCCCTGAGGCAATTGGGATTAAGTGACTTGCCCAGGATCACATAGCTAGGAAGTGTTAAGTGTCTGAAACCAAGTTTAAACTCAGGTCCTCCTGACTTCAGGGCTGGTGCTCTATTCACTGCGCCACCTAGCTGCACCAGCATATTGTTTTATAAAATGGTTCATTTGGAATTGAAGATTGAGAGCCAAAGGTTTAGAAGGTGTAGCAACTTGCTATTAAGAAAAAGAGAAAACTAAGGAGTCTTGAGTTAATTTGGTTGTTGGCTTCTTTCAGACTCTTCAAATTCAAGATTTGTCCTTGATGTTACTTAGCAACCTTAAAAATTTGCTATAGGTTCTCTTTGTACTAAAGTGTTTAAAGTGTTCACATAAAAAATATTTTTCTCTCTGTTGCTTTTAAGCAGGAGAGAAAAAAAAGACAAAAAGAAGGTACCAAGGTAAAATACCCAAAACCAAATTTCCCAAAACAACCACTAATTATTTCTAGCTGATTTTTATGTCAGCTTCTTTTGTATATATGTATTAACATACAAACATGCATATATTGTAATGTACTTATATCCAGGCACACACACATGGCATGTACATACATGCACACATACATGAATCGATTTGACACAGGTTTTGTGTATGTATGTACATATGTGCACAATACATATATGTACATATGTGCATATATGCAAAGCTGTAATTCTTTTCCTTTTTCTTATGCTATGAACAGTGGCATTTTCTGTCTTGATTTTGACAGATCAGACGAGTAATTTTATTATAACAGTTGCATGGCTGTATAATTGTGCGATTAAGTTCTAATATCTGTTGCATGGCTAGTACACTGTGATAAAAAATTAAGTGAAAATTAGCACTATGTTTGGGCAGATGTTGGAAGGTTGGCATGAAATGATGGACTTAAAGCCTTTGGAGGAATCATATAATGAGGTATATTGAATATGCAGAGGGACAAGGATATTGAGTGTGCTCTTTAAGATGCTGTAGAAAATTTGGTGGAAAACCTAAGTACTTGTCAGAACATATAAGAGTCCAAATAAGGACTCTTCTTTGTGTTTTGTAAATTGTTTGAAGCAATGGTACATTTTAGGATATCTACATGGCTCTTTTTTTCTTTGGTATTACAGGATATGAAAGTCCTTTCCTGTGAAGTCCTTTACAAAGGTGCTCAGCTGAGTTTTTAGGGTTTGCTCTTCAATGAGCACAGTGACTGTTTAATTTATTGCTAGCTGGTTGTGTTTTCTCCTGGCAGCTATGATGCTTCTTGAAGCTACTTCTGACCTCTGCTGCCTGTCTCTCTGTATTATGTCTGGGCAGTATGTCTCACTCAATTGTTCCTCAGAATCTAATTTCTTGAAGGGATGTCTCTTTCTGTGGTTAGATATCATCACATCTTCCCCTTAAGAGATGAGGAGCTGGCCATTTTCCCCCCCTAATTATTACCTTTGTCATTGACTGCCTTGAAATCTCAAACTATCTTTTGAGAACCACCAATCACTAAGAGAAAAATGTTTGAACTGGGTAGCAGAAGGTGATTTTTTTCCTTTTTAAGTGCAACCACACTTTTTCACCTGTGATTATATCAGATGATCAAGGGGATATCCAAGTCTCTCCCTCTCCCTCATACAAGATTTTTTAAAAATAATGATACTTACATAATTTATATATTAAAATAATAATGACATCCCAACATCCTGGACTCCCATGGCCTGCACACAAGACTTAAGAAGGTCATTTCCTCTCATTGGCTTACTTTACTCTGGCAAATACACAAAGAGCCCAATCTTACTGGGCTCCATTTCTGACTTTTTGAACTTTCCCCACCATGCCACAGAAGCTTCCTCATCCTGGAAGTACCCTCTTGAGTTCATTTTCTCTCTCAGAAAGTCGAACAGGATTATTTCTGTTTTCATATTTCATATTCTAATGATTTCTGAATGATTTTGATGTTTGGGTGGGAGACACTTTGTTGTAAAAAAAGCCTGCAAATTGGTGTTTTCTTTCTACTGAATCAAATGCTTTGTTTGTTTGTTTATTTGTAATCATTAACAAACAACAATCAACAAACAATAGCAGCTGTACAGTGTATAGAGCCCTATGTTCAAACCAGATTTCAACTATTTACAAGGTGTGTGACCCTTGGCAAGTCACTTAACCATGGCTTCAATTTTTCATCTGAAAAATGGGGATAATAATAGTATCTACCTGGCAGAATTATAGTAAAGATCAAATGAATTAGTCATTACAAAGTACTTAATACAGTATCTGGCACAAAGTGAGTGTTATGTAGTTGTTATTTATTACTATTACTTCCTTAATAATAATTATCATTCCCTATAATTCCTAATTAATGTATAAATAATTCTCATAACATTTTTGTATAAATAGGAGAATAAGAATTGGATGTATAGTTAATATTTTCTTTTTTAAAAAATGTTTTCTTTTTCCTTGTTATATATATATTAATTTTTTAAAACATACATTTCTTTATGAATCATGCTGGGAGAGAAAAATCAGATCAAAAGGGAAAAACCACAAGAGAGAAAAAAAACAGAAAAAAGAAATGAATATTGTATATACTGATTTACATTCAATCTCCATATTTCTTTTTCTGGCTGCAGATGGCATTTTCTATCCAAAGTTTATTGGGATTGTCTTGGATTGCTGAACCCCTGATTCATACTTGATCATCACATGATCTTGCTGTTACTGTGTACAATGTAGTCCTGGTTCTGTCTGCTCCATTCAGCATCAATTCATGTAAATCTTTTCAGTCCTTTCTAAAATCAGCTTGTTCATCATTTTTTTGAACAATAATATTTCATAACCCTCATACACTATAACTTATTCAGCCATTCTCCAATTGATGAAGATAGTGTACCTGTTTCTCATAGTTCTTCAAACATTTGTCATTTTTTCTCTTTTGTTATCTTTGCCAGTCTGAGAGAGGCGAAATGGAAACTCAAAGTTCCTTTAATTTGCATTTTCCTAATTATTAGTGATTTAGATTACTTGGATTTCTTCCTTTGAAAACTACATGTTCACATTTTTTACCATTTATCTGTTGTACAATGGACATTTTTAGTTTACCTTTGATCTTATAGGAAAAGTCAACTTTTGGGGCACCTAGGGGTGGTGGAGTGGAGAGAGCACCAACTCTGAAGTCAGGATGACCTGAGTTCAAATATGACCTCAGACACTTAACTAGCTGTGTGACCCTGGGCAAGTCACTTAACCCCAGGGGGAAAAAGTCAACTTTTCTTCATCATGTATAATATTTGCTCTTGGATTTAGAGAAATACTATTTACTACATTAAGGAAAAGTTTATTTATTCATATGATTTCTAAAACTTTAAAAAAGAAATGGGTATTTGATTTTATTAATGTGATTTATTATATTTATATTAGTCCTTATATTGAACTAACTGGATGCCTGGTATAACGCCAATCTGGTCATAGCATATCTTTCTCATATGTTATCTTTTTGATAAATTTTTTGGTATTAATATTAACTAAAGTATTAGTTCATATTTATTCTCTTCTTGTCCATCCCTCCATTTTATCTCTCCCAACTTTAGGCATAAAAACTCTATTTATGTCATATAAATATGTAAGAATAGTCCTTTCTTTTCTTCTTATTGCTAACATTTTATGTGGTATTGGAATTAATTGTTTTTTGAATGTTTTTGATAGAATTCACTTGTGAATCTATCTGTTTCTCAAGACTTATTTCCTTTGGGAATTAGTTTATATCTTATTCTTTTTTTCTGATGTCAAATTATTTAGTCTATTTCTTCTTTTATTAATCCTGATATTTTATATTTTTGAAGTATATATATCTTTCTTCTAAATTATAATTTTTACCATATTTTTTTATCAAAATAGTTTTCTTGATTTCCTTTTAAAAATTGATGCAAATTCTTTTTCCTTTTTGATATGAACAATTTCTCTCTCTTTAAAAAATGACCATAGCCAACTATTTATTTTATTTCCTCCCCCAAAATCACTTATTTTGTTAATCAATTTGATAGTTTTAACTTTCAATTTTATTAGTGTCTTCTTTAATTTTTCAGAATTTCCATTTTATTGTTTAGTTGGGGGATTTGCTGTCATTAAAATCTTTTAAATTGTATGTCCAATTTACTGTTTACAATTTACATTTTTGTCTTTGGTTGATAAATGAGTTTAGAAATAGAAAAATTCCGCTCAGAATTGCATCAGGTAAATATTATAAAATTTGATATATCTCATTATTGTCATATTTTTGATAAAATTTTCTATTATCTTTATAATTTATACTTTTATCTTTCAATTCTTTAAAAATTATTTTCAAATCTCCTATTACTTTAATTTTTTATGGGATTCTTTATTGACTATAATTTTTATTGAATTGTGATAAACAAATAAGATATCTAATATTTCTGTTTTTCTACATTTTTTTTGGTTGAGATCTTTATTTATAAACATGCCATCTAGATGTCTTTATTATTGTTGTTGAACTATTTTGTTATGTCTAATCTTTAATGGCATCATTTAGGATTTTCTTTGCAAAAAAAATTACAATGGCTTGTCATTTTCTTCTCTAATTCATTTTACAGATGAGGTCTAAGGTAACCAGGATTAAATGACTTGTTTAGGGTCACACAGAGAGTGAATGTCTGAGGCTATATTTGAACTCAGGTCTTCCTGACTTCAGGCTCAGGGCTCTATCTATTGTGCCATCAAAATAATTATACACATACCTACACCCACACCCACACCTTCTCCACACATACATTCCCATCCCCAGCTATCTCTATATTCTACCGATATAAGTATGTAAATTCCTTTTTTATTCCCATTCAATAATCACCAGAGATTATACTATCTTTAATTTTTTTCTAAAGTTTTATTCCTTTCTAATAGAAAATGGGGTTTATGACTCTATTCTCCTAAGACTCTCTTGTAACATAACTATTTTTTTTCAAGTTTAGATGAAGCAAAATAGGTTATGCCTTTTTTAACTCTATGTGAATCTTTTTGTTTCAAGTGTTTGCAAACAAAAATCATTAGATTCCTCTTTCTAATCAATTCTGCTATCTTCTTCCATTTTATAGTGACAATTCAATTCATACCCAGTTAAGAATATCAACTGTGTATTTTGCTCTATCATATACTCTTTACTTTTCCTTTTCTTTATTACCATCTCCCTCTTTATAAAGAAGGTGCTAGAAGAGAGAGGATTTACTTGATATTTATGATCTTATAACTGAAACAATCTGCCTCTAGTCTGTTACAGCTCTTTTCTTTTTTGTACCTTGGCCTGATCCCAGGTTTTACTATTCCCCCCTTTGCTTTTGATGCTCTCTTTATATTTTTCCTTGTAATATTTGATATTATTTTGCTTATGACTGTTCCCTTATCTATCCCATCCTTCCTTTTAGATTTCTCTCTGTCCCTCCATCGTCTTTGTCTCCACTTCCCTTTTGAGTTGAATATATTTCTATACTGCGATTCTATATATTTCTATCCTGAGATATATGTATAATTATATTCAGTCTTTCTTTATCTTATTCATATGAACATGAGGTTCATGAGATGCCCATTTCCCTTCACTTCTTCTGCTATGGCTATATACTCTTAATCTCAGGCACATTATATATCTATAATTAGATAATAGTAATTTTCCTCCTTATTTTTTATTTCCTACAAGTAAGTACTCTCTTCTTCCTATTTTCATTATCTTTTAAAGCAAATAAAGCTGAACCATACTGACAGGGGAACCCTGAAACTGTCTCTCTGACTTTGGGAGAATGCTTGAGAAACTCCTTGAACCCTCAGAGAAGTTCTCCCCTGAGAAAGACCCGCCCTAGGGAATCAAGATAAGTAATTTCATTCTGTTATCCTAGATAGCACCTCCCCCTTTCTCCCCACCACCCCCCTCACCGCCAATGATAACACTCTCTACTGATTACACCTTTTATTGAGTTGAAGATTGGTCCAGGGACATGCATTCAATTGAAAATCTTCTATTCAATTGCAAGATTTCAGTCTGATTTCAACTCAAACTGACCCCAGCTCCCAGTCAAGATAAAATAGACATTTGCTAGCTCAAGTCTTCGCAGAGGCCCAAAGCAGGAACATGCCATGCCAAGGAACCTCTCTCTCTCTCCTTGACATAGCTGTCTGCAAGAACCCTCTGCCCTCTGAGAAGGCTTTCTCTTTTCAGTATTAACCCCTCTATCTTTCTGCCAGGATTTCTCTGCTAGACTTTTACTTTTCTGTCAGGACCTTGCCACTGAGGAAGTCATCCTCCTAGCAAAAGCTGACTTTTCAGTGCCAATAAAGTTCTTTTTGCCAGTCTAACTTTTTGGGTTTGTAAATTCTTTTATGAAGGACCTGCACTGACCAGAAGGGGTTACCACAACTCTCTGCCCTGGGCCAAACCTCATCAATACCATTTACAGATCTGCTGTCATTTAAACTTTTTTTCTATGACTCAAAAATATTAGAGTTCTGAGAAGACCTTTCTTATCTCCCATTAACATGTAAATAATTCATCACCATGTAGTCCTTTTCAATTATATGAATATACATGACTTTCTGGGTTTATCTTGGTGTTTGTACTTTCATTTTTAAAAGTCATTTTAAAAGTCCAATTTCTGATCTTTTTTTTTTTTTTTTTAATCAGGAATACTTGGAAACCCGCTATTTCATTAAAGGTTTCCTCCATCCTCACCTATTCTGTAGACTTATAATTGTTTTTGTTGAATTTTGCTCTTAGTCTTACTTTTTGGCATATCATATTCTAAGTTCTCCTCTGTGTAATGTCAGATACTAAATCTTGTGTAATCTTTATTATTATGACTCTTTAATATGTGACCTCCCTTATTGTTGCTTGGAACATTTTTTCTTTGATTTGGAAGTTCTGGATGTTCTTATATTGTCCTGAGATTTTTTATTTTGTGGTTTCTTTCAGGAGGTGACTAGTAGGTTCTTTTTATTTTCACTTTGGCCTCCAGCCTAAGCGTTCTGGGAAATTTTTATTTGTAATTTACTGGAATATGATATCCAGACTTTTTTTTCTGATCAAAATGTTCAGAGAATATGATAATTCTTAGACTGTCTCTCCATGATCCATTTTTTAGGCTGATGGTTTTCAATATCACCTTTCTTTGGTTTTCTTCTGTTTTTTTTTTCCTCTAGATTTTTGGTTTTATTTTCATATTTTTTTGTTGTACTCTTGAGTCATTCTTTTCTATCCAGTCCATTCTAATGCCCAGAGTTTTCAGTTTTTGATTGATGTTTTCAAGCATCCATTTTAAGTCATGGGGTTTCATTGTCATTTTTTCCTCCTCAGCATTTTCATCTAGTATCTCTTATTTCATTTCCTTTAAAAAGTTCTATAGTTCCTATGGACAGGATATTTTTTCTTTTCAGATGTTACTTGAACTTGTGAGGTCACTATCTTCTAGGATTATCCTTTGGGTAGCTATCAAACAAGGTATTTTTTCTTGGTGGTAGGTGTTTTTCTTTGTTTTCATATGCATGGGACTGTGCTTGGGTCAAATTCTGAAACAATAAGGTAAACAAGGCCTTCTAAGTCCTGAGTACAATGGCCCAGACTAGGGTCCTCCTTTAAGGGATTCTGGAGCTTTGTCTGAAAGTGCCTTCTTGTCACCTGGCTCCATGATCTTTCCCTAGTATAGATTTTCTCTACTATAGATTCTATCTGAAGACCTATTTACCAATCTCAGGATCTCCATGGATCCCTCTGTGGATTTCTGGATTGAGTGGGGGTCTTTGGAGGTGATTATCCCTATGGTTTAATTGAGTGGCACATTTCTAAGCCTGGTAGAACTCTTTCAGTGGATTTGGTATTCTCTATCTTAGTGCAATCCATTTCCTCCCAAACCAAAGTTTATGTTTTAACCTAGAATTTCCCTAGGCAGCCATTTCTCTCTATTTGGCAAATTGAGTTACCTATTTCTTTTCTTTTCTTTTTTTTTAAAAATTATAGCTTTTTACATATAAAACATATATGCATGGGCAATTTTTCAACATTGATCCTTGCAAAAACTACTGTTTCAACATTTCCCCCCCTTTCCTTCATCCCCTTCCCTAGATAAATCGCCTATTTCTAAATAATACACTTTTGGGCTTTGTGATCTTTTTTGTTGTGCCAATTAATTTGCATCGTTCGAATTTCTGGACAAAATTTTTGTAATCAATGTCAGTGTAATAATTTGTTCAATGAGGTTAGAGTCAAATTGTTTCAGTTGCATCATATTTTTTTCTCATTATTCTTTTTTGTATGTATGTGTAGTTTCTTTTTCTGTCTCTGTCTCTGTTTCTCTCTGTGTGTCTCTGGCTCTCTCTCTTTCTCTAATAGTTCTGATGTTAGTTTTGATGTGATAATCTGATTGTACTTGGGTAACTTGCTGAGGGATAAATCCCACATTAATAACAAATCTTTTCCTGCTTACTAAAATAGGATCAATCAATTTTATTCTTTTTGGTGCTTTATCATGCTAATTATCATGTTGATGGTGATAGTGATGTCTGTTTACCAGCTTCTGGAAGAACCTGTTCACAATGTAAATGTATTAGGTTCTTCTCTCATCTATAAATCTTTGATCTCACTTATTTCCTCTTTCTAAATCATGTTTTGCTATATATTTCTCTCTAGGAGTTATGTGAACCTAGGTCTATATGAGTGTAGAACTGCTTGTTTAGGGACCTTTAAGTCATGGAGTACATATCTCAGTGAAGGCAAGTTTTAGTATGTCTCTTGATAAGGATAGAAGTAAGTAGGGAGGATTCTGTATATTGCTCCTTTGGTGTACTCTACATCTTATTCATGCAGAGAGAATATCCAGCCCTTGAACTAATATTGTACTTTCCATTGAGAAAAGTCTTCAATAATGGTGGGAAATATGATTTCCATCTGGAATCCAAAGTTTAGATTGGGTAATTGTTCAGGGATTGAGGAATATATAAATCATTTGAGGAAGAAACTTTCAGGTATATTACAGCTATTTATTTTACCATGAAGAAAATGCATTGAACCCTCACACCCCTCCCCCCCCCCAAAAAAATCTCAAAGAACAAATGCAGGAAATATAAAACATTCAAATAGCCCATTAAACTAATTTTAATTTCTCCATGGCAAACACAGTTTTATGGAACTGCTAAATAAATATTTCACTAAGCAGCTTACAGTTTCAAATCTCTTGATCAGCCACAGCATGGCTTTCTTTTTTCTTTGGTGGGAGGATGAGGGCCTGACAGTGGCCCTCATATCTGAAAAGTGTTCTGTTACAGAATTATCTTCCTGATTTTTGGCTGATGTAATAATCTGGAGTTCAAGAACTCATGACCCATGTGGTTATTGCTAAGGCTGGAAATACCAGCTTAGAATTGCTAGTCAATGATCTGTGTTCACAGAGGGAAACAGAGCGATGTAAGAAGGTAACCAGGGATTATATACATTTCCCACTTCCATGTGCTTATACTGCAAGCTCCCCTTGATCCTGTTGGAGGGAACAGGTGAGATACTCACTTTAGCCCCCAGTCCTTGCTAGTGTAATACATGGTAGAAAAAGTGGTGGGTAAAGAAAGAGAGATCCACAAAAAGGCAGGGTAGAGCTTCCCCCCCCCCCCCAGTTTTTATATAACTGGGCTAGATTCCAGTCTCCTGAATTTATCACTAGTCATTTTTGAGGCAATGCTCCACTTACTGGGAAATGATAAAGAGAATATATCATTATTCCAGGAAGGTACATGTCCTCAATAAGAAATTATAGGGAATATTCTACTCCATGGGAGTTTTCCCAAACAGAATATCAGGAGCTCCTCTAACTGTCTCCACTACAGATGGAAAATTATAGAAACCACCCAAAAGGACAGAATGGAACCATCACAGACACCTGAAGTTAACCAGTGGTCTATAAGCCAAGAAGTATTTGTTGTTGTTCTCGTTTTTTATTTATGTTTGACTCTTCATGACCCCAGTAGAGCTTTTCTTGGAAAAATACTGAAGTGGCTGGCCAATTCTTTCTGCTCATTTTATGATGATGAATTGAGACAAACAGGGTTAAGTGATTTCTGCATCATGGATTGTAAGTATCTGAGCCTGGATTTGAATTCAGGAAGATTAGTCTTCCTGACTCCAGCCCCAATATTATCCACTGTGCCACCTATCTGTCCAAGAAGCATTTTTTTAAATGCCTCTTATATACCAAGCACTGTGCTATGTTGAGGATACAAAAAAAAGCAACCCCCCCACCTCCAAAAATATAACACCAATTTAATCAACTCTCCGAAGGATCTCACAATCTAATGGGGGAGATAATGGTGCAAACAGCTGTGTACAAACAAGATATACATAGAATGAATTGGAGACAATCAACAGTGGAAAGGCATTAGCATTAAGGAGACTTTTTGTAGAAGGTAAAATTATTGATGGGGGACCTAGGCAAGAATATTGGAGAAGAGTTGTATGTATATAGAATCTCAGTCTCTTACAGAGAACTAAAGTGGGCCAATAAACCATACCAGGAGTCTAGTAGCTAAGCAGCTAGGAGCTTTCACTTAGTGGATAGCTTTCATTAGTGGATATTATCAGATTCTAGTAGCCGAGGAGAATAAGTGACAAATAGCCTCCATCTGATTTAAGTGATTATATTAATTAGATCATGTTCTCTCTGTCTCTGTCTCCTGTCTCCTATCTCTGTCTCTGTCTCTGTCTGTCTCTGTCTCTCCCCTCTCTTAATGACAATAGTTTTTTATTTTTCAAAATACATGCAAAGATTGTTTTCTACATTCAACCCTGTAAAACTTTGTATCCCAAATTTTTCTCCTTTCCTCCTTCCCCTCCCTTTGACAGCAAGTAATCCATTATAGGTTAAATTCTTCCAAACATATTTCCACATTTAGCATGCTGCACAAGAAAAATCAGATCAAAAATATAAAAAAATGAGAAGGGAAAAACCAAGCAAGCAAACAAAACAATAACAAAAAAGGTGAAAATCCTATTCTGTCATCCACATTCAGTTCTCATAATCCTCTTTCTGGATGCAGATGGCTCTCTCTGTCCCTAGTCTATTAGAATTGACCTGAATCACCTTATTGTTGAAAAGAGCCAAGTCCAACACAGTTTGATTATCACATAATCTTGTTGTTGCTGTGTACAATGTTCTCTTGGTTCTACTCATTTCACTTAGCCTCAGTTCATATAAGTCTCTCCTGGATTTTTTGAAATCACCCTGTTGATAACTTCTTATAGAATGATAATATTCTATTACATTTATGTCCCACAACTTGTTTAGCCATTCTCCACTGATGGGCATCCACTCAGTTTCCAGTTCCTTGCCACTACCAAAAGGGCTGCTACAAGCACTTTTGCATATGTGGGTCCTTTTCCCTTTTTTATGATCTCTTTGGGATACAGGCCCAGTTGAGACACTGCTGGATCAAAGGGTATGCACAGTTTGATAGCTCTATGGGCATAGATCCAAATCATAGAGCATATTCTCTAAGGAACCTTAAAGGTATTGATTTAGTATCTTAGCCACTTATGAAGAAATTATTGGAAACTTGAACTACCTGGAATCATCAACGTTTGTTGTTTTTGGAAAGACCTAAGGGAAACATGAGAAGGATGTAAATCACTTTTAGCTTGACCAGATGCTACTTCTCTAAAGCTGTCTGTTGACAAATGAAGGTCTGCAGAACTTCTGCCAAGTGTCTGGTTCTCATAATGTCTCAGTAAGGAGCTAGCCCTGACCTAGAGAAGAGAAGAGTTCTGGTTAACTGGCCCCATTCAGTGAATTTCCAGAAACTAAAGACTCTTTGGGGGTTGGTAGCTATTATTCAGAACTTATGGAGAATTTTATTACCATTATTAAGTCACTCAGTGAACTCATTGCTATTTAGATGAATTGAAAAAGGGGTGGAGAGAAAGAACATTCTGTCCTGATAATTTTGATACCATTTGGAATAAATGAATAAAGCCAGATTTGGATTTAGAACTTCTTGACTTAAAGTCCAGCATTAATATGTCACCCATCTGAGAAACTGACTAAAGGGTAGCTAGATGGCATGGTGGATTGAATGTTGGGTTTGAAGTCAGATCTGAATTTGAATCTTACCTCACATGTTTATTACAAGTCACTGAGCAAATATTTCAATGTCTCTCAGTTCCAGTTTTCTCATATGTAAAATGGAGATAATAATTACATCTATTTCACAGAGTTGTTATGAAGATTAGATGAGATAATGTAATGAATTTTGGAAGCCTTAAAGCCCTTTATGAATGTAATCCAGGTCTTAAGGTTATATATCTGCACAATGATTTGCATAGTTATTTGATGTTCCCTTAAGTGTGAGGTATGAAAAAAACTTTAGAGAGATTTTCTTTTTCTTCTGGTGTCAGGTTTCCCATTTCAGGAAAGGCAAATGCAATTAAGGCTCTCTTCAGGAGAAGGCTCCTAAAGAAAGAAAGACTTTGGGCCATCACATAGAGATGTGATGTCTTGAGCCAATTAAAACCATTTCCAGCTTACTACACTTCAGACTTTGGGGAATTTTCCCTTGAGTGAGATATTTATCTGCTAAACTAAATCATCTCACTCCTGATGGGAAAGCTCATTCATTTTGTATATTGCCTGGTATATTCTAATACTCTCTCTGACTTCTTATTGCTATTGGTTTGAATAATTGGGTTTACTTGCTATTCATTAGAAGTGATGGTATATATGTAAATAGTATTTATTTGGAAGGGAATCAAGCCTTTGGCTATGGTTTGCAGCATTCATTTCTCATTAAGGTATAGCAATCAGGAAAAATGGCCTGAATTCAATTCTTTCTCTGCTCTGTCCCAACTTGCAATATTTGAGCAGAACAGATAGGTATAATTATAGTTTGGTATCTTCTCTGAGAGGAGAGCAGAGCAAACTGGCCTTTTGGTTCCTTCTTTTGCTTCCCCTCAGGTATGGAGAAGGGTAGTAGATATGTACCCAATCTCTCCTTCATTTAAACAGATCTATATGAAAATGTATCTTAACCTACAAAAGCAATAATGGACCCAAATAAACTCTAGCTATTATTTTGAAGGATTTCTGTGATGTAATTAAAGCATTAGTTCAGAAAAGCTTTGGTAGAAATGTGATCTCTGAGTATTTCCTTCCCATCATTGTTATAATTTCACAGGAATGAAAGTGGAAGAGGGGGCAGAATAACTCAGTTTCCATAAAGAACCAAATCAGTCTATGGCAAAAGGTCATCATAACTGCATTGGGCTGAGTATATAAAGCTGAGAGAACAGACTGATTGAGGATGTACAGACCTCTCTTTTGCTTCTGGCATTTCTTCTAGAGTTATTGGGCAGCAAACCTTATATCAATGGTTCCTCAGTTCTTTCTGAAGCTACACTGGTTCTTGAGTAGGTGACCTCTTCTAGGTGAAGGATCAGCCCATTAAGGAGGACTGCAGAGATGTGCAGTGGATGGACATTCCTGGACTGCTGAGGGATAATCTCCTGTTATATAACTCAGAAGATTTTAGGCAGCTTTTGTATGAGCAGTGGACCTCTGCTTTGTAAATTTCATCTGAAATAGAATCAGTACCAGGCATTTTGCTATATGAGAGGATATTAATAGCATTTAAAACCTCTTTTTCAGTCAGAAATTCAGCTAAAGAAGGATTGGTTTTCACTTGAGGTATATAGTGAATGTCTTCAGCGTTATTTGGAGGTGGGCTGTTGAGAATACCGTGGAAGGGTTTGGTCCATCTCTCCAGGATCCTTATTATTAAACAATGTGACTCCATCAGTGCTGAGTAATTGAGATGCATCATAGTTTTTTGACAATAAATAGTCTTTAGGGCATCATAGAAGTGCTTTAGACTGTTATTCTCTCTCTCTCTCTTTTTCCCCTTTAGGGCCTACTTCATTCATTCATTTATTTGTTTGTTTGTCCTTTTATTTATTTATTTATTTTTGATTGAGGCTTTTTTGTTTTCAAAACATATGCAAGGACAACTTTTCAACATTGATCCTTGCAAAACCTTGTGTTCCAATTTCCCTCCTCCTTTCCCCCCACCTCCTCCCCTACACACAATCCAATATATGTTAAACATGGTAAAATATATATATAAATCGAATATTGGCATAATATTTATACAATTATCTCCTGCACAAGAAAAATCTGATCAAAATTTTGCTTAATCAGAAAATGAGAAAGAAAATAAAATTCAAGCAAACCAACAACAAAAGAAGTGAAAATGCTATGTTGTGATCCATAGTCCTCTCTCTGGGTGTAGATGGCTCTCATCATCACATGATCACTAAAACTGGCCTGAATCATCTCATTTTCTCATCTCATATTTTCAATATAAAACTGAATTTCACTACTTCTTATTGGGCCAAGAATCCTTCATCTAAGCTTCACTTGCACTTATTTTTGACTGAATTAAATGCTTCTTAGAGATGAATGAACTATCCTGCTGGTAAACCCTATGGAATTCTCACTTTTCATTTAGTAACTTCTGAATTTCTCCCATAATTTTCCTCAAAACAATCTTGATATTTGTGAATGTTCTATCCCAGATGAGTAAATGTGATATTATACACCAAATCTCAGAAAACTGCCCACCTCTTTTCTGCTTCCCTATTGTTAACCATATTTTCAGTCAGTTTTCCTTTCAGGCTAACTGTTTATACTTGGAAAAGTGCTCTAATCTTGATTATTAAAGACATGAAATGTTTTTAGCAATCATCTTGGGGCCACTAATTTTATTGACAATGAATTTTTAGTTTGAAGAGGATGTCTATGATCAGTCCAGCACTCTGCCCCACACATTACCTTTGTTACTTTCACTTCTTGTTTGTTTCTTCTTACAATAACATAATCTATAAAATGTCTGTTTGCTGGGAGGGTGCATGCACAGAATTTTATTACATTTAGGTAAATGAAAGATAGTGTTGATGATGAGAAGGTTATGAGATGTACAGGTCGTTAGTAATAAATGATGCTGTTGTTGTTTCTAACTTCATTCCTCACAAAGACTCCCTGCTATGTCTAGTGCCAGAATGACAAGCTTATTGTTGTTGGTTTTTTTTTTTTTTTTTTTTTTTTTGTTGTTGTTGTTGTTGTTGTTTTTGGCACATTGATGATGAGGATCTTCAGATCTTTTCTAAAGTTGTATTTTTAATTTATGAATTTTATGAAATAAAACAAGTATTTCCATAATAATACATTAAAAAGATGATTACATATAAAACTACAAATCTACTATGTGCAACTTGTTATTTCTTTCATATATACAACAAAATTATGTAAATTTCTTATTTTCTTCCCTTCCTCACAAGCTGTCCTTCCCTGATGCCTGTCAACCATTAGATACAACTAGATGTATATATATTGAATTATTCTATACATACTTATATGTATCAGTTCTTTCTCTGGATACAGATAGCTTCTTCATATGACCTTTATAGCTAAATTGGGTATTTTTAATAGTCAAAATAATTTATTCTCTCAAAGTTGTTCTTCAAATAATATTCTGTTACCGTATAAAATATTCTCTCATTCTTCTCATTTCACTCTTCTTTGTTTCATGCAAGTCTAAAATTCTAAAATCACTGAGCTCATAATTTATTATAATTATAATTATTAGTATTCCATCATAATCATATACCATGACTTGTTATGCCATTCTCCTATTGATAGGCATCTCTGAAATTTCCAGTTCTCTGCTATCATAAAGAGAGCTGCTATAAATATTTTAGAACATATAGATTATTTTACCCCCTCTAATTATCTTTGGAAATAGATCAAGTAGTGGTATTACTGGGTCAAAGGACCCAGTTTGTTTGTTTGTAGTTTAACAATTCTTTGAGATAATTTCAGCTTTCTCTCCAGAATAGTTATATCAGTTCACAATTCCACCAGTGTCCTGATTTTTCCACATCTCCTCCAATATTTGTTACTTTCTCTGTCTATAATTTTACTTAATGTGTTAGGTGTAAATGATATCAAGAGGTTGTTTTAATTTGGATTTCTCTAAACAATAATGATTTAGAACATTTTTTTAATATGACTATAAATTGTTTTGATTTCTTCTTGAGAAATAGTTTGTTCATGTTCTTTGACCATTTATCATTTGGGGAATGACTATATTGTTATAGATTTGACAAAGTTCTTTATCTATTTTAGATATAAGATCTTTATCTGATAAAGTATCTCTAGAAATTTCTCCCCAATTTCCTATTTTCTTTTTAATCATGGCTACGTTTGTTTTATTTGTACAAAACTTATTCCATTTAACATAATCGAGGTTATCCATTTTATACCTACTTTGTTCCTTCTCTTGTTCATAATTTTTTCATTTATCCATAAGTTTATAATTAATGTTTTATGTTCTAATTTTCTTGGAAAATCTGTCTCTAGGTCTTGTATCCATTTTGACCTTATCTTGATAAATGGTGTAAGGTATTGGTCTATGTCCAGTTTCTACCATACTGTTTACAGTTTTCCCACATTTTTTGACTAAATAATGAATTTTTATCCCCAAATCTTAAGTCTTTACAATTCCTAAACACAAGATTATTATGTTTATTTGCTGTTGCATCTCTCCTCCATTGATTTACCTTTACCTTTGTATTTCTTAGCTGGTACCAGTTTAAAAGCTGTTACTGCTAAACTTCCTTCTTTTATACTTTTTAAAAAATGATTTCCTTTGATATTTTGGCTTTTTATTTTTCCAGATGAATTTTATTGTTTTTTTTCTACTTCAATTCAAAGTTATAATTACTATTTGTGAATAGACATCCACTAATTTTATTTTTACTCACCATTTTCCTTCTTAGTCTCTTTTTTATCTTACCAGTTACCTTATCTTTTCCCTTTTCCTTCTAATTTCCTATTTTAGCCTAATCCCAGTCCCTTATATACTTACCCCACTCTCCAAATCTTAATTTACATACCCTTTTAGAAATCCTCCCCTTCATTATCCCCCAGTTTTCTCACCTTTCTTGTAGTTCAGTAGGTTCTAAATATCTTCAGATGTATAACTGTTTCTTCTTCAACTTAATTTTTTACAACATTATCCTTTTTTTAAAAATAACTTTTTATTGACAGAACCCATGCCAGGGTAATTTTTAACAATATTATCCCTTGCACTCTCTTCTGTTCTGATTTTTCCCTTCCTTCCCTCCACCCCCTCCCCCAGATGGCAAGCAGTTCTATTTTTATTTTTATTTTTAATTTTTTTTTATTGTTTATCCTTTATTTTCTTTTATAAATATATTTATTTTATAATAACTTTTTATTGACAGAACCCATGCCAGGGTAATTTTTTTTACAACATTATCCCTTGCACTCACTTCTGTTCCAATTTTTCCCCTCCCTCCTTCCACCCCTTCCCCCAGATGTCAAGCAGTCCTATATATGTTAAATGTGTTGCAGTATATCCTAGATACAATATATGTGTGCAGAACCGAACAGTTCTCTTGTTGCACAGGGAGAATTGGATTCAGAAGGTAAAAATAACCCGGGAAGAAAAACAAAAATGCAAATAGTTTACATTCATTTCCCAGTATTCTTTCTTTGGGTGTAGCTGCTTCTGTCCATCATTTATCAACTGAAACTCAGTTAGGTCTCTTTGTCAAAAAATCCACTCCCATCAGAATACATCCTCATACAGTATCATTGTTGAAATATATAATGATCTCCTGGTTCTGTTCATTTCACTTAGCATCAGTTCATGTAAGTCTCTTTAAGCCTCTCTGTATTCATCCTGCTGATCATTTCTTACAGAACAATAATATTCCATAACGTTCATATCCCACAATTTACCCAGCCATTCTCCAATTGATGGGCATCTATTCAATTTCCAGTTTCTAGCCACTACAAACAGGGCTGCCACAAACATTTTGGCACATACAGGTCCCTTTCCTTTCTTTAGTATCTCTTTGGGGTATAAGTCCAGTAGTAACACTGCTGGATCAAAGGGTATACACAGTTTGATAACTTTTTGGGCATAATTCCAGATTGCTCTCCAGAATGGTTGGATTCGTTCACAACTCCACCAACAATGCATCAGTGTCCCAGTTTTTTTTTTTTTAAATAACTTTTTATTGATAGAACGCATGCCAGGGTAATTTTTACAACATTATCCCTTGCATTCACTTCTGTTCCAATTTTTCCCCTCCCTCCCTCCACCCCTTCCCCCAGATGGCAAGCAGTCCTTTACATGTTGAATGGGTTACAGTATATACTAGATACAATATATGTGTGCAGAACCGAACAGTTTTCTTGTTGCACAGGGAGAATTGAATTCAGAGGGTATAAATAACCTGGGAAGAAAAACAAAAATGCAAGCAGTTTATATTCATCTCCCAGTGTTCTTTCTCTGGGTGTAGCTGTTTCTGTCCATCTTTGATCAATTAAGGCTCTCTTTATCGAAGAGATCCACTTCCATCAGAATACATCCTCAAACAGTATCGTTGTTGAGGTATATAATGATCTCCTGGTTCTGCTCATTTCACTTAGCATCAGTTCATGTAAGTCTCGCCAGTCCTCTCTGTATTCATCCTGCTGGTCATTCCTTACAGAACAATAATATTCCATAACATTCATATATCACAATTTACTCAACCATTCTCCAATTGATGGACATCCTTTCATTTTCCAGCTTCTAGCCACTACAAACAGGGTTGCCACAAACATTTTGGCACATACAGGTCCCTTTCCCTTCTCTAGTATCTCTTTGGGGTATAAGCCCAGTAGAAACACTGCTGGATCAAAGGGTATGCACAGTTTGATAACTTTTTGAGCATAGTTCCAAATTGCTCTCCAGAATGGCTGGATGTGTTCACAATTGTGTTCACAATTCCACCATCAGTGTCCCTGTTTTCCCACATCCCCTCCAACATTCCCCATTATCTTTCCCTGTCATTCTAGCCAATCTGACAGATGTGTCGTGGTATCTCAGAGTTGTCTTAATTTGCATTTCTCTGATTAATAATGATTTGGAGCATATTTTCATATGTCTATAAATAGTTTCAATTTCTTCATCTGAGAATTGTCTGTTCATATCCTTTGACCGTTTATCAATTGGAGAATGGTTTGATTTCTTATAGATTAGAGTCAATTCTCTATATATTTTGGAAATGAGGCCTTTATCAGAACCTTTAATTGTGAAGATTATTACCAACTTTCAACCCTCATCTGCCTTCGTTCTTCTTTTCATGCCCTGTTATGAGATAATTCCTTCTTTTAACTTTTTCTTATCCCCCCCTTTTTTTTAGAATCATCTCATCATATACAATTCAGCTTGAATTTTTGGGGAGGATAATTACTTTAGTTCTTTATTTTTGCTGTTCTATGTTCATTTTGGAGTGAGTTTCTGTCTGTATGTGGAGGAATTCTGGGTATTCTGAAAATTTCTGGCCTTATATGCCATTTTTCCATACTTCCCCAGGACTTCATAAATATTTTTGACTTTGTTGGAGATCATCATGGTGGGAGCATATGCATCAATGATGATAGCATGATGTTTTCCTACAGGTGGCCACTGCATTGCCATGAGCCTGTTATTAATTTCTTTTTTTTTTTTTTGAGGCAATTGGGGTTAAGTGACTTGCCCAGGGTCACATAGCTAGTAAGTATTAAGTACCTGAGGTTGATTTGAACTCAGGTCCTCCTGACTTCAAGGCTGGTGCTCTATCCACTGTACCAACTAACTGCCCCCTGTTATTCATTTCTTTAGGGAGGCATACAAACTTATTGACCAGATTAGTTTTGATTGTAAACTTATATCAGTGTCACTGTGCTCCTCTTCACTATAACCACTCCAGAAAAATATGTATCCACCTCTGACTTCAATAAGCTAGCTTCATTTGCTAGTTTTGTTTTACTCAGGGCTATTATTTGTATGTACTATCTGCTGAGTTCTCTCACTACAAGAATTATTCTTTCAGTTCTACTAGATTTCTTGTTGTCCATAAGCATGTGTACATATCATGTATCAATGGTGAGTGGAATCATCTTTGAAAAAGTTTTTGTACTTTGTGTGTGTGTGTGTGTGTGTGTGTGTGTGTGTGTGTGTGTGTGTTTTAATTATACATTAGGGGTCCCTGCCCTGTGGGTAAATGGGCTAAAGTTAGGTGAATTTTTACAGCAAAAAAACAATTTTATAGCTCCTTTTCTAGACCACTTCCTCATATCAGAAGTTGAGCAGAACAGTCCTTAAAAAAGGTTACTCAGCAATTTGACTTGCATTCAAATCCGGCCTCAGACACTTAATACTTCCAGAGGTGTGTGTCTCTGGGCAAGTCACTTAATTCCAATTGCCTAAACAAAAAATAAAAAAAAAGTCTGCTCAGCAATTTGGAACTATGCCCACAGGTATATTGAAGTATGTATACCCTTTGATCCATCAGTGTCTCAACTGGGCCTGTATCTCAAAGAGATCATAAAAAAGGGAAAAGGAACCATTTGTGCAGAAATGTTTGTAGTAGCCTTTTCGTAGTGGCAAGGAATTGGAAACTGATTCCAGATCCAGCACTCTATCCACTGTGTCACCTCGCTGTCCAAGAAGTATTTATTGTTTGAGACAAACAGGGTTAAGTGACTTGTGCATCACAGGTTTTAAGTATCTGAACCTGGATTTGAACTCAGGAAGATTAGTCTTAGAGTTGTATGTATATAGAATTTCAGTCTCTGTACCAGGAACTAGAGTGGGCCAATAAACCATGGCAGGGTTTATTGGCCCACTCTAGTTCCTGGTACAGAGACTGAAATTCTATATACATACAACTCATGCCAGGAGTCTAGTGCTAAGCAGCTAGGGGCTTTTACTTATTGGCAGTGAAACGCTGAGGTTGGGAAAGGTGGGACCACAAAGGTTTAGGGTTCTAAACTGGTGTTGCAAGATGTCTCAAAAGAATTTTCAGGCTTGAACCCATCTTCAGCCCTGAAATCTAGAGGACCTGAGTTCAAATGTGACCTCAGACACTTAACACTTCCTGGCTGTGTGACCCTGGGCAAGTCACTTAACCCCTTTGCCTCAGGGAAAAAAAAAAAAAGTAATGGTTCACCATTACATAGCAGATTGAATTGTAAGGGAATTCAGTAAAGAAACAGAAGCAAAGAGAGTCATTTTATCCAGTTTCTACCATAGATCCACAAATTCTACGGCTCAAAAGTAGGGCTAGAGAGTAATCTCCAGATGAATTAAGGGTGGGTCTCTAAAATTTGATTATCACTGACCTGATCTTCAGCCAGCAATGACCTAAGAAACGGTCTATTCAGAATAAGACAGATTTGAAGTTTCCTGAGGCAGATTCCAAAACCAAAACATCCCGGATTTCCTGACTCACTGTCAGAACAGAAGCCCCCCTTAAAATCAGGGGACCAAAAAATCATATTATATCATTATCAGATCCCAGTGGCAGAGGAAGACCAGTCAAATAGCCTTCATCTGATTGATTCCACCAATTATTGATAAATAGCCTTTTATTTTTCAAAATATATGCAAAGATTATTTTCCATATTCAACCATGCAAAACCTTGTATTACAAATTTTTTTCCTTCCCTTTCCTATCTCTTCCCCTAGACAGCAAGTAATTCAATATAATTTAAACATGTATAATTCTTTTAAACATATCTCCACATTTATCATGTTGCATAAGAAAAATTAGATCAAAATGGGGAAAATGAGAAAGAAAAACACAAGTAAGCAAAGAACAATAACAAAATGGTGAAAATACTATGTTGTATTCCACATTCACTCCCCATAAGCCTTTGTTTGGATGCAGATCACTCTCCATCACAAGTCTATTGGAATTGACCTGAATCACCTCATTGTTGAAAAGAGCTTAATTCATCACAGTTGATCATCACATAAGCTTACTGTTGCTGTGTACAATAAAAGCAAATTGTGGTACAGGAATATAAGAGTGTATTATATGTAGTGTTCTCTTCTTTTTAAAAAAATCTAATGGTTCTCTCTGGGAGCAGATTTCTTGGAGATAGCCTTAGTTTCAGTTCCAATCAATAATCACCTCAAATACAGCCAGGAGTTAAAATCCAATCTTTTATTGTCTCTTCCAAAATAGACCAGTTAACTTTTCTTAGAGGCCTAGCTCCCTCCTTGGTTCCAAGAGCTCTTGCAGCTTGTCTTTTGTCGCCTCCAGCTCCCTCTGAATCTTGGTTCTCTTCCGAATCCTTCATTCTGTCCGACTACAGTCTCTAGCTTGTCAGTCTCCCAAATTGAACTCACTTCACTAACTCAGCTCTTTTTCTGCTCTTTTAGAGGTATAAACTCAAGGGTTGACTCCTCCTCCAAGAGTGGGATTATGGGAGGTGTGAATTCACAAAGTTACAAATTAACTTTGTGAATCTCCCATACTTGTGAACTCCAATGTGTGAGCTCTAATGTGTGAATTCTCCCAAAGGTGTGAACGCAAAAGGTATAAACCCAAGCACATAAGCACTGTTTCTATCACTTCCATTGAGTTAACACTAGGATTCTAACAATTATATGTTATAAGAAATGATACATATGGGATGAAAAGAGAAGTATAGAAAGATCTCTATGAAATGATACAGAGTGAAGTGAGCAGGCAAGAAAACATGTACAATGACTACAATGATGTAGTAACAACTACATACATGCTCCAGCTTTTTGGAGCTACAGATGTGAGAGGTGTATATCAAAGATGGAAAGAAGTCTTTGGCTACAAAGACCCACACATACACATACACACAAACCAAAATGAATGTTGCAAAAATACAAAGATCAAGTGTGGCTCAAAAGAAGATATATGAAATTGTGAGGGATGTAGAAGACTCTTACCCAAAATGATTACTCAGAGATCACTCAGTAGAAGGCAGAAAAGTTGTTTATTGAAAACCTCCGGAGGATGAGCCGTCCCATCACGAGATAAGAAAGAGAAAGCTTGCAGTAGGAGGGTTAAAGAAGTAGTAAAATACATAGCTTTTATATAAGAAATTATATCACAAGTAAGAGAGCATCGAGAAGGGGAGGGGGAGGCATCTAATTGGTTGTTGATATTTGGGGAGATTGGAATGGAAGGTTTCTGTTTCCCTGAAATCTCCTGATTTCTAGGAAACAGAAAATCAGGCCTTCAGCCTTCATCAAGCAGGCAGTGGTCCAGCTAATAGACTAAATATCGGTAAACGTCAAATACCAATAAATGTCATCAGATCAGATTAAGTAAATATGTTTCTAGCTGGCCAAGGCTCAAGTAGATATGAGCCTGCACATATTATACAGGTCAAAGGGGAAATACAGAAATAATAAAATACAGTAAAAGAATTCATACATTCCTGTAAGTTCTTTAGCTTATCTCTCTATTCCCCACAAAATGATGCTCCCAAATCACCCCTTTGTGGAGGCACAAAGTCCACAGTTGTTGTATATTGTGTATATTTTGGGGGTTTTCAATGTGTTGACAAATTTTTAATTTTAAAATATTATTTGTTAAATGGAATAGGAGTCACAGGGGAAGAGATAGTGGGGAAACTATAAAGTTATAAAAAAAATTGAGTAATAAAACAATCACATACAATCTCTCCCTACAAGGAACTCTCATGGGGGAGGCAACGTGAAAATTTATGAGTATAGTGTATGTCTGAGGCAATTTCAGAGAGAAAGCAGTAATAGTGCGATAAGGGGCCTTCTCTTTTATTCATGACACCTTGGAAACAGTACTAAAGAGACTGCTGGTGCCAGGACTCATGAAAAGCTCCACATGATTCTCTATCAGGATGGGGAACTTATTGAATAAACTTGCAGTGCCTTAGGTTATGAGATTGAAGTTGGAGATTTCTGAGTGGATCCCTTTCCCTCATCTCACTCCCTTTTGAGATCTGGCTCCAGAGTTTCCCTGAACTCTTTTCAGGAAGTAACAGCTATTTCTGCAGTAGTCAGAGGGTTTGCCACTTGATCTGTGAGTTCAGACCATCCTTTGTTCCTATCTCTGACTGTGAGGTTGGCAGGGAACATTTGGTAGTTCTTTTCTGCCAACAGCCTTAGGGAAGTTTTATTCTCTCCATGAAAGGGAAGTTGAAACCTGAATTGAGAGTTCAGACTTCCCTGGCAATAATAGCACAGTAACAGATAAATGCAAGTTTCATGTTTTCAGAATTATGACGTGTGTGTTTTCCTTTTTGAGTCTTGTAGAATTGGGAAGGAGATAAATATCAATGGGAAATATGAGCAAATTCTGACAAACTTATGAAATATGGCATGATAATGATATTTTAAACCCTAGATCAAGATGAGCAAGAAACCTGAGTCAAAGTAGAAAGACGTAGGGATATAAATGTACTTCTGAGAAGTGTATGAGCCTTAGTTCTTACTCATCTGTCTTTCTGTGTAGAGGGAGGACGAATAAAGGAAAACTTCCTGTACCTAATATGTGAAGTATACTTTGAGATGTGATAGAGTCAGATAGTACAGGATTTGAATCAATTGCTATTTTTACAAAATGACCATTTATACCTTAGCAAACGCTACAAATCAGAATTTGAATTTATTGTTTTGTTGATCAGTGGTATCAAATTCAAATAGAAATCGTGGTCATTAAACCAAACTTAGTAGTGGTTAGATAGTTCAGTGAATATAGAGCACCAGCTTTAGTCAACAGGATCTGTGTTCAAATCTATCTTCAGACATTTAACATTTACTACCTTGGGTAAGTTGTTTAACCCCAACTGTTTGCCAAAAATAAACAAACCCCTCCCCATACCTACAAATCCCCATTAGCCCCATGATGACTTAACAAAATCACATGTTTACATTATTCTATTGTATTTTTACTTAGTTGGTTAAATATCAGGTCAGAAGTTTTTCAGTGTATGGCCCCATGTTTGGTCTAGTTTTAACAATAATTGAGATAATATTAATAATACACATTAAGCTTAAAAGTATGTCATGTATAGTCTTCACCTTCCCATATCTGAACCAGTTGTTAAACCCTTACCATCATATCTTTGGAGTTACCTAAGCTTCTATACAAAGTTAAACTAAATTATAAAATAATAAATAAAAATGAAATTGTTGTGTTTTGATCAAGGGAATTCTGATCAATTGAATTCCCTCATTAAACTTGATGAAATGACAGGGTATATAAAGGAAGGGCAGGTAACAGAGACAATGAGATATAGGGAGATGGCCCTTTCTGTTTCTAAGTGGTTGAATTTGTGGGTTGTTAGAATGTGCCCCTTGTTAGACCTAGTGAATTATCTGCATGTGAAATGGTCAGGAGACTAACCTGAGGTGTCAGAAGTCATGGGTTCATCTAAAGATGGGGCCTTTTTTTTCTGACCTTTCAGCCACTTACTCAAATCAGAGAGGCTACAGAATTTAAAATCAGTAGAACTGACTACCAGTTGGATTCAGCTAACTCAGTCTCAATTTGTTTCTTCACTTTTTCCCTTGAACCTCTTGGAGAGCAAAGCAAGAAGTGAGGAAAAGGATTTTTGTCCATCTCCTTCTCCCTTTGCTGGCAATGGTGTCTTGTAATGGAAGCACATGACACTGTTCAGTGGAGCAAGGAGAAACTCCAACGGAGAATTGAGTGGAATGGTGGGAGGAATTGAAAATCTGGTGCTTGATCAGTGCATTCTGATAAGGAAACTTCAAATCCTTCCTACTGGTCTCAGCATATGGACTCTGGCTCCTTCTGAAGGCGCATAGCAGTCCCCTCCTCAGTCGTGTTCTCATTGAGCCCAAAGTTGGAGGTGACAAATAAGTTACAATACAGTAGCTAAGCAATGAAACAGCATCCAGCACAGTGCCATGGACAAGCCTCTAAAGGTGAATGAGACCAATGTCAGTGGGAGCAATGCAAGAACATTGAGGACTCAGTACTTCTGCAGCAGAGGAAGCATGAGTTGCCCTTTTTTCTCACGTGCCTTGGCCACATACATACGTTCCCTCTGGGCACCCTCTACTCATCGGCTGAAAGTATCTTCTGTAGTGCTTTAGCTAATGAGCCTTCAGCAATGTGATTCTTCTTTATTATTACCAGTGGATATCAATTTTTATCAAGAACCAATTAGTTCAAATCTAGTCTCAGATACTTACTAGTTGAGTTGGACTTTTTTTTTTTAATTTTTTATTTAATAATTACATTATATTGACACTCATTTCTGTTCCGATTTTTTTTTCCCCTCCCTCCCTCCACCCCCTCCCCTAGATGGCAAGCAGTCCTTTATATGTTGGATATGTTGCTGTATATCCTAGATACAATATATGTTTGCAGAACCGAACAGTTCTCTTGTTGCGTAGGGAGAATTGGATTCAGAAGGTATAAATAATCCGGGAAGAAAAACAAAAATGCAGATAGTTCACATTCGTTTCCCAGTGTTCTTTCTTTGGGTGTAGCTGCTTTTGTCCGTCATTTATCAATTGAAACTCAGGTCTCTTTGTCAAAGAAATCCACTTCCATCAAAATATGTCCTCATACAATATCGTTGTCGAAGTGTATAATGATCTCCTGGTTCTGCTCATTTCACTTAGCATCAGTTCATGTAGGTCTCTCCAAGCCTCTCTGTATTCATCCTGCTGGTCATTTCTTACAGAACAATAATATTCCATAACATTCATATACCACAATTTACCCAGCCATTCTCCAATTGATGGGCATCCATTCATTTTCCAGTTTCTAGCCACTACAAACAGGGCTGCTACAAACATTTTGGCACATACAGGTCCCTTTCCCTTCTTTAGTATTTCTTTGGGATATAAGCCCAATAGAAACACTGCTGGATCAAAGGATATGCACATTTTGATAATTTTTTGGGCATAATTCCAGATTGCTCTCCAGAATGGTTGGATTCGTTCACAACTCCACCAACAATGCATTAGTGTCCCAGTTTTCCCGCATCCCCTCCAACATTCATCATTATTTTTTCCTGTCATCTTAGCCAATCTGACAGGTGTGTAGTGGTATCTCAGAGTTGTCTTAATTTGCATTTCTCTGATCAATAATGATTTGGAACACTCTTTCATATGAGTGGTAATAGTTTCAATCTCATCCTCTGAAAATTGTCTGTTCATATCCTTTGACCATTTATCAATTGGAGAATGGCTTGATTTCTTATAAATTTGAGTCAGTTCTCTATATATTTTGGAAATGAGGCCTTTATCAGAACCTTTAACTGTGAAAATGTTTTCCCAGTTTGTTGCTTCCCTTCTAATCTTGTTTGCATTAGTTTTATTTGTACAAAGGCTTTTTAATTTGATGTAATCGAAATTTTCTATTCTGTGATCAGTAATGGTCTCTAGTTCATCTTTGGTCACAAATTTCTTTCTCCTCCACAAGTCTGAGAGATAAACTATTCTATGTTCCTCTAATTTATTTATAATCTCGTTCTTTATGCCTAGGTCATAGACCCATTTTGATCTTATCTTGGTATATGGTGTTAAGTGTGGGTCCATGCCTAATTTCTGCCATACTAATTTCCAATTATCCCAGCAGTTTTTATCAAATAATGAATTCTTTTCCCAGAAGTTAGGGGCTTTGGGTTTGTCAAACACTAGATTGCTATAATTGACTATTCTGTCTAGTGAGCCTAGCCTTTTCCACTGATCCACTAATCTATTTCTTAGCCAATACCAAATGGTTTTGGTGACTGCTGCTTTATAATATAATTTTAGATCAGGTACAGCTAGGCCACCTTCATTTGATTTTTTTTTCATTAATTCCCTTGAGATTCTCGACTTTTTATTGTTCCATATGAATTTTGTTGTTATTTTTTCTAGATCAATAAAATATTTTCTTGGAAGTCTGATTGGTATAGCACTAAATAAATAGATTAGTTTAGGGAGTATTGTCATCTTTATTATGTTCGCTCGGCCGATCCAAGAGCACTTAATATTTTTCCAATTATTTAAGTCTGACTTTATTTGTGTGGAGACTTTTTTATAATTTTGCTCATATAATTCCTGACTTTCCTTTGGTAGATAGATTCCCAAATATTTTATGGTATCAACAGTTATTCTGAATGGAATTTCTCTTTGTATCTCTTGCTGTTGGGTTTTGTTGGTGATGTATAAAAATGCTGAGGATTTATGGGGATTTATTTTGTAGCCAGCTACTTTGCTAAAATTATGAATTATTTCCAATAGCTTTTTGGTAGAATCTCTGGGGTTCTCTAGGTATACCATCATATCATCTGCAAAGAGTGATAGTTTGGTTTCCTCATTGCCTACTCTAATTCCTTTTATATCTTTCTCGACTCTTATTGCCGAGGCTAGTGTTTCTAATACGATATTAAATAATAATGGTGATAGTGGGCAACCTTGCTTCACTCCAGATGTTGAGTTGGACTTAACCTCTCCAAATCTCAGTTTCCTCATCTGCAAAATAGAAACAATAATGGCACTTACTTTCCAGAGTTTTTCTAACAATAAAATGAAATATTTGTAGGGTGCTTTGCAAACCTTAAAACACCATATAAATGCTAATATTTATTATTACCAATTGTTTCTATTATATCACCTTAGTGTATAAACTCAAAGCATATGGATTTCTCTGCTCATATTTTTTTATAACTAGGTGTCTATAATTGTTGGTTTCTATAATTGTGTGCCTACATTCTGCTATGGACACTTTGTTCATTAGTGAGAGAGTGTAAACCAAGTTTATGAATGGATTGCTATAATTTAATTATTCTTGTTCTTATTTTTTATAGAGTAGACTTTATAATTATTCCTGCTTTTATCTTTTATTGAATAAATATTAATACTTTTAAAAATCTATCATTTTTTAAGCAAATGTTTTATGTTTGAGAATCATAAATTTTACTGTGACTGATCTTGTGCAAATGGGTAGCACACTAGTGGGTCCTTGGGAGCTACAATAGTAGGAAATGGGGAGTCTATTCCCTTTACATGAAGCTTACCTCTAGAATTTTGAAGAATTGCAAACATAGCTTTAGTCATGAATATAGTCAACCTCCTCCAAGATTCTCCTTAATTCTGAGAAAAATGACCAGATTTGCCATTGTGAGGGTAGGCTGGGCTAAGTGAGCCAACCTCATCCCAAGTAGAAAGCCTTAGAAGAATTAGGTGTGTGGTAATATTCTAAGTCACTAGCATAATTGGTCAATACTAAATAAATATTTATTTATCGATTTACTAGTCATTTCTCCTCTCTGTTTATAACACGGGAAAACTGAATTTCAAAGACATTGATGCATGTCATGGAGAAGCAACGGAAGAGCTGGCTAAAACTCCTGATGTTTGGATCTGGATCTTTCCACTGTAATGCCAGCTTTCCACTGTAATGCCTTTGACTGATTGAATTGAATAAATAATAATCAATTCAGGAGAAAAAGGTCCTAAGCCAGGGATGATGTTTTCTGCTTACTGGAGACATTGACCATTGATATAACTTAGAACAAGGTTCCTTTCTCTCATCTTTTACCTTCCTATACAATGTTCTTTTCTAAACTGCCAGATGTTATTTTTGCCCTACTTTACCAACACTCAATGTTTACATAAGTATGATATAGAAGGAAAGGAGAAATGACTGACACATACCCTAGTACTAAATAGGTGTTTACTGACTGATGTTTGCCAAGACCCAGGAAGATTCAGGAGATATTGAATTTTGGAAGAGAAATGGTTATCAAAGATTCGGTGGGTTGGAGTGTGTATGGGTATGCATTTTCCCAGTCTTCAGGTTTCTAGTTCTTTTGGTTTTGAAGGATCCAGGATTTGTGTTATGAATGGTGAGATGGAAAAAGAAAGGAGAGTTCTTATCTGTGTTAAAGAGCAAGAGTAACATCTCATTGGATGTGAACAAGTAAAAGTGGAGGTGAGGATACTTAAAGAGATATTCTCTCTCTCTTTTTTTTTTTAATAACTTTTTATTGACAGAACCCAGGGTAATTTTTTACAGCATTATCCCTTGCACTCACTTCTGTTCCAATTTTTCCCCTCCCTCCCTCCACCCCCTTCCCCAGATGGCAAGCAGTCCCTTTACATGTTAAATAGGTTACAGTATATCCTAGATTCAAAATATGTGTGCAGAACCAAACAGTTTTCTTGTTGCACAGGGAGAATTGGATCCAGAAGGTATAATAACCCGGGAAGAACAACAAAAATGCAAACAGTTTACATTCATTCCCCAGTGTTCTTTCTTTGGGTGTAGCTGCTTCTGTCCATCCTTGATCAATTGAAACTGAATTAGCACTCTTTATTGAAGAGATCTACTTCCATCAGAATACATCTTCAAAGTATGTTGAGGTATATAATGATCTCCTGGTTCTGCTCATTTCACTCAGCATCAGTTCATGTAAGTCTCACCAGTCCTCTCTGTATTCATCCTGCTAAGAGATATTCTCTATCTTACTCTCCGCAGCACTTCTTCCAAGGCTTTTCATCCACCTTCAAACCCATCAAAAGGGCTGCCATTTTTCCTTGCTCCTCAGACTTGTAATCTAGGTGTCATCCTTAACTCCTCATTTTATCTCATCCCTCACATCCAATCTATTGTCAAGGGCTGTTGATTTTACATATCTTGAATATGTTACTTTCTCTTCTTTGATATTGCCAAGACTCTTGTATAGGACCTTCATTACTTCACACTTATACTACTGCAACAGTCTGCTAGTTGGTCTACTTAATATGTCTGTCCCTACTCCAGTCCATCTCTGATCATGAGGATTTTCAGAGTTCTTGCTAGCTACTACCAAATAAGCCAGCAGAAGATACAGACATAGGTTAAGGGCAGTTTATTTACTCAAGTGTGACACACACCACCAATAAGTGATAAACATGTCTCAAAATTCAGATTTCACACACAGGTTATATTTTAGGCTTTACAAATATTATCTTATCCTGCCCAAACAAAGCCTTGGGAGACAGGTGCTATTCTTATCCTCATTTTATAGTTGAGGAAACTAAGATAGACAGAGCTTAAATGACTCACTCAGGATCATATGCTAATAAAGTGTTGGAAGCTGAATTTGAATTCAGTCCTTCTGATATCGGGCTACCATTGTGCTACCCACCTTCTCTAAGGAAGATGGCAGAAAGTATTTACTATCTGATGGAAGAAATAAATGAATCCAATCCCTAGGCTAATTCAACTCTTAGAAGTTGAATTGTTATTGTTTGTATTCAGGATTTCCTTTTTTTTTTTTTTTTCCTTTTTTTTCTTTTTTTTTTATGAAGGCAATTGGGGTCAAGTGACTTGTCCAGAGTCACACAGCTAAGAAGTGTTAAGTATCTGAGCAGATTTGAACTCTGATCCTCCTGACTTCAGGGCTGGTGCTGTATCCACTGTACCACCTAGCTGCCCCTGTATTCAGGATTTCTAGTCACAAAAAACCAGACTTGATTCTGGATGGATTCTGGATCTCAGCACAGTTCTCCCATGGGAAAGCCATAGATGGAGCTGTGTGTTGCCAGGGTGATGGTCACTCACAGAGTGTTATGTTGTTGGGAATCATGCCATTGGGAGGTTTGGATGTTTGCCAAGGGGTCAAATCACTGTTGTCTACAGCTGGTGTTCCGGCACTAGTTAATATTCTGATTGCTTTCTTAAGGATGCTCATTGATTGTTTCTGGGCTAACACCTATGCTATTTTACTCTAATGTCTTTTGTAACATCTATTGTATTATTATATTTGGTATGAGTATTTCAGCTAATATGAGACATATGGTGTCTAGCTGGTAAATATTCACATTTCTTTTCTTTCAGAGATAAGAAGCTTGATTTTTTTCCTTTTAAAGTCAATGATTAAAACAGAATAGAATAAAAAGTGTTCTAAGTGGGAAAGGAAGAGGAGATGCAACAGACCTGGTGCCATTTTTGTTGCAGCTCTTGGATCTGAGTAGAAGAGCTTGGGGAAGAGATAGGCTAAGGACTGGAGGCATCTTAATTGCATATCATATATAGCACCAATAGACCACTAGATGGCAGAGTGGATCCAGTGCTGGACCTGGAATCCAGAAAACCTGGGTTCAAATACGGTTTCAGAAACTTACTAATCGGGTGACCCTATGCAAAGCATAGGGTCTATCTGCCTCAGTTTCCTCACTTGTCAAAGGGAGACAATAATAGAATCTACCTCTCAAGGTTGGGAAGATCAAATAAGGTAGTATTTATAAAGATTTTGCAAACCTTAAAACATCAGAGAAATGTTAGTTATAGTTATAGTTATCGTTATTTTTATGCCTTAGTAATTTACAAAAAAAATTGTTTCAAATATTTACTTTTACAATATTTTGATTTCCATTTTTTTCTCACTCCTTCCCCACCTCCTCCTTAATTCAGCAATCAATCTGTTAAAGGTTATACATATACAATTGAATTAGAGCAAAAGGAGAAAAAACATCAAAAAGGAAAAAAAAAAAACAACAAAAAAGTGAAAATGCATGCTTCAATCTGCATTCAGACTCCATAGTTCTTTCTCTGGATGTGGATAGCATTTTCCATCATGAGTCTTTTGGAACTTTGGAACATGATTATATATCATGTACTGCTGGGAAGAGCTAAGTCTATCGAAGTTGATCATATGTACAATGCTGTTGTTACTGTATATAAAATTCTCCTGGTTCTGATTACTCAGCATTAATTCATGTAAATCTTCCCAGATTTTTCTGAAATCTGCCTGCTTGCTCATGATTTCTTAGAGAACAATAGTATTCCATTATATTAATACACCACAATTTATTTAGTCATTTCTCAATTGATGGGTATCCCCTCAGTTTCCATTTCTTTGCCACCACAAACAAAGCTGCTATGAAGAAAATAGAAATAGAGAACATTATAAAATGAAAGATGGACAGTTTTGATTATCTTAAAATAAAAAGTTTGTACACAAATAAAAGCAATGCAATCAAGATTAGAAGGAAGCAAAAGGCTGCAAAAAATTTTACACCTACTGTTTCTGATAAGGATCTCATTTATAAATACATACATACATACATATATATATATGAAAAATTTACATGTGTAAATTTGTACATGTGAGTCCTTTTCCATTTTTAATGATCTCTTTGAGATAAGACCTAACAGTGGTGTTGCTGGTCAAAGGGGATGCACAGGTTGGTTGCCTTTTGGGCATGCTTCCAAATTGCTCTCCAGAATGGTTGGATCACTTCACTACTCTACCAACAATGCATTAGTATTCCAATTTCCCCACATCTTTTCCAACATTTAAAATTTTTCTTTTTCTGTCATATTGGCCAATCTGATAGGTGTGAAATGGTATCTTAGAGTAGTTTTAATTTGCATTTTTCTAGTCTATAGTGACTTAGAACATTTTTTTATATGACTACAGATGGCTTTAATTTCTCCAATTGAAAACTGCCTGTTCATATCCTTTGATTTTTTAATAATTGAGGAATGATTTGTATTCTTATAAATTTGATTCACTTTTATATATATATATATATATATATATATATATATATATATATATACATATTTATAAATGAGATCCTTATCAGAAACAGTAGGTGTAAAATTTTTTGCAGCCTTTTGCTTCCTTCTAATCTTGATTGCATTGCTTTTATTTGTGTACAAACTTTTTATTTTAAGATAATCAAAACTGTCCATCTTTCATTTTATAATGTTCTCTATTTACTGTTTGTTCATAAATTCTTCCCTTCTCCACAGATCTGATAAACTATTTCTTGCTTTCCTAATTTGTTTATGGTGTTACTCTTTATGTCTAAATCATATATCCATTTTGACCTTATCTTGGTATAGGATGTGAGATGTTGGTCATTGCCCAGCTTCTGTCATACTATTTGCCAGTTTCCCCAGCATTTTTGGTCAAATAATGAATTCTTTTGCCAGAAACTGTAGTCTGGATTTATCAAATACTAGATTATTCTAGTCACTGACTGTTGTGTCTTGTGTGCCTAACCTATTCTATTGATCTACCATTCTTATTTTTTAGCAGTACTAACTAGTTTTGATTGCTGCTTCATAATGTAGTTTTAGATGTGGTAATTATGCCATAATAATCTAGAATATTGTTGACTTCCAACCTGTATAAATCATAGGGATACTACTCCAGTGGATTTCAGTGATGATAAACTCTTGAAATACTTTGTGTCTAAGTAGATAATAAAGAAGTTACTGAGAAAGAAAATTTACTGAGGCACAAGATATAATCCTCAAGAAGTGATATGATGATATAGATACAATGATACAGTGATAATCCCACAGTGAATGCACTGTTCTCTTTTCCCTGTTACTCTGAAGATGAACTATGTGAGACCAGATAGACTCATCAGGTCTGAGAAACTAAGGAGTACTAAAAAAGGATGGCCCTCCCTGGCTAATTGGGCAAAAAGCCAGAGTCTTTTCAGAATGATCCTCAGGGCCTGTGTCTTAAAAGAAAGTTTCTTCTTGGCTCTTACTAGCTATGCTCTGTTTGCTGTGTAAATCCTGTAATCTGACTCAATTCTCTGCTATAGTTTATTTTTTTTTTATTTTAATTTTTTAAATAACTTTTTATTGTTAGAACGCATGCCAGGGTAAATTTTTACAGCATTATCCCTTGCATTCACTTCTGTTCCGATTTTTCCCCTCCCTCCCTCCACCCCTTCCCCCAGATGGTAAGCAGTCCTTTACATGTTGAATGAGTTGCAGTATATCCTAGATACAATATATGTGTGCAGAATCGAACAGTTTTCTTGTTGCACAGGGAGAATTGAATTCAGAAGGTATAAATAACCCGGGAAGAAAAACAAAAATGCAAGCAGTTTACATTCATTTCCCAGTGTTCTTTCTTTGGGTGTAGCGGCTTCTGTCCATCTTTGATCAATTAAGGCTCTCTTTATCGAAGAGATCCACTTCCATCAGAATACATCCTCAAACAGTATTGTTGTTGAGGTATATAATGATCTCCTGGTTCTGCTCATTTCACTCTCTCTGCTATAATTTAGGAGGGCATAGGATGAGAAGATTTAGTCTAGCCTGTAGAGGGCTGAAACTCTTGAGTTGATGCACTGAGGTCAGGACAGCCGAGCACTTGAGGCTAACTACTGATTGGACAATAGTCTATGGGCATATGCTTAGAAACTGGCCCTTCCCACTATCCTGTGCTGGCTCGAGGATTGGTTTATATAGAGAATTGTAGGAGGGATTAGGAGGTGGAGTAAGACTAACCAGGGTCAGTTTGGCGGTGGGCAAGGAAGAAGGAGGTTGTGGAGATCCTGCTTCCATCCCCTTTACTTCTACCTCTAAAGACCAAGAATAAGGACTTTTGCTTATCTTCACTCCGGCTGATTCTGGGGTGTCTGGGGTGCTAGCATGGTCGTCACACTAGCCTACCTGTTTTTAGGTTGTTGTGGTTGTGTTAAAAGTTTAGGAAGGAATTTTAGATTAATATAATCCTTCTCCTCCTACTCCCTTAGTTCTTTTGTTTGTTGATGCCCTATGTTTTGACATCACACTCATTTCCTGAAATTCTTCCCCCTTTTCCCTTTTACCCTTCAAGTGAACCCTCTTTTGTTTAAAAACAAGACTTAAAAAAAAGACAAATAAAAACATTAGAACATGATAATTGGGTCCACACAAGGACTATTGTACACCGTCCTTTTCCTTTTCCACTTAAAGGACTTCTTTACTCTGCTCCTACTGGTCAATTTAATCAATCATTGACTTTAAAAAGAGAAAAGTTAAGTTTTATATCTGAGAAGCTAAATAATTCCTACAGAGATTCCAGATGATGTGGGACTTTTCTCATAGGATTAGGGAATGAAGGATGACCCCTTCACTCTCAAATGAGAAACCAGACCAATTTGACTTGGTGCTTGAACACCAACTCTTTAATGCAGGATTTGGGGCACTTCACTCATTCTTTTGTTAAAGGTTCCCTCTCCCACATCCTGGACCTATAATCACAGAGATGGTTTAACAATGTAAAATTCTTCTTCCTTCCTGTAACAATATAGGAAAGCCCTGTGGACAACTCACTTTAGCTAAAAGAACAGAGGTATGTTCAATGTTCAGGAGCAGTGAATGAGAGGAATATTTAATTGGTTCAATTCCATTCCCTCTCCCTCCTTTCCATTTTATAGATGAATTGACTGAGGCCCAGAAAAATTGTATGACTTATAAAAGGTTAGATATTTAGTACTAGATTCAAGCCTAGGACCCTTGAATTAAAATCCAGTGCTTTTCCTACTATACTACATTTAGTTCTCAGGAGTTCATCAAGAACAAATCTTGCAAAGTGAAGTGAGTAGAACATTCTTTATAGTAGCAGCAATTTTGTAAGAATGAACAACTGTGGAAGATTTGCTACTCTGCTCAAGACAATGATTCATGACGTTTCCAAAAGACCCATGAAGAAAAATGCTATCTACCTATAGAGATAGAACTGATGAACTCTGCATCTTATCTTTTTTTTTTGTTTTTTGCTGAAGCAACTGGGGTTAAGTGACTTGCCCAGGGTCACACAGATAGGAAGTGTTAAGTGTCTGAGACCAGATATGAACTCAGGTCCTCCTGACTTCAGGGCTAGTGCTTTATCCACTGTGCTACTAAGCTGTCCCATTGATGAATTCTGAATGAAGATTGAAATATATTTTTTTCAAACTTTATTTTTCTCTCTCTCTCTCTCTCTCTCTCTCGCTCTCTCTCTCTCTCTCTCTCTCTTTTCTCTCTCTCTCTGTATATGTTATTGCTGAAGCAATTGGGGTTAAATGACTTTGCTCAGGGTCATACAGCTAGGAAGTATTAAGTGTCTAAGGCTGGATTTGAACTCGTGTTTTCCTGATTTCAGGGCCAGTGCTCTATCCATACCATCTAACTACTCTGATATGTTTTTTCTTTTGCAACATGGCTAATATAGAAACATGTTTTGCATGACTTAACATGTAAAAATGATATGAAATTACTTGTCTTCTCAGGGAGGGATAAGGAACTGAAAGGAGGAAAAAATTTGAAACTCAAAATTAAAAAAATGAAATTTTTTATAGGTGATTGGGAAATCAATAAAATTAATATTTAGAAAATACAAAAACAACGTTCTTCAAAAAGGCTGTCACTATAACATTTTAGACATGATGGACAGAAATGAGATGAATAATATTACATTTAGGTGGCATTGGATATGGTTGAATGATTAGATCTAAAGAATGGAAATTAATGGGTCAGAGTTAATTTGGAGGATCTGTCCCAGTCAGTGCAATATTTAGTACAACCTTCTAGGAATTAGGCAGTTAATACAAAGATAAGGAAATGGAAAATGCAATGTGTGGATAAAAAGTAATATTAAAAAACCCAATTTGTCTGAACGATCAATTGCATGAAGAGGTATATTATATAATAAGGTTAGACAAGTAGGTTGGGGTCAGGATGTATAGGTCTTTAAATGTCAGACAGATGAGTTTATATGTCAAGTTGGGGTAGAGAATGAGGGGGATTCCTCCCCATTAATTGATATAGTTATTGAAAGTAAATGAATTACTAATATGCTAATAAAGCAAAAAGACCTGCTTTGTCATCCCTTTAGGAAGTAAAAAAAAAGTCCTTTGTTTGTATTTTTAAGAAGAGCCAGGCCAATAGTTGGGGGTGAGGGTAGGGAATGACCATATTCCAGGTGGTCTTTAAAAGAAGCCAAGTTGGCTACCCTTTAGAAGAATTCAGCTTTTGACAAGACAGAAAGGAGCTCTTGAGGAAGGTAGTATAACTAGAAGGACAGGCTAGTAACAGATCCTTGTGACCAATCAGGTATGAAGCCTCTTAAGACAGATGCTGTGCTGCTGATGTAATCGAATTCTTTGGTCCCCTGATTTTTTGGGGGGGCCTTCTGTTTTGGCAGTAGGTCAGGAAATCCTAAATCTTTAGGCTTTGGAGTCTGCCTTAGGAAACGCTGACCACTCCTTAGCCAGATAGCTTTTGGCCTCAGGAAATTTCTGTGCCCAGTACCACCCTTAATTCATCTGGAGATTATTTCCTAAGCCCCAGGTCATAGAATCACTATGTCAATGATAGACTCCTTAGCCTTAGGCTATGGGGGACTGGATAAAGCTGTTCTTTGTCTCTCAGTTCTTTGCTATTTCCAATCTGGAATCTAGCCCGATGAATTCTCAGCATCAATAAACATTTTTTTTTTTTTTAACTTAACTTGGAGATAGGTTTGCAAATTCTTTCACAATACCTGTGACATTTACCTGGGGACCCCCAAACCTTATTAGGGTGTCTCATCTCTCAATACTGCTGTTACCCCACTAAAGGTCCCGATGCAGCAATTCTCCTTTCTCTCTTTGTTCTGCCTCAGTTTCCCTGGTGGCAACTCTTTTTCCCCCTCCCCCTCCTGGCCATTAGGACTGAGATAATTAGGGCTGCAGAGCTCTGGCCACTTTGGTATTCCAAAGAATCACAAAACTCCAGTTGGCTTATCTCAAATGCCTGGGCATCTTCTGGCTCAGACTTCTTGTCTTTTGCTCTACTGTTTTCTTCACTCCCAATTTACTAGAATTTATGATCCTTCCTCCTTACCCTCAACCTGTCAGAACTGAATTATGATCTTCCCTGGAATTTCCACTTAACCAGTGCTCTACCTCCTCCTTGCCTTTGTTTCCCTGATCACTGGAACCCTATAAAAGTCTCTGGAATTACTTGCTTGGAGTCCCATCCAAGTTGGCTGGCTAGTACGGCTTCACCACTCCAACTTCTCCACTATTAAAATATTAAAACCCTCTAATCTTTGTCTTGCCTCAGTTTCTCCAGCATTACAGGCTTTCTCTGAGTTCAAAAGCTGGGGTCTCTTTCAGTGTCAATGTTGTAGACTTTCTGGGTAGTTGATCCTTAAGTAAAGTCTAATGTGTCTTTGGAATTTAGAGACCTTGTGACTTTTTTCCCTGAAGATACCACTATACATATCTGTTGGCTCTATTCCAAGCTCTTGTGGTAGAGTTCTTAAAGCTGGACTACACAAATTTTCTCCTAAATAATAGGGTGCTATTGGTGATTAATGAGTATGATGAGGTTTGACACAGGGCAGAGAGTTGTGGGAACCTCTTGGTGCAGGTCCTTTGTAAAAGAATTTACAAACCCAAAAAGTTAGACTGGCAAAAATAAGTTTATTGGCACTGAGAAGTCAGCTTTTGTTAGGAGGCTAACTTCCTTAGTAGCCAGGTCCTGACAGAGAAGTAAAGGAAATTTTTTTTCTCAAAGAAACAATTCTTTTTTTTTTTTTAAATTATAGCTTTTTATTTACAAGATATATGCATGGGTAATTTTTCAGCACTGACCCTTACAAAACCCTCTGCTTCAACTTTTCCCCTCCTTGCCCCCACCCTCTCCCCTAGATGGCAGGTAGTCCTATACATGTTAAATATGTTAAAGTATATGCTAAATACAATATGTGTATACATATCCATATAGTTAAAATTGCAATTTTTTATAAGGAAATCTGAGATAGAAGTTTCAAATCAACCAGATTACCTCAATGCTGTCATTGGCCTGAGGCCTAGATTTCCAGTAGAATGGGACCGTTTACTGGGAGCAGTCCTGAGCCAATCTTCAGCTCAGTAGGGGTCCATAGAAATCTAGATCTTCAGCTAAATGAGACTACTTAAGTTTGAGCTAAGTTGTCCAAGATAACAGAATGAAATCATTTTATCTTGATTCCCTGAGGTGGATTTCTCCCAGAGGAGAAACAGAGGAGAGTTTCTCAAGTGTTCCCTCCAAAGTCAGAGGTCAGCTTCAGAGTTCCCCCATCAAGTATGGAAGAAATATGATTGATCTAACACTTTAGGAAAATCACTTTGGCAGTTGTGTAGCTATCACTTCCCAAGAACTGGTTAAAGGCCTCTAGTGGGGGAAAAACCATTTCGTCATTAGTGATTCCATTCTTTTAGAAAGCTCTATTTGTTGGGGATAGGAAAACTCACTATCTGTCAGGGAATCCACTCCACTCTCAGGGTATAAGAACTGGATTACAAAATAGTTTGTGTGAGATTAAGCAAAAATACAAGTAAGGGAGGTTATCCTGTAACTGTATACTTAAAGTATGGCAGGGGTCAGTTTTCTGAGGAAACCTTACATCCATTCTATTTAGTAAGGATCAAATTGATAAATAAATGTGCAAAAGACAATATGGGTGGTATTTCTGCCTCGCTCAGTGCCTGACACATTATTATGATTATTATTGCTAAGTCCTTTGAAAAGTTTTTGTTAATTGAGTGGTTTATGTTCTGTTTTCAGGACTGCATATATAATCCAAATATTGGAAACCAATAAATTCCTCTATAAAGAGTAATGTTAGACTGGAGGCTCTTGCTTTTGCTTTCCTTTTCTAAATGGCTAGTAGAAACAGCTGATTCTTGTTAAACTATAAACAATTCCTGCTTTATGCAAATGGATTGTTCTGCAGATTTCTATGTAATTTGCCTGAGAATGTGGGGAAAGGAGAAAGTGAGGAAGACAGAGTGGGGCTCACATACTCTGGAGGTTCAAGGTCATGTATCTGTGTGTGTGGGGTGTCTGTCCAGAACTGAGAGGGAGAACAGGTGGGAGAGGCAGATGTGTGTGGGCTGACACAGGAAAGGGAAAGATTGGGAACACATGGGCTGGAGACAGACATTCTGGTACTGAATGTGGACAGGATTTAGCCTGCAAGCTAAGGGTATGTTCTAGCCTCATGGAGTACTTCCTTTCGACTGGGAAATTGTGAGTTCCACTGAAGAACTTGTCTTGTATATACTCGTCTAACTTTTTCATATTTACCATTCTTGGTGTCTATTGTATGCCTTCATTTTGTCTGTAATCCATTCCTCCAAATAAATCTACCCTTTGCCAAAGAGAAGAATGGCCATTGTGAATTTTTCTCATAACTGAATCCCAACTTTTTGTGCCTGCTATCATTTGGTGATGAATCCCATACCATAGAGCACATCAGTGAGGACCAGGAATGGGACATGGGATAATTTTCTGATGTCTTTGACAATTTCCTTCACTACTTGTCCATTATCATCAATTTTCACATAGCAAAAATGTAATTTCCTACAATTCTACTTTCTTCAGGCAACAAATAGTCTAATACTAATCTCTGCTGGAGTAATTGGAGTGGCCTGGTCTGCTAATATATCCTTTGTCTAGCTATTAATTATTTTGACCATGGCCTGGAGTCTAATGAGCCTATTCAGCATACAAATTGGGGTTCTGTATCCCCAACTCCCATCTGGAGCCATCTTGCATCTCAACTATTTGGTTCCCTAGTAAATGGAGTAGATAATCTTTCACAAATAAAAATATATATCTTGTTGTGCCAAAGTTCCCTTTTAATGTCGTGACCCAGTTTCTCCAATTGTCCTATTTAATTATTCTGCCTCAGGTTATAACCTTTCCCTCTTAATGTTTGATGAGATAAAGATCTACCTCAGTTGCTCTGCCCAAAACCTCAGGCTATAATCATTCCCTCTTAAATGGTTGATGAGATAAAGGTTATAGACATTCCTTCTTAATGTTTGACAGGATAAAGGTTTATCCATTTTAGATGTCATTAGAATATCAGTAACCTCCTCCATTGTGTCATCCTAGGGGCCTCCCCTCCATTAGGTTATCCCCATCCAGGTACCTTGCCCATTATATCATTGTTCTTGTTATCCTATAAAAGGCTTGCCTTCTGATACTTAATGGATGGACTCTTTGAGATGATCGTCTCCTCCACCCCTGGGACCAAATATGGATCCATTGGTTCCAGTATCTCTCTCCATTTAATAAACTATTGAATTGATTTCTAATGTCTGTCTTGCTCAGTTTCCCTCAAAAGTCAGCAATAACAAAAGTGCTAAAAGAAACAAATATATGCATTTAGCAATAGATGACTAGGCTAAATACTCATTTATTTACTTATTTAGGATATAATTACCACGTATTTCCAGATAGGAAACTGCAAAATCTTACATATTTGAATTGTGCTCATATTTCTTACTGAATATTTGCCCTGATTATAGAAATTTGCTATAAGAAGAAAAAGCAGGGACATAATTGTTAAGACATTCCTGTCTCTCCGAGAGTTGCCATGTAGCCTGCATGCCATGTCAGCTGGTAGGGTGGGTCCAGGGGTTCAAAAGGATCTTGACCTCTGAGGCAGGAAGTTGTGTCTTGCAGGTAAGGAACTGCTAATAGGTTCCTTGAGGTGGCGAGGGGTGTGTCCTCTTGCTACCTGGGATGCAGCACTAATTCCACGTGTCTCCCTTCTGTGGCTCCATCTATGCAGTACTGAGTGGGCTGGGCATGGAGTAATCCCAGAACAGAGGAAGTTTTGGATTCCTCTAAGCACAACTAATCTCTCCTTCTACCAAAACATTCCTAATTGCAAAGTCGATTTTAGAGGTTTAAATTGTCCGTAACAATCCATTTTTGAGATTACTCCACAAGTTCTTTAATCTTGATGTTCTCAGCCTCCAGTCTGCAGTCTCAGCCATTTATAATGTTTGGTAAAGTCCTTCCCACTCTCCTTCCAGGACTTAGTAAGCACCCACTCTCTTGGAACTGCAAACTCCCCAAGAGTTGTCTGAGTCAGCAATCCTTGCTTTCTAAGGGCTAAAAGGATTGAGGACCCTGCCAGTATACAATTCCATAAAAACTTATCCTTTGTTTCCCAAATAAAATAAATGAATTTCATAGTGGGGAAGTCCTAGATCACTTCTGGGAACAGAAAGCAATAAGCAAACATTTGGTCTAAGACAATTTAGGCTCTTACATCAATTTCCCTGAGGAAGGCAGATGTCCAAGTGTATGGAATTGCCACTCAATTTTCAATCTCTCCCTGTTATTTTTCATAAAACTTTAGAAGAAAGTATCTTTCATTATCAGAATCAATAGACTCTACCAATTCATACTTAGGTACAATTTGGTCCAATATTATTCCACTAACCCCTCTTAAAGTAGCAGAACTCAGGAGAAAGCTTCCACTCATCCACGATATCTCAGTTTTCCCACTAGAGTCATTTCATTAAAACCTAATTTAAATATTTTGGAGTTAGATCTCTCCCTCCAGAGGGATATCTCCTCAATCCCTTCTTATTTATCTTTAAACATATTACACACCTTTAACATATAATTTGTTCTACAATTACATGTATCCCTGTGTGGAATTAACCTTAATTAAAGACACTCTCATGGGAATATAGCCTTAAACTATACCTTAATTGTGACTTGAGATTTTATAATAATTGGTAGAGCTATAGGGGAAAAAAGTTGTAGGTATTTGTCCCTTCCTGTTTCTCACCACTTCTTAATTACCATTTAAGTACCTCTTTTAAAGGCAACTTATTCTTTTGTTTCTGGATTAGATTTCTATGAATATAATATATATATTATAAGTCTGGACTCCCCCTAAACAATGGGAGAAAATGCCAGGCTTAGGAGTGAGGGCTTGTGTGTTTAGAGCATTTAATCTTGTGTTTTGCAGTTGTTACTTTGCACTCCATTTACTGACAAACACCATGTCAGATGGGAGATGCCCTTCCCCTCCCCCCCCCCCCAGATTGTAATAAACCATTTTTGCTTTTTCTTACTCTGTCTCTGATTGTTTTTTATGGTCAGTACTATTCCACACATCCCTACACACCAAATTTTCTTGCTTTTACTTCTTTGTTAAAGGGAGAAAGCACGACAAACCTTAAGATTCAAAATATGGGTAATATCTAAATAACCTTGGACCAATTTTCACAAAATTTATATCACATATCCAGTTGGGCTGACAAAATGCTAAAGAACAGCTCATACAATTTTTGTAAATTATCCAATATATAATTTAGAAAGCAACATGGTAGAATTAGGAGATACAAACATGTGACCTCTTTAAGTAAGTTACCAGAGAACCAATTTTTTTTTAACTTAAAATCAAATCAAATACAGATTTAAATTTCTAGTAGCCATACTTCAATATTAATCATCTCAGACAATTTCAGAATCAGAAATTCACTTTAAACACATACAGCTCCAAAATTTAAGGTAGCAGAAAACTATTCTTTCAAGTTTGTCTACAGGGCTTTAAGAAATTGGCAGACTTTAGGATCCTGGGGCAGAGGATCAGAGAAATTTGGATCCAGGTATCCAGCTGCAGGTCTTTGGCCCAGTAACTAGCCCATACTCCATGTCAGAATTTCGGGGGAGGGGAAGGGAACACATGTCAAAAATGTTGGGGCACTAGCATAAATCCCAGAAGACTCCAGGCCAGCCAGGGACAACAGCTTTTTCAAGACAGATTCCACAAGCCTCTCCAAAGGAGAGAAGCTTGGAAAATCCCAGAGAAAACAGTTTTTCCCTTTTGAAGTTTTTCTCAAGTTCAGGCCCTTAGAAGGCTTTTTGTCATGTAAATTAGGCCTCCTTAAAAATACAATAGACTAACTCAACTAAGCTGACTGAAAACTTAGTCTCAAAAATCCCAGAATCTGCTAAAATGTCGTTAGGAGTCCTGTAAAGTTAATTATTTCTGCAAACCCAAATTGGCCAGTTCTAGGTCCACAGAAATGAAGCTTTGTTTTTTTCTTTTTTGGTGTGGCAATTAAAATCTTTTCTCATCTCAGAACTAGTTCTTCCTTTTTCTAGCTAAAAGCTATTTGCATAAGTCCAATTATGTACAAAACAAGTGCTTTTAAATCCCAAATTGTTATGCCACAGTTCTCTTTAACTGTCCTGACTCAGTTTCCCTGTATGAGTTTCCCTTGTCTCAGTTTCCTTAACTGTTCTGTCTCAATCTCTTTAGTTGTAAATCCCCCTCTGAAAACTAAGGATTATTCGCCCTCAGGTTATAAATTAGCAAGGTAAACAAGAGAGTAGATTCCTGACTGTTTTGTATCCTCAAGGATTTACAATATCCCTTTAAATATTCCAAGACAACCCACGATATCTTTACTTCTTTGTATTCAGACATCCTGTTTTCCCGATTTTTTAGAGTTTTATGGCTTCCCCTTCCTGATAGAAACTTTCCCTCCCTTTCTCTTCTTTGTCTCCAAAAAGGTATTTAAGAAGTTGGGGTTCTTCCATTCATTGCTGGAGAATGGCATCTGGCAGCTGTATGCTGGACACTGGATTCTTTGGGTCCTCCAGCCCTGGGACCAATATGGATTCCTTGGTCCCAGTATACTTATCTCTGTCTGACTGGATAATCTGAGACAAGAGTCCTGTCCAGTCAATCTTACTCTCCCATTAATAAAATATTAAAACTCTCTAATCTCTCTCCTGCCTCAGTTTCTCCGGCATTACAAAATAGCCAAATCTTTTCCTTTGTAATTTGGTGGACTGAGAGAAATACAGAAGATAAAACACAGGCTGACACATACACAAACAGAAACTGCTTTTCTAAATCAAACAAGCTCCGATTATCAGATTCACCTTGGGGTGGAGGAGAATTCTGGAGCTGAAATCTTAAGAACCTGCTGCCTAGGTATTGAAGGCTCCTTTGAATTTACATGCAGATCCAATTTTTGCCATACCTAGACCTAGGAAGATCCTTACTTTGGCCAGAAGAGATTTCCTTTGAGAGGTGCCTGCCCAAACAAAACAACAGTATTTAATCATTTTCTTTTTGTCCTTCCCTGTATTGGCTCAAGACCACTCCCAGTAAATGGTCCCATTCTTCTGGAAATCTAGCCCTGGGGTCAGTAACCTCATTCAATTGAAACTTCAGTCTCAAATCTCTTTTAAAAGAGCAGCTTTGGGGTTCATTTTTTTGCAGAGGAACTAAAAGCAAGACCATGACAGGCCAAGGGGCCTCTCCTCGACATAGCTGCCTTCGAGGACCCCCTGTCCAATGAGAAGGTCCTATTCTCACCATTAACCCCTCTCTATCTCTCTTACCTACTTCTCTGTCAGGACCTGGCAGAGGCCCAAAGCAGGAACATGCCTTGTCAAGGAACTCCTCTCTTTCTCCTTGGCATAGCTGCCTTTGAGGACCCCCTGCCCGCTGAGAAGACACCTTTTTCTTAGCATTAACCCCCTTTATCTCTCTGCCAGGATTTCTCTGCTAAACCTTTCTTTTCTGTCAGGAACTTGCCACTGAGGAAGTCAGTCTCCTAGCAAAAACTGACTTCTCAATGCCAAGAAACTTTTTGCCAGTCTAACTTTTTGGATTCGTAAATTCTTTTATGAAGGACCTGCACAGACCAGAAAAGGTTCCCACAACTCTCTGCCTGCACTGAGTCTCATCATTTGGTTACCTGACTGAGAATAAAAGGGATACAAACCTCATCAATTCCAAACTTTTTTTTTCTGCCAGCTTGTCTCCTAGGCTGAATTAATCCTTTATCTTTGTTAGCCCACTTCCCTTTTTGTTTTATTTGAGTGTCTCTCTTTGGGAATTTGCCTGATTGGGAGTGGGAGTTCTTGAGCTGAGTCCAGGGACCACTGGAGAACTAGAATAGAAATCCCCTCTTCATCCCTTTTCTCCCATTGTCTGGGGGAGTCAGGTTTATACTCTAAACACTGAAATCTGAGAAACAAAAGAATATTAGTAAATAACAAACTCTTAATTTAAATTTTTCTAGAGAATTGCTATGCAAGCAGATATTCTTGGATGAGAGAATTTTGTTACCTAAATTCCCAAAGCCATCATTGCCTCATTGCCTTTAAATGTACTTAGATGTTAATTAAAAGGGGGGGGGGGGGAGATAGGAGAGGAAATGTTCATCCAAGACAATTGAAAATCTGCAACTTTTTAGCTATAGCTCAACTTATTATTGCAAAGATTTAAATCATAATTCAAGGCCACTTTCCTATGAAAGATCTTCACTCAGTTTATCTCATTCACTGGAAATGGCAAATATGAAATAGAATGAGACAGCATATTAGAGACAAGTTCCTCAGTGGAACTCACAATTACCTAGTAGAAAGGGAGTACCCCATGAGTTTGGGGCATACTCTTAGCTAGCAGGTTAAATCCTGAAAGGGACTTAGCATCCTAAAAGAGTTAGTTAGCCATAAGGAGGAGAAGTGGGGTTGGGAAGCATAGTGGAATTAGGGGAAAAACCACATGGCATGGGGGAAGGGTAAGGGGAAATAATGCAGGGTGCCATGGACCAAAGGAAAGTAGCAGCCATGGGATGGCCCACAAGTATATTTTATAGGGAAAATTTAATCTCAGGGACACAACTAGGATTTCTGACAGGGCATGGCAAAGTGAGACTGCTCAAGACCTCTACAGAGGATGGGTCTCAGGAGTTTGACATAATTTGGATTCCAGACTGAACTACCTCCCTGTAGGATGGGACCATGGAGCCAAACTGATCTCTATCAGAGTCTTTGACCTGTTTATCCCAGAGATTAATTCCACTGCTAACCATCCCAAACAGTGAAGACCTCATCAAAGGGAAAAGAAAAAGAGACACTTGACCAGCTAGTTACATTCTCAGCAGAGGACAATTCTTTTTCCTCCCAGCAGGATTCTTTCATTGAGCAGAGCAGCAATCAAGGGAAAATTCTCAAGAGGATACTCCAGCTGTTCCACAGCTGCTCAGTCTCTTTTCAAAGAGTTCCGTTTCGCTTCTGGGATTGCTGCTGCCATTACAGAGCCCAGTCGGTATATCTTATTTCATTCTTTTGCAGAGCAATTCAAAAGCTTCCATCGAGTCAGAGGTGCTGCCCTCCAGTGTAGAGTCTGTGATAGTTCAGTCTTAGTCTAGGCTGTGAAGACTGTAAGCCACAGGAGATTTGCAGCTATTTTCTTGATCTGTAAGAAGTGGTTCCAATATGACTTATTCAACTTTCTGCTACTTACAAAGTGTCCAGTTAACAGAGTATAGTACATAATTTATCCACTAGGTGGCACTGAAATCATTCACATATAATTTATTGCCTTTAGCAGCCAAGGTTTAGAGGACCGTGAACTGGAATAATTTTTGGGGAAGCCTCCCAAAGTACTGGACACACAAAATCCTTCTCCCTGCTCTTTGAATCCCCATTCTGCATTTGGATGCTTCTTTTCTCAATTCAGTGAGACAATGAGCATTTATTAAGTATTTACTATGCTTTAGGAATTATTTCTTCTCTGCCCATCCCCTCTTAAAACAAATTGCTTCTGAATAAATTGTTGTCTGGGTTCTGGTCATTTCCCTCAATGATGGGATCCACTGCTGCTTGGGTGAAGCCTGTCCCAATTTCCCCGTCTCTTCATTCCTCCTTGAAGTTGTATAAAGAAGGAAAATTTAGCAAGTGTTTAGAAATCCCAGAGATTCCTCAGCACTTGGTGAGTGGAAGAGGGTGGGAGAGAGAAAGCTCTGGAATCCACCCTCCTTAATTTTATTGTGGTTGTTTGAAAGCAGAACCTACTTGGCCCTGCCAGGTAGCTGTTGTTATTGTTGTTTTTCCTTCTTTCTCAAAGAGGACCAAAAACTTTACAAAGCTGATGTCTCATCAACAAGTCAACAAGTCTGATGTCTTGACTTGCTCATGAATTAATTAATTACCAGAGAACTAAACAAAAGTCTCATTCTTTCCTCCTGAGCCATCAAAATTTAATGGAAGACCAAAAGTCAAGTTGATCGGAGATGATCCTGTCCCAGGTTAGGCTTAAATTCACCTCTGATTAACTCTTCTGTTTTTACAACTTCTGGGCTCCTAGTGATGCTCTACAACACTCTGGAAGCAATCTCATCTCACTCCTTACCACTTCTTCCACCCCCAGTTGATAGCAGAGTACAGGTTTAGGGAAACCTTTCTGGCTCCTTTATTGCTTGGAAGGATGACCCAAAATATCATCTCTGTTTTTCTTGCCTTATTCCTATGAAACTAGCAGCAGAATGTCTCCCAAGGAGAACTGAGTTCAAATCCAGCTTCAATCACTTACTAATTGTGTGATTCTGAGCAAGTAAATCACTTGACTTTTCTCAGGCTCAGCTTCCTCACCTCCAAAATGGAGATAACAATGGCATGGGACCTTCTCTCTATACATTTCCTTCCTTACTCAAGTTTCACTTATCTTTTATTCCAGCCATTAGGAAGCACCCCTGTGGGCATATTAATAATAATATGTAGAATTTATTTATTTTTAAAATAACTTTTTATTGACAGAACCCATGCCAGGATAATTTTTTTACAACATTATCCCTTGCACTCTCTTCTGTTTCGATTTTTCCCCTTCCTCCCTCCACCCCCTCCCCCAGAAGACAAGCAGTCCTATTACTTGTTAAATAGGTTACAGTATATCCTAGATACAACATATGTGTACAGAACTGAACAGTTCTCTTGTTGCACAGGGAGAATTGGATTCAGAAGATATAAATAACCTGGGAAGAAAAATACGTAGCATTTAAATAGAGCTTTAAGATTTGCAAAGTGTTACACATATATTATTTTATTTGATAATATATGATATTCTCACAACAACCTTGAGAAATTAGTGCTGTTATATCCATGTTAGATGTGAGGAAATTAAGGCTGAGTTTAGTGACTTGCCCAGAATTACATAGCCAGTAAATATCTGTTGTAAGAGTAAAATTCAGGATTTCCTGATCTTGAATCCAGCATTCTATCTATTCTGCCACTTAGCTACCTTGTTATTCTTCTGTCATTATCTGTCTTAGAAGTCTTATAATTCTCCAGGTAAATTATTCTCAGTTATTATAACTTAGGGCTTCTTAAACTTTTTCCATTTGCCAATCCTTTTCACTTGATAAACTTTTATGCTACCCTGGGCATTTGGTATTATAAAATAGGTATACAAATAAAAAATTTACTGATAATAAATCATAATCTTGTGACCCTCATATTTAGTTATGAGATCCCATATGGGGTTATGAACTACGATTTAAGAAGCTGGGCTTTAACTCATCTTCATAAGAAATGATGTTCATTTTCACTCACTATCCTTATTATTCTCCTCTAGACTCACTGTAGCGAGTCTTTGTCAAATAATATTCTTTGTCAAACAAAAAAAATATTACTAATAATGTATCCTGCAATTTAGATTCAGCTTTGCCAGAAACAACTTTTACTGAATTTAATAATAATCTATATCCAAATCATTTCCAGCTTGGAGAGAGACTTGCTCAAACTGACACATTCCCCTATACCTTCTATGTAATTCTTTTCCTCAGGAAGATTTCAGGCAACATTTATAGGCATCTTGAGCAAGGAAAAGATGACAATGTGTTTTTTTTTAATATTTTATTTAATTTTATTTAATAATAACTTTATATTGACAGAGTCCATGCCAGGGTAATTTTTTTTTTTTTACAACATTATCCCTTGCACTCGTTTCTGTTCCAATTTTTCCCCTCCCTCCCTCCACCTCCTCCCCTAGATGGCAAGCAGTCCTATATATGTTAGATATGTTGCAGTATATCCTAGATATAATATATGTTTGCAGAACTGAACAGTTCTCTTGTTGCACAGGGAGAATTGGATTCAGAAGGTAAAAATAACCTGGGAGGAAAAACAAAAATGCAGATAGTTTGCATTCGTTTCCCAGTGTTCTTTCTTTGGGTGTAGCTGCTTCTGTCCATCATTTATCAATTGAAGTTCAGTTAGGTCTCTTTGGATGACAATATGTTAAAACACAGTTTGGGCTTAATATTCTAGAATATTCTTTGGTGCTCAGTTTCTTCCTGAATCATATCCTGCAATCAATAGCTTAACCTTGAATTTCAAAAGAGAAGATATTGTCCCCAGGTGAATTTTAGCATCTTTTACTTCAGACAGGTAAGAAGGCAATGCCTACACAAGAGCTGAATTTGTTTATTACCTTTATTCCATTTCAAAGAAAGACTAAGTTTTTGTTCTTTCTATTTTCTCTGAGTCATAAGCCTGGAAGGAATTTTAGGCTGGAGAAATAGTGCAGCTTACTTTTAAAAGAGCACATGATAAATTCAATATATTATTTTTAAAGCTATGATTATCCTGATTATTTCTTTCTTCCTAAAATCCCTTCTGCGCTCTTCTGTGTGCTTAAAAAATATGTGGAATGATCTTCCATTCAATTTTTTGAATGCCTCTATTGATATTTTCTATTTTTATCATTTCCCCTTTCTTCCCAAAATGAAAGAAAAAAGAAAAAGTACACCCCTTTTCTTGTTCCTACTGCTGTGCTTAGGCTGGTTTTTCTCTTCTGCTTTGCTTCTCCTTTCTCTCTACTATTTCCTTGCTTGCTTCACAGGCTTATATAACCCAAAGGCTTTTTCTCGGAATTCTTCTTCCTCAATTTTCCTTAAGAGCCTTTTGATTCCTCAAAAACACCAACAACTTTAGCTCCAGCTTAGGATCTGTGAAAGGGTGACACTTCTCTCCTTATCTCACCCCCTTCACTTACTGGGGCCCAAATTTTTCGCTAGAACCTGTCTTAGGAATGGATAGAATTCAGCAGAGAATCATTCAGAGACCTCAGAAACCTCTCAGGCTGGGATAAGGGTGATGAGGGATGAGGGTACCGAAGAAGAGGTTAGGCAGGAATGAGTGAGGTTCTGTGTTCTCCAAGGCCCAGGTTGGGGGCAAAGGAATTCGCTAAACTCAAAGGTTATGGTTAAAAAAAAAAAAAAAAAAAAAGCTTTATTGTTAAAGAAACACCAAGAAGAATTCTCTTGGTGGGCATATCATTTTCAAGAGAGAAGTGATCTGCAAAGAGTCATTTTCTGAAGACCCATTTTATGCATGAGTCTAAGGGAAGTCTCAAGTAAATGTGAAATCTTGCCTGAAGTTGTGTCTTCCCCCAAGAAAGTTTATCTTTCTTGGAGAGGATGCAACATCATTCGGGTTTGTAGATCAAAGGAGACATTTTTTTTTTTTTTTGGTGATTTTACATAATTTTACAGGGCACACTCAGATCATACAGAGTTTTACTTTCATCAAGGGATTGGAGAAATGATATAAGATAAGGAAATCAGACCAACAATTATGTAGAGGGGATAATTCTACGACTAGAGGGGATGCCTGTTCTGAGAAGAGAGAAGTAGGAGGTCACAGTGGGAATGGGATCAGTGTGTAGAGTTCTAATCTAATTCAACCCCAAAGGCATTTATTTACTAAGCATTTACTCTGAACCAGCAACTATGCTCAGCATTTAAGATACTAAGACAAAATGAAAAATGGTTTCTGTCCTTGTAACTTTTATCCTATTCTCAGGTGCTTTTTGTTGGGTTGACTTGAGGGAAGTTGATAATTGAACACTCTGGGGCTATGGCAACATTCAAAAGATGTTAAAGAAAGCTAGCTATTGTGATTTGGTCAATGAAGAGCTCTTGGAGGATTTTTTGTTCCCCTATCTTATAAAATCTTAGTCTTAAATTAAAAAAAAAATGTCATATATTCAAGTATAGTAGATGACTTCAAATTCGGACTCCAAATAGGAGTAGCTATGCTCTCTTAAGCAATTTAGTTATGTTATGCCACAATTCTCTCTTTTTATACTGACTCAATTTCCTTAATTATCCTAATAGTCCTGCCTCGGTTTCCCTAAGCGTTTTGCTTCAGTTTATAATTGTCGGCCCAGACAACTCCCTTTTATCAGAATATTTGATAAGGATAAAAGATCTTATGTTTTAGAATATCAGAATGCCTCTCCCCATCCCAAGCTATCAGAATATTAGATACTGTCTTATAAAGATGCCTCTCTCCATGTTTGGGATGCCTCCCTTCCATCTCTGGTGGCTCACCCCACCCTGTCAGAGTCCCATTCCCACTCTCAGCACCCTGACTCTGCCCTTGCCTCAGTCTATCCCCTTGAGTCTGAGCCACGTGTATGTCATTGAGAACTCACATTGTTTGCTGGATTCTTGGAGATGATAGTCCCATTTGGTCCCACTAAATCTCTTCCTTTTAAATAAATTATTAAATACTCTCTAATCTCTATCTTGCCTCAATTTCTCTGGCATTACAGTTATAATCTCTAGGCCTCTGTTTCCCCATGTACTTTTGGAATAATTTTTCTCTGGGCAATTCAAAATGTGTCCTTTCCAGCTATAAATTCTAAAAATTTTCTGGAGAAAGGGAAAAAATTGCTACCTCCTGAGATAGCTTCTTCCTGTTTTGGATAGTTCTCATAATTAGGAACTCTTTCCTTATATTAATCTTATTTTTTTCTCCTTTCCACTTTTATTTCTTTCTTTTAGTTATGTCCTTTGCCAATGCAAACCACAATATCATTACATGGTATTTTGAATAACCCTTTTGTTCCCAAGAGGCTGGTTAGCCTGTTTGAGTGATTTTAGAAGATTGAGTTCTGACTCTGTCTTGGATATTTTCATGAACTGAAATGGAGGATTCAGATGGGGTCACCTATTCTCACCCCAAGATTCTGTTCTGTGGCATTAATTCTAGTGGATCATCCAGGAAGACTTTAAAAGATGAGTCAAATGTAGCCTTCTTTCTTTGGCTTCTTTTTAAAAATTAAGGTGTTATTGGTATCTTTTTTTTTTTCCTGGAGGTGTGTAGAGTAGGAAGACTGATTCAAATCTTAGCTCTGCTATTTATTACTTATATAATATATGACTTGAGCAAACCAAATCCCTTTGTCCCCTTTGTCAGTTCCTCATTTGTATTATGAGGGGATTGAACTACATGGCATTTCAGGTCCTTTCCAGTTCAGAATCTTTGATCCTATACCACAGGATATCATATATTCTAGATATACCTACTTCTTTTGCCTCTCAAACAATCTAGTAATCCTTCTTTTGTAACAGAAAAGTAGTTAATTAAAAGAAATTAATATAGCAAACATGTCTGTCAGTGTATGTAATATTCTACAAACAGAGCCCTCTACTTCTCCAAGGAAACCAATTTTTCTTATTGTCCAATTTCCTTAACTATTCCCCAGGAGTCAATATCATTCATTAAAATTTACAGCTTTTTAGTTAATTTTAGTGTCCTTTTCATTTATAGTATTGTAGTGTAATAGATTATGAAGGATTGAGCATACTCTTTCCAGACTACAGTTTAGTTCATATTCATAATCCTGAATACTAAAGTAATCAAGGAGCATATTTGTGCATTACTTATTAAGATGTAACATCTTTTATTAGCTTGGAAGTCCCACCCGACACATTGTTTCTTAAACCGCTAAAACTTCTCTGAAACAGTTTTTCATATCCCTCTATGTGTCAATTTACCTTATCTTCTAGAACAAATTAAATGTTTTTTTAAATTTTTGCTGAGGTAATTGGGGTGAAGTGACTTGCCCAGTCACACAGTTAGGAAGTGTTAAGTGTCTGAGCTTAGATTTGAGCTCAAGTCCTCCTGACTTAAAGGCTGCTCTATCCACTGCACCACATAGCTGCCCCTGACAAATTAAATGTTAAATGTTAATGGTAGTCATCTCTAGGACAGAATGGAAGGAAGAAAAAAAGGAAGAAATTATAACTTTGTTATATATTTAAAAGGAATAGCAATTTGTACATAATAGGTTTCATGTGTAATCATTTAAAAATTATACTATGTTATGAAAATGTTTGTTTTATTCCATAAAATTTTATGAAAGTAAAAAATTTAGAATTGGACAAGGGGAAATTAATGACTTTATAAGATCAATAAGTAATAAACAAAATCAAGTGAATGAAAAATAGGTGAGAATGTAAAATATTTCATTGGAAAAACAACTGACCAGGAAAACAGATCAAGAATTGTTATACCTAAAAGCCATGATTAAAAAAAAAGTCTAGACATTATACTTCAAGAAATTAAGGAAAATTGCCCAGAAGTTTTTACAGGGGTCCTCAACTATGGCCCGTGGGCCAGATGCGGCAGTGGGGACAATTATCCCCCTCACCCAGGGGTATGAAGTTTTTTTATTTAAAGGCCCACAAAACAAAGTTTTTGTTTTTACTATAGTCTGGCCCTCTAACAGTTTGAGGGACAGTGAACTGGCCCCCTATTTAAAAAGTTTGAGGACCCCTGTAATTGGATTAGAGAGTAAAATAGAACCACCTGAAAGTGATCCCAAAATGAAAACTTACAGTACTATTATAACTAAGTTTCAAAAATTCTAGGTCAAGGATTAAATATTACAAGTAATTAGAAAGAAACAATTCAAATATTGTGGAATTATGGTCTTGACATCACAAGGTTTAGTAGTTTCCATGTTAAAGGATGAAGGATGTCAACTATTATTATTTCAAAGAGCAAAGAGCTGGTTCTACAACCAAGAATAATCTACTCAGCAAAGCTTGTTGTCATTCTTCAATGGAAAAATGGATATTTAATAAATTAAAGAACTTGAAGATATTTTTGAAGAAAGATCAGAACAGAACCAAAATTTTGACTTTCAGATACAAGAATTGGGAGAAATATAAGAAGGTAAATGTGAAAGACTAAATAAGAGATTGAATAAAATTAAATCATTTGCTGTCTAAATGGGAAAATAATTTTTGCAGCTATTAAGTAAATGTTATTATTAGAGTAGTTAGAGAGCACATACATAGAAGGCTTAGGCTTGAATTAATTATGATGTTCTTGAATCAAATCTTAAATAAACTACCTTTGATAGACATCTGGAGAAATAATAATAGAAAGGAATATACTTTTTTTTTCTCTCAGTAGCAAATGGCACCTTTATAAAAACTGAACATCTATTGGAATATAAAAATCTTATAGTTGAATGCAGAAAGGCAGAAATAGCAAATGTATCCTTTTCAGATCATGTTTCAACAAAAGTTATATTTAATAAAGAACCATGGAAATTCAGATTAAAAATTAATTGAAAACTAAGTTATCTAATTCTAAGAATAATTGGATCAAAGAACAAATTGTAGAAATAATAAATAATTTTATTAAAGAGAACGAGAATAATTAGACAATATATCAAAATTCATGTGATGCAGCAAAAGTAGTAACCAGAAAAAAAAATTATATATTTAAATACTTATGTCAATAAAGTAGAGAAAGAGCAGATCGATGGATTGAGTATACAATTAAAAAAACCTTAGAAAATAACTAAAAAAAAGTCCAACTAAACACCAAATGGAAATCCTGAAAATTAAAAGTGAGAATAATAAATTTATTATTAAAAAGCTATTGAAATAATAAATAAATCGAGGAACTGGTTTTATAGGGGAAAAGCACCAATAAAATGGATAAATCATTGGTTAATATGATTGAGAGAAGAAAATGAGTATCAAAAACAAAAAGGATAAATACAACATTAATGGAGATGAACTTGATTATTTTGATTTGTTTCCCCCAATTATATGCTGAAAAATTTAACAATTTAAGTGAAATGGAAGAATACTTACAAAAATATAAAATGTTCAGATTAACAAGAACAAAATAATACCTAGATAAATCTATTTTAGAAAAAAAAAGTAATGGACCATAAATGAGCTTTCTAAGAAAAAGGCATTAGAATCAGATGGATTTACAAATTGAGTTCTATATTTAAAGATGAACTACTTCCATCTTAAATAAGTTATTTAGAATAATAGGTAAAGAAGGAGTCCTACCAAACTCCCTTTTATGAAATAAATATGTTGCTAATACCTAAACCAGGAAGAACAAAAAACAGTGAAAGGAAATGTTAGAACAATTTCACCAATGAATATTAATGCAAAAATCCAAAGTAAAATACTTGTTAGATTACAGTAATATATCACAAAACTTATATACATTGTGACTAAGTAGAATTTCTATTGGAAATGCAGGGTTAGTTCAGTATATGGAAAACCATGAACATAATGATTATAATAACAAAAAAATTAACAAAAATCATGTTTATCTCAATAGATTCAGGAAAAAAAAACTTTTGACAAAACACAACACTCATTTCTGTTAGAAACAGTAGAAAGCACAAATGTTGTCAACTGGACTAGAACCAGCCTCTAACTTGTGGGTGACTGGAATCTCACAAAGCAGGTTAGAGACAGGAAAGTCACACACAAATAGAAGATTAATTAATTTCAGAGTGAGGAAAATAATACTTGCCGATAGAAGCCTACCTCCTAAAAGGAGGGCATAACACTGTTGATATTGGGACCACTTTTATATATGAAAGAAGCTGATCCACAATACAATCATTATGAGATCTTGAGACAGTTCTCATGGTCAGCATTTCTTGGAATAATATAGGTATTCTTGGGTCCCTTGGGAAACAATTTAGGGATCATGGCTACCTTCTGGGTCATATAATCCGAATTCTGTGATGAAAATAGGAGTTCAGCGTCTGTCGGTGACAAGAAACAGGCATTGTGAACATATGATGAATGGAACTAGGAAATAAGGAAAGCTAAATCCCTCAGTGAGTAAGTGGAGCTTAATTTCTGGAATTGGTGCAAACAATACACGTTGCCAGAGAAAGATAGGGTACAAAGGATAATTGTTATGCCAAGCACAGCCTGTTTGCTCAATCTTAGCTCTAGAAAAGAAAATATCTCCAAAATATTTTGACAGTGTAAATGGATTCCCCCCCCCCCTAAAATAATAAGAAGCATCTATCTAAAACCATCAATAAACATTACCTATAAAGGAGATAACTAGAAACATTTCTAATAAGATTAAAAGTGAAGCAAGGATTCCCATTAACACCATTATTATTATTCAATATTGTACTAAAAATGCTAGAAATAGCAATAAGAGGGAAAAAAAGTAATTGAAGGAATTAGAATAGGCAGCAAAGAAATGAAACTTTCACTACTTGTAGATGATATGATATATATTTGGAAGATCTTAGAAATTAAACTAAAATTAGTTGAAACAATTATTTTAGCAAAGTTGTATCACATAAAACAAATCAACACAGATCATCAGCATTTCTACATATTACCAACAAAATCCTGCAAGAAAAGATAGAAAGCAATTGAGGGGAGAATCCTGGGAAGATGACAGAGTAGGTTGGTAAATTTCAAACTTTCCCGATTTCCCCCACAAATAGAACAAATTTGTACCTCAGGGAGAACATATAATGATGAAAAACTAAGAAGACTTGGGGCAGAATAGGGATCTTCCTGATACAACTCGATAAGATCTGAAGAAAGACCTTGGGCCAGGATTAACCTGTCTGAAATGCAAACACCTCCAGGTTAGCTCCGCAGAAATACCCAGTGGGGACCCTTCAGGCTAGGTGGGTGTGATTGGAGCCTCAGAAGAAACCACAGAGACTTTCACCTTTGGGACTGTTTGTTGTGGTCTGATTCTGGGAAGACTGAGTAAACCTGGACTGATTGGGAATGCCAGGCCCAGTTGTGTGCTCGCCAGGGACGAGAAGGAACCAACACTTGGTAAGTGCAGAAGCAGCGGGGCAGGGGTACTTCCGAGGTGTGGACACTTGCCAGAGGGTGGAACTCTTGGTTTGGAGTTTCTTGTCAGAGTGGAGAATTGAAGGAAAGGCATCATCTCCCCAACCCGTGATTATCAATATTTAGACTAATGCCTCTTATTAAAAACAAAACAAAACAAAATAAAACCTGTAAAGAAAGAACCCGAATGTTATGGAAATAGGGAAGACTGGAGTTCATCTTCAGAGGAAGACTCTTTAGCAAAAAAACAAAAACAAAAAACCCCAAAACTTCTACTCCAAACAATAATGTGAAACGACTCCTTGACCAGAGAGAAGAACTCAAAAAAGAATTCAAAATCAAATGAAAGACATTGAGGAAAAACTAACGAAAAAATTAAAACCATCCAAGAAAAACAACAAGATTATAGAAAAAATTTAATATATTAGAAAAGGAGATACAGAGTCTCAAAGATGAAAATAACTCTTTGAAAATGAGAATTGGGCAAGGGGAAGCCAGTGAAGCTATGAGAGACCAAGAAATAACAAAACAGCTTTTAAAGAATGAGAAAATAGAACTGAATATGAAATATCTTATAAGAAAAATAATAGATCTGGAGAACAGATCAAGCAGAGAAAGTATAAGAATAATTGGACTGAGAAAGTTGTGACCAAAAAGAGAACCTTGATGCAACAATGCAGGAAATAGTCCTAGAAAATTTTACTGGAGTGATAGACATCATCTCAAAGTGTTCTTTTATGGAAAACATATAGGATTATTATTGTTAAATTTTGAAACCCCCAGATCAAAGAGAAAGTTTTGCAAGAAACAATACAAATATGCTGGAGCTAGATTTATCAGCAACTACAATAAAAGAATGCAGGTTTTGTAATCATATCGACACACAAGCAAAAGAACTAGATCTATAGCAAGAAATATCATATCCAGCAAAATTATCTATGATTTTGAATGAGAAAAAATGGACATTCAATGAACTTGCAGATTTCCTATCAACCAAACCCAAACTTAACAGAAAATTTAACATATAAGAGCCGATGTCATAGATCAATTTTAAGGAACTCAAAATGAACAAACTGTTTAAACATGGAAACATTGTTTTTTTTTACATAAGAAATGTACACTTTATGTTTTAGATTTACATCAATAATTGGGTAAGCTCAAAAGAAAGATTGGAAGAGTAAAGGTAAAAATAGTTATCATGTTATATAAATGAAGTACAGAAGAAGAATAGATACCGAGACATTAGAGGAGGGAGGAGGGTTCATAGTTCTGAAAACCTACTTGAATTGGGAATGGATTCAATAGGCAACACCACATGTACCATGATCCAAAATCTATTAAAAAAATAAGAGGGAAGGGATGGGTGGATGGAGAAGCAAAGAGTGAGGGAAGAAGACAAGGGAGGGATCCCTGGGTAGGGGAGAGGTTAAGTAATAGTGAACCAAGTTATGGAACAGAATTTAATGAAAGAATCAGCAGGATAGGAAAGACATGTGTGTATGTGGAATATATGTATGTGGGAGTATGTGTATATATGTATATCGCTACATATGTACACATAAATATAGTCTTGCTTAACTGTAGCCTGCTTGGGGGTGGTGATGGAGGATGAAAGGGAGATCTCTGAGTGTGTATGTATTCATGTATATATTCATGTATATAGATAGATAGATATATGGATATATCTATATATATGTAGATATATCCTTTCTTAACTATGGACTGCTTGAGGATTGGGAGGAAGGAATGAAAGGGGGAAAAAGGAATAAAATAAAAAAGTGCACAGAGAGAACAAGAGAATAATTTACAAGAAAGTAAAGAAAAGATGGAAATTCATAAATGTAATTTCTTCTACTAATACATACATACATACATATCTATCTATCTATCTATATATCTTCTTAAATTGATATTTGTTGTTATATATTTTGAATCCTTCCTGATGTTCTCCTGGGCACATGATAAAGTTCTTTTGTTTTGTATTGCTTTTCTGTTTTTCTTTTTTCTTATTCTGTTTCTTCAAATAAAATAAATTTGGGGGAAAAAAAGAAAAGATAGAGATATTTCATTTAAAATAACCACAGACAACATAAAATACCTGACAGTAGGCCTGCCAAGACAAATCCAGACAATATATGAATATAATTATAATATGATACAAATAAATTCAGATTTAAATAATCAGAGAAATATTAATTGTTCATGGATGAGCTGAACCAATATAATAAAAAATGACAATTTTATCTAAACTAATTAACTTATTTGGTACAAACTCAAACCATCAAAAGTTATTTTATTGTGCTAGGAAAAATAATAAAATTTATTTGGAAGAACAAAAGATCAAGAATATCAAAGTAATTAAAAGGAAAAAGTATACAAAGAAGATCTAGCAGTACTAGGTCTTAAACCATAATTATCAAAGCTATCTGATATTGCTAAGAAATAGAATGATGGATCAGTGGAACAGAATAAGTATAAAGTACACAGAAGTAAATGATCATAGTAATCTAGCATTTGATAAATGCAAAAATCTAACTTTGGGAATAAGAACTCATTACTTGGTAAAAATTGGTGGGAAAAATGGGAAACAGTTTGTCAGAAATTAGGCATAAATCAATATCTTACATTGTTTACCAAGATACAGTCAAAATGGATATAGGACTTAGTGTGTCAGATAATTAATAATAAAGGAAACAACCTAACCTATATGATTTACTAGCCAAAAAAGACATAATAAAGTCAATGGATTCTCCAGTGAGTTCAAAGACCTTGAATACAAAATGAAACAAATTTTTATGTATTAAGAACAATTAATCAAGTAGGACCAATTAACTAAAAGGAAACAATAGAATACAAGCCAGGCTACACAATTTCATGTTATCTGATTTCTAATTCTAGGAAAGATTAGGGGCTTTGCAAGTTGGGAAGAAGAAAGAATGAGTTTCTGTTGTGTTGGGAAGGCAGTGAGTAAGTTTTGGGGTCTTTTCCCTGAATTGAGAGGGGCTAATTAATTGCATCCATCTGCTTTTATGAAATAATAGATGGCTTATAGCACTGAGTTTTCCATGGATGATTTACAGAAAAACATCAAGATAGAAGATAATACCTGTGGTAGCACAAGATGTTAGTGTTCATGAGATAGAATCTAATTGGTTCTCTCAATTCCACCCCTCCATCCCCCCCACAAAGCCAAAACAACTCCATTTTGTAACTAGTCTTCACTTCACTTCACTTCAACCTAGAAAGGATCAGTCTAAAGTGCCAGACACTGTTATCTTTGCCCTGACAACACTCAATATTGATATGGGATTGATAAAGAGGTAGGAAAGAAAAAGAGGCCAGAGATTGAAAACCTAAAGGAATATCTTTTCTCATAGACCATAAAACAATAAGAGCACCAAATAAACCCACACAGATCCATTTTCCTCAGTAGCTCTTTCTCTTTGTTCTTTTCTCCCCTGACCTACAGGAGGATCTTTAGAATCAAAAAAATTATTCTTGTATTTCATTTTTACCTCACTTTTATTTCCACATCTATTCCTCCCTTCTTGGAACTGGAATCTCTTTACCCCATTTCCCTTTCTTGCAGCCTTATAGGAGCTGTCTTTTTTTATTACCAAATGAGATAATATTTATAAAGTGCTCACCATCATGTCTGACACCTATATGTTTAAAAATGCTTGTCCTTTCTTTTCCTCCTTCCTATCCATTACAATGCAACCCAGAGCCAATACGTATAACAAACAATAAAAGAGAAAGAGGAAAAAGCTTATCAAAAGTAACCAGTTCAGCTACTATCTCTGACAGTGCATGTGGCATTTCACACCTGTAGACTCTCTGCAAAGAAAGGAAAGGAGTACATTTCTTCCTCTTTTTTGGTGACCTGATTTGATCATTAAACACAAAGGCATCAATTTAATTTCTGTTCTTTCAATTTCTAATGTTGTAATCATGTTATATAATATTTTCCTGTTTCTGTTTATTTCATAGGAGATCAATTTCTAATAGTCATCCAATGATTTCTATATTCTTCATCTTTGTGATTACTTATGGGATAGTTTATAAGCACATACTTCTGGACTTTGTTAAACTCAGAATCAATCAAAGTCTGGTGACTCAGGAGAAGAGAGTTCAGAGTAAAATCCCTCATTGTACTGAGGAGGAAATGTTTCTAATAGAGATTCTTTTTTATTTTTATTTTTAAATAACTTTTTATTGACAGAACCCATGCCAGGGTAATTTTTTACAACATTATCTCTTGCACTCACTTCTGTTCTGATTTTTCCCCTCCCTCCCTCTATCTCTTCCCCAGATGGCAAGCAATCCTTTGCATGTTAAATATGTCACAGTATATCCTAGATACAATATATGTGTGCAGAACCAAACAGTTCTCTTGTTGCACAGGGAGAATTGGATTCAGAAGGTAAAAATAACCCGGGAAGAAAAACAAAAATGCAAGCAGTTTACATTCATTTCCCAGTGTTCTTTCTTTGGGTGTAGCTGCTTTTGTCCATCCTTGATCAATTGAAACTGGATTAGATCTCTTTATCGAAGTGATCCACTTCCATCAGAATACATCCTCATACAATATCATTGTTGAGGTATATAATGATCTCCTGGTTTCTGCTCATTTCACTTGGCATCAGTTCATGTAAATCTAATATTCTTTTATCACCACCTGCCTCCTCTTTTCTGCTTTACTGGAAGGCTAACTTCCAAAGGAAAGGGACAGGTCTCCTTTTCTTTCTTCTCTTTTCCCTCAGTTCCCACTTAGCACATAGGAAGACTCAAAAAGTGTTGGGTAGCAATGTTCAGTTTTCTTTAAATCCTGGTTAGGGTATGATTGTGTGACCTGGATTAACTTTAAAAGTTAAATAGATAACTTTCTATTATATCCTGGAGGCAATAGCAAAACTTGATATTGAGTAGAAGAATTGCACAATCAAATCTTTGCTTAAGAAAAATTCATTTGGAAATAGTGTGTAGGATTGTTGGAATGGGGAAAGAGTTGAAGGAGAGAAACTAATTTGGAGGTGAGAGGTAATTAGGGCCTGAACTAAATTGGTATCCGTAAGTGGATATAAAGGACTGGATATGAGACATAGGAAAATAAAACCTGCAAGATTTGCTAATTAATTCAGCATTATGGGAGGGAAAGAGAGAGAGAGAGACAGAGAGATAAAGAGAGACACAAAGACACAGAGAAAGACACCCCCACAGAGACACAGAGAGAAATAGAGACACACACACACAGAAAGAGATGGGGGAAAGAGAAGGTGGAGAGACAGAGAGATACACAGAGAGAGACAGAAACATGGGTCAGGGAGGATGCCTTCTGCAGAAATAAGGGAATAAGGAAGAGGGGACAAAATGGGCTCTTTGAACAAGATAAGAGAGATGGATTGAAAGGCAGAGACAGTTTTCCATGAGGAGTTAAACTGCTGACAAGAAGGATAGAGAGAGATCACATAATGGGCCTTTGCACAAACTCTATGGGCAAAACATATCCAGCAAACTTGCAGTACAAGGGTTTTGGTTGCCAAATTGGCAACAGTCAAAACAGAAAATAAGGTAATAGGTCCATAACATATATATACTGAACTAATAAAAGAAGCAAAATGACAATAAGGTGAATAAAGAAACCAAATATAGCTGCAGCCTTAGGGGTGTCAAGTCCTTTGGCAGTGTCTATGATCTTCAAAAGCATGATAAGCACTTCCTATGCATCTCTCCAACAGCTGTAGTTGGTTCAGGCAGGTTTGTGGAGGTATTTTTGCGATTACCTGTAGATTCCAGGTTATTTATGGAGATTCTCTAGATAATGTTTCTAAAACTTGCTAGTGATAAGACTTAGTGTAATTTAGCAAAACATAATAAAAAACAATCAGATTGCTTTTCCAGTAGTTCATGTGACAAGAACTTGTTCAAACCTTATAGATCCTATTAATAACAGCTATAAGAAGAACAAATCAGAAACCCCTAATTCATCTGAAACTTCATTTCAGTTTTTACATTGCACTTTCTCTGTCTTTACCCAAACCCTGTATTTGATATGGACGATGTCATCCACAGGCTGAAGGAAGAGGATCTGATTTGGAAAATGAATCATTCTGTCTCTTAATATTGTTATACTTTAAAATAGGGGGAAAACAATTTTAAAAATCTTTACAATTATTAATGTAATCTTATATGTAAAATCTTTAATCCAATCTTATAACATCTTAGGAGAATGAGATACTTCAAGGGAACAATATTATCCATACACATATAACTATTAGCAAGGGCATGGCAAGTCTAAAAACTCATTTAAAAATACTTTGTTGATGAGAACATGTAATTGAAAACAAATTCAGATTAAAAATAGTAAGGTCTTTCATACTTGCATCTTATTATAGTTACTGAGATGTTTTAGTATTAACATGTTAATGAGTAGATTAAGCACTGCAATGACAAAACTTCCTCCTTTCATTTACACTCATAATAGATATTTGTTATGGAAGAAAAAGGGAGAGATATAATTATGACTTTATCAAGACTGTCCCTTCAAGAGCATAGGATCATCTTAACAGCCACAACAGGGAAATGCTTTCTTTAGTTCTGTTTGATTCCAGATAAGAGTCAGACTTAACAGCAAGTCATATGAACAAAATTACACCTTATTCTTGGGGTACCAAATCCAGGCTCAGAATTAACTGAGTTCCTGTTCAGAAAAGAATGGGGAACAATGGGGAGATTAAGCCAAGAGGATGCTACCTTACTTTTGCAAGGTTATTTCCTCATATTTCCCAAGAATATTCACCTATAGCAGTTCTCAGACCACATTCCCTTTTGCACATAGTATTCCTCTTGAGTGGTGGACTATGGTTTAATGTTGGACAATCATATCTGAAATAAGAGCTCAAAAAAAAAAAATCAGTTTACTATCCCAAAGAGAGTTTACTTCAAATAGCAAAATTTTACTATCATAGCTTAGGGTTAGTATACTATTATTAATTTTTCTCATGTTGAAATAATGGCTAACAATGAATAAAAAGTCCTAAAAACTTCACAGGCAAGGGCACCTTAAAAGACCTTTGCAACTCCCTCCTTCACCCCCTCCCCCCCTCCCCCCAGCCCAGGACAAGTTAATATTACCATCCATTTCAAAACAAAATGTACCCAATTAAGTCTTTATGTCCTTTTCTTTCTCAAATTCCTTTTTCACCAATTATTCCCTAAAAAAATGGTTTCTTAAGAGTACCATGGCCTGTGTATATATGCGTATGTATGTTTAAAAAATCTGGATTCGATGGACATGGTAATGAGGGGCAGTCTTGGCTTGTAAATCTTGTTCTCCAGAACCAATAATCCATTTGTTTTTTAAAGGCTCCAGTTCTTCAGGCCTGGTTTTTAGCATCTGCAGCTGACAATAATTAAAGATCCCATATTTATCTGGCCAAATTTGCTTCTCACAATTAGCTAAGTACCAAGGCCAGTCATTTGCTTTGGACATTCTCATTTGAACATGCAGTTTTATCTTACCCCAGCTTTTAAGAGTTTGCCTAAGAGGGATTCAATATGAGGGTTATCCTGTCCCAAACCCAATATTGATATTAGTATTACCTTACCTTGTAGCAACCTAAAGTTGAGCAAGAACACAGCCCTCCTTTCACAAATAGTCAGTTCTTTTTCTTACTGTACAAAAAATAATCAGTTTTGGATTCTGGACCTTTATCCTTCCTGAATTTGAGGAGTTTAATTCTCTGACCACTTCATGGCTAACTGATTGCTGGGAGAGTTCACTCTAGCCTATGATCAGCCAAAAGTCTGAGTGCCAGATATTCAGTCAGAGTAGACTTAGTGATAATTATGATAGCAAATGACCCATCTTGGCTGGCTCATCAGATTATTAAAAGAAAAAATTTTTTACTCAATCTGCACATTGTAATAGGGAAAATTCAGGAAATTAGACAAAAGGAGTTTATTGCAGTGTTGTGTGTGGCCTACGCCTGAATTCAAGCTTCTCCTTAGTGAAATATCAAGCAAGATGGTCAGCCATGAGAGCCATGGAAAGTTGTGAAGGGTTAAACATGTTTGGAATATTCTGGGTTGAGAAAGGGCTATTTAGGGAACTTTCAAAGCCTTCCCTTCTCATCCCCCATCCCTTCAATCTGTTCTTCTAAGAGATAGGCTTTAGAAGCCAAGTCCAAGGGCAATGGTTTGGGGGAAACACTGTTCAATAGAAATATCAATAAATTCACCATAAAGTCCTCAGCAGAGATATTCCCTTCTTTCTCTGCTCCAGTAAAGAGGGTACAGAGATTTAGACAGACACAATGAGACAGAGGTGAAAGGCCCCAGACTTCAAGTTTTGTTCTGTGAACATGCTCAATCAGAATCTGAGACATGTCTCAAAGTGATTTAGTCTTCAGGAATCCAGGAGACCAGTTATCCAGGCATCCTCAATTGAGTTGGATTAGGTTATGCCACAGGGACAGCTTCAGTGGCAAGCTGGCCAGTCCCTTGAACACTCCGGGAGCGAATATTTGTGACATCATCGGACTGGAGTCTTTTATCGCTTTGTTGTTTTGTTGTCAAACATTCATCACTCATGTCTGACTCCTCTTTGTCACTCCTCACATCTTTCTTCACCTGAGAACCATAGGGACAATCAATCAATAAGCATCTATTAAATCCTTACCATACATTAATTACTGTGCAAAGAAATGGAAAAACCAATCTTGCCCTTAAGGAAATTCCATTCTATTGGGAGAAATAGCCTGAATTTATAAAATCATATGTAGAAGATATGCAAAGTAATTAGACAAAGAAATTTTGGGTTGGGCGGCAATAGAAGTTGGGGTAGGGAGGAAATCAGGAATTACCTAATTTAGGCAATACTTGAATTGAATATTAGAGGAAATAAGGAATTCTAAGTTGTTGTGAGGGGGAGATTACATTTCAGGCATGGGGAGGCTGACTTTCTGCAAGGCAGAAATGAGACATGAAGTATCCTGGATGAAGAAAAGCAAGAAAGTCAGTTTGGCTAGACTCATAATTGAATGAAGAAATGGGAGCAATGTATAGCTACGAAAAGAAGGCTGGGGCTGAGTAGTACAAAATTTTAAATGATTTAATTTAAATTTTAAATTCGTCTCTATACTTTCTTTTGGTGGTAATAGGGAGCTACTGGAATGGCCACTGTTATCTTGTCATCAATCCTGCTTGTTTTTACGCTTTGTACCACTGGACCTACTTTGCATTTACTTTGGTACCATTAGAATCCTAAATCCTCTCCTTTCCCGATTCCCAGCTTTGAAATATACATCAACATTCCATTGCTTCTGAACCCAGTGCTCCAGGAAAGGGCATGTGGATCATGACTTCATTTATAATTCCAATGACTTCCCAAAATGAGTTAATTTTTGCAAAGTGCTTAGCAAACCTTAAATTACTACATAAATGCTAGCTACTAATTGTCAAACTAGAACAAAGCTCTCTGGCCGCCACTATCTTCTCTGTATTGTCTTCCCTTTCTTAAGGGTACAATCTCAATTTTTTATTGGTTAGATCTGGATATTAGTACAAAGAATTTTAGTAAGTCTTTTCATTCTATCATTGAGTAGGAGAGTTTGTTTTTTACTTAGTGAGTGAATTTATCCCCCCATCTAGGTCCTGGTAGCTATCAACAACGAAAGTATCCTCCTTCCTTCAATGAGTTCAGTGTCTAGCTTCCAGTGATTCTCATCACCATCTAAAATCTCTACTCTCATACTAGGGGTCTTCAATATTCCTGCTGATCCTCCCTAAAATACCCTAATTTTCTAATTCAACTATTCACCTCTCATAACTTATTCCTTCTCTCCACTTTAATCACACATAGAAATAAATGACCATACTCTTGAGTTTACTATAACCCACAAATATTTCACTTTCACTTACATAAACTATGAGATTCTCTTATCTAATGATAATCTTTTATCATTTCATCATTTCTTCTGCTTTACAATGTCCAATCTATTCTTCTTCATGGTGATCTCCAATTCCTCCCAACCCCAACCCTTGGTCTCTTATCAGGTTATCACCCCTACACTGACTCTCCTCTCCTCCTTTTTCCATCTTAATACCTTTGTGACTTTAGTCCAACAGTATCTTCTCCACTTGACTCTCTTGCCTCCTTGTCCTGTTAGCTATCATACTTTCCCAAACTCTAACTTTTGATCATTTCCACCATCCATCTTTGTTCTTAGGTTGAGAAAAATCACAAGACCGTAATAACCGAGATCCACTACAAATTTATGTTACATGTAATCAATTAGGCTCTCACTGATGAAGGGAATCCTTTTATATTTTTTAATTGATTTGTTAGATCATTAATTATGATAGAAATTTTAAATCTTTTCATTGTTCCTCAAGACTTCCATAGTACTCTTCCCTCTACTCTCTCAGCTGAGGACCTCACCTCCTACTTCACTGAAACAATTGAAGTCATCTAATAAAGAGCTCCTTCAATCTTCCCTCCTCATCTCACATCATTCAGGCTTCTTCCACTATTTCCTCCTTCACCATTCTTTCTCTTTGACAAGGCAAACTTCTTGATATGTGTCCTTGATCTCATTCCTTCTCATCTTCTTAAGCATACTGTCCTCTCCTTTCTCTCTGGTATAACCTGTGTTTTGGGATGTCTGAAGGATGAATTCAATAGTTTAGGTGAAAGGTGATTAGGACCTGAACTAGGTTGATGATTGTTGTGAATCAGAGAGGAATGGTCAGAAGAATAAGATATAGTAGAGGTAGAAATGACAAGATCTGGCATCTCATTGAATAAGTAGGGTGAGAGAGTGAAACAGAGTGGACAAGGAAGGGCAGAGTTGGCCCAAAAGAAATATGTGAGAGAGAGATGGAGGGAGGAAAAGAGAAAGGGAGAGAAAGAAAAATAAGACAAGAGGTGAAAGACAAGGGCACTGGGTAAAATGCCTTGCTGGGATGACTTAGGTGCTTACTGGTACTAGGATGCTAGGCCTGAATTTCCATGCTCTGTTTCTACCTCTTTTCTCATCTTTTCCTTTGCCATGGGTTGAGCATAGGATGGGTTGGCCAGGATGAGTTTTGTACCTACCCTGCCTTCTGAAAAAAGTTTGAAGAGCATTTTGAGGATGAGAGAAGACCAGAAGACATTTAGACTCATTACGACCAACAGGAGGGTCAGGCACAAATAGTATACAACGCTTTTCAGGCCATTGGTTTCAAAAAAACAGACGATAATGTAGATGACTCTGTAAGAGAGAAGGGAACTGTGAATCACAATGAGGGAAGAGAAGAGGCAAGTTGCTAGGGCTTACAACCTAGCAGAAATAATTTTGCTATTCCCCTAAAGTGGAAAAGGCAGAGAAAAAGCTTCTGATATGGGGGCAGAGCCTTCTTAAAGGACCCCAAACCTTCATGATCTATCATTCCATCCTTCTCACATGTACAAGAATTTGTCAGGTAGGAGACTCATTCCTCTTTCTGGTAGGTACAGAAGGTCCCCAATATTTGGATTCTTTCCCTCCTCCATGTCTTCCTCCCACTCCACCTCTTAGGAATAGGCTCACCTGACTGGAAAGAAAAAGATTCTGGTAATGATGAACATCAGGGCGAAGATGACAAACACGATGTCTTGAGCTACTCTCCATTTTGCATAATTTAGCATCTTACCAGCCTGGAAGGAAACAACAGAGAAAATTTTGGTAACACAAATTTAGAGTTTGGAGGGGGCCTCAGAAGGTATCCCGTATAACCTATACTTGTTCAAGAGCCTCCCTAGATAACTAATCAATTCATCTGAAGACATACTTTCCTGGGGAACTCAAATGACTGTGGTGTTGACTTCCCAGAAAATGAGAAAGACAGGCTTGGAATGAAATTTTGTTCCTTGATATGAGTTATGAGAATTGGGGAAACATCTGTGCTCACTTTCTTTTGGGACCCATCATTATTAAACTCTTTGCAAAGGCTTTACTCCTTTGGATTTCCAGCAAAGTTGGGGAAGGTATTTCTCTACCCTCCATCCCTCTGTGGCAAGACCATGAACCAGTGATCCTGAGAAATAGTTATTTCCAGCTTTGGTGGTCACCATATGGGTAGAGAGTTCAAGAGCTCTGATTTCAAGCATCAGCTTATCAGAAGGAGATGAGTTTCCCTCAGATAGTCCTTCCTATTATAATTTTGTAGGAGAAGATCAAAAGTCATTCATTTCCTGATTTGTTAGGAGATCTGGATCTTGGCAATGAAAGCCTAAGGTTAATGTGAAAAATCTGTCCATACCTTTCAAGAGTAGTGATGCTGTGGCCTTGTGACAACTTGCATCCAGGGCCCAGGTGGAGTAGCAACCAAGGCCAAGGGCATAACTTCCATTTGTGGCACTATTTATGCATTTCTTAATCATTTAATATGTATAAAACCATCCTATGCTTTTTAAAAAAAATTAATAATAACTTTATATTGACAGAAACCATGCCAGGGTAATTTTTTTACAACATTATCCCTTGCACTCGCTTCTGTTCCGATTTTTCCCCTCCCTCCCTTCACCCCCTCCCCTAGATGGCAAGCAGTCCTATATATGTTAGATATGTTGCAGTATATCCTAGATACAATATATGTTTGCAGAACCGAACAGTTCTCTTGTTGCACAGGGAGAATTGGATTCAGAACATCCTATGCTTTTAAAAAATTAGGTTCCTATCCTTTTCTGTGTCATTGATAAAGTTTTTGAGTTTTGTACTTTTAACCTTAAAAACTGTGTTTTTTATTGGGAGATTTTGAATGGCACTGTGTTTCTTGAGAATGCTTCTGTGGCATCATAGCAAAATGACTGTATTTGCATACCTGGGAGGCTTTTCCATCAGATATTGCCTGTGGTGGGGAAATAAAGAGCTTCTCTATACCTAATACTCATTTTGCATAATGAGAACATTATTTTTAGATGGGACCCAGTTAATGTGCTTTCTCTCTTATTTGGAGGAGACCCTAGAGGTGAATCAGAGCTAACTTGTTTTTAGAGATTTCCCTGGATTTTTGCTCTCTGGTAGGGACAGAGTTGGAGCAGCTGGATAGTGCAATAGATAGAGTACAGGATTGTGGAGGGCCACAGACAGTGGGGAAACTCTGGGTAAGATACAAGACTCTTTAGCCCAGAGGGAACCTGCTGACAATGTCTGGTTCGGCTCCCCATCTCCTCTAAGGGCTCTTGGCCTTCCTGTGAAGTCAGGGGGAGGTGACAACCTGTGTTGTGATTGAAGCAGAGTGATATCAGGTGGAAGAATGATACCAGGTGGCAAATTACATACAATAGCAAGTTGTTTATGTGGTCCCACGTGCACAATACACTTGGCACATGCCCAGTGTTGTTTTTGTTACATTATAAAAAGGGGAAAGTCCTTGGAATAAATGGACTTCATTTTCCCACCATCCTCAGGAGTCCCACCTCATCTCTCCACTAGAAAGCAGAATATTTTCATCACTTCGGTGTAAGCAATGTATGTTTTGTTACCCCAACTTGGGGGCTCTAGAAAGCAGAACATTTTCATCACCTTGGTGTGGGGGCTGTAGAAAGCAATGGTACGTTTTGTTACCTGAACTTGGGGGCTCTAGAAAGCAGGATATTTTCATCACCCCAGCAAGGGGGCTCTAGAAAGCAACGGTATGTTTTGTTACCCCAACTTGGGGACTCTAGAAAGCAGAGCACAACACAGGACCTAGAGTCAGGAAGATCTGAGTTCAAATCTAGGCTCAGATACTTACTAGCTATAAGAATTTGGGCAAGTCACTTACTGCCTATTTGTCTCAGTTCTTCTGTAAAATATGTACACACTAGAGAAAGAAAAGGCAAAGCACTCCAGTATCTTTGACAAGAAAACTCCATGGGAAAAAGTCTGTGGGGTGACACTACTGAACAACAGTGATGAAGGGCTAGAGTCAGGGAGAGACTGTATTTGCATACCTGGGCCATGCCCCCTCTCTCCAGAAATGGAGTCAGATCCATCCGAGCCCCGAGTGCCTGCTTCTGTTAAGGCCTCCTGGGTCACCAAAAGTAATGGAATACGGTAATAGAGGGGGAAGTTAGGGACTTTTCTGGAACTGTGGCCCCTGCATCTATGAGGTTTTCAGGCTGACCCAGCTGCACTCCTCCATGTTGGGCTCACTCACCTCCAGGAAGATATCCGTCACATCGTGGAGGAGCAGCACCATGGCACCAGAGGCAACCATGTTGGCACTATAGGATACTGACATCAAAAAGACAGCGGTAAAATGGTGGATGATTTGCTCCTTGAAGTCCTGGGAAGAGGAAGAGATTGGGTTAGCTATGGACCTAATGGGAGGAGCTCCAAAGAAAGCACCTTGGTCACTGGATTGAACAGAATGTAATTGGCTCCTTACTCAGTCTGCCATGGCATCTACCAAGCTCAAGGGGACCAGGTCTGCCCTTCCTGCTTCTGTGGGACAAGGTCCCCTTAGAATTCTGCTTGGCCCCACAAATTGGCTTTCAGGACCAGGACCAAGTATGACATTTTTCTCACAGGGACAGACAGACTCTTCTTCCTATTAGTCTTCTTTATATGGGAATGGTGCCCCCTGTTTGACTGCTGCCCCCAGTCCCAAATCCCACAGGAATACTTAATCATGGACTTGGCTAGAGTCCCAAGCAGGTCAGCGTGCTCCTGGCCATGCCATTTGATTTAAACATATCACAGAAATCAGCCAATAAGAAAGCAGCACCCCCAGCAAACACCTCCCTCCCTTAAGGAAAGCCCTCAGGGTGCATTATCCCGATAAATTCCTTTGCTGCTTTACCCCAAACCTGGGCTCCCTCCAGACTCACCTTTCTTTTTATATCAAAGGGCAGAGTGAGCAGCAAGGAGAAGTAGAAACCCATTTCCATCATATACCACCAGTATAAGACAGGATGTAGAGGCTGAAGGTAAAAGAGCTATCGGTCATTGGTGTTACCCACAGATAGACAAAGGGTTCAATAGAAAAATAACTGTCTAGGAATTCCGTACCATGGGATCAAACACCCTGCCTTGTCCCATTCTCCAGACATGCTAGGCTATGGCTTATGGTTATAAGACCCCTGGAACCGATCTTTCATAAGTCAGTATTTGCTCAGCAATCAAATAAACAAGAATATTAAATCTATTTATTATGTGCCAGGTCCTGGGCAAAGAACACAATAAAAATAAAACGGTTCCTGCCCTCAAGTAGCTTACATTCAATTAAAAGAAACAACATATACAAATATACATACATATACACACATGTACATATGTATATACATACACACAAAATAGATAAAAAGAAAATTTGGGAGAAAGAAATGAGCAGCTGGGTAATCAAGGAAAGCTTCACAAAGAAAATGGCATTCAATTGAGTATTGAAGAACTATAGTGACTCCAGAATGTGGAGGTAAGGAGGGAGTGCATTCAAAGCACAGGGGATGAGATGAAATAAGATAAAATACTCCTTTGTTTTGTTGTCAAACAACAAAATACTCCTTTAAATTAGGATTTATAGAGAAAGAGATATAGGAAGTTTAAGGAGAAAATAAGGAGACTTGTGGAGAATGTTCAAGATCATCATTTGTAATAAAGAAATTGCAATGAGAGTATAATTACATAACATAACAACTAATCTCATTTTTTTTTTTTCCTGGAAAAGGTTACCAAACTGGAAAGTTAGAAAAATTCTTCAGACACAGTTTACTTAGAGATTAGACAAGCATTTGATGAAATCTCTCAGGCTATTCTTGTAGAAAAGATAAAATATGTTAAATTCTAAATGGTATTTAGGTGGATTTAAAAATGACTGAATGGCCAGAACTTAAGAGTTAGCTCAGTAATAGTTTCATATTTACTTGGAAGGAGGCCTCCAGTGAGATATCCTAGAATAAATGTTTGGCTATGTGATGTTTAATATGACATTTAAACAAAAAATCAGTGAGTTGGAGAAAATTCCAGATACCAGATTAACAAAGTTAGGAGAGAGCCATCTTGATGACAGTTGGATCTAGAAAAATCTTGACAATCTAGGATGTCTAGATAAATTAATAAGCTGAAATTTATTAAATATATATATAGGAGACAGGGCCCAAGGTGCTGGAGAAAAGATAGGAACTTGCCTTAGCATTCCCAAATTCTCCTCCAAACAACTTTAAATCATGTCTAAAAATAAATTCTGGAGAAGCAGAACCCACAAAAGGATAGGGTGAAACAATTTTCCAGCCCAAAATAACTTAAAAGAATTGCATGAAAAACTGTCTCATTTAGATATAAAAGGAGCATAGCCCAACAGAGATGGACAAACCAGTGGGAGGCCCTTAAGACCCAGCACAAATTATCAACCAAGACTCTGTGGCCCCAACATAACAGGCCAGTAGCAAAATAGGCCAATTGTAAACCTTCCAGCCCCTCAGTGCAGCAGGTGAATGGCCAGGTCTAATGGCTCCTGCACAGTCTATGAATTGTCAGGCCTAGAGGTCCTAGTACACAGCAGGCAAACTGCCAGCCTGAGATGCCTAGTCCAGCAGCTCAGCAGCCTTGCCTCTGGATCCCAGCATAAGAAACTTGGGACAGTAACCCATATCTGATGAACAGAGCTCAGACTGGAAAATAAAAAGTAGTATGAACAAAATAGAAAAGGAAGTACAAAAGTCAACTGAAGAAATTAATTTCTTAAAACTTAGAATTGGATAAGTGGAACCTAATGACTCTATAGGACATTAAGAAATAATTTAAAAAATCGAAAGAGTGAAAAATATGAAATATTTCATTGAAAAAACAACTGACCTGGAAAATAGATCCAGGAAAGATAAATTAAGAATTATTGAATAATCAGAAAAGCATGATAAAAAAAAAGAGCTTGGACAATATCTTTTAAGAAATTATCAAGGAAAACTGCTCTGGTATCCTAGAACTAGTGAGTGAAATGATAATTCGAAAGAATCCATTGATCACCTATTGAAAAAGATTCCCAAATGAAAACTCCTAGGAGTGTTATAGCCATATTTCAAAATTCTCAAGTAAAGAAGAAAATAATGTAGCCAGTAGCCAGAAAAAAACTATTCAAGTATCATGAAAGATTACATAGGATCTAGCAGCTTCCACATTAAAGATCACAGAGCTCTTAACATGATATTCTGGAAGGGAAAGGAGATAGGATTATAATCAAGCAAAAATAAATATAATTTCATCAGGGGAAAAAAAGATCAACATTCAATGAAATAGAACATCTAAACAAAAAACTTGATTTCAAATGTAAGACTCAAGAGAAACATAAAAAGATAAACAAAAAGGAGAAAACATTCTATTCAATAAGAAATTCAATAAAGTTAAACTGTATATCCCTACATGAAAAGATGATACTTGTAACTCTTAAGAACTATTTGGGTAGTTAGGAGTATAAATGGAAGGTTTGAATATAAGTTGACTTTGATAGGATGATATAAAAAATTAAGGAATAAGAGAGAGGATTGCATTGGGAGAAGAGGGAAAGGAGAGGTAGAATGACATAAATTATCTCACAGGAAGAGGCCCAAAAGCTCTACTATAGTAAAGGAAAAGAGGGAAGGGGATGTTAGCATTGCTTGAATCTTATTTTCACTGGATCTAGTTCCAACAAGGAATAACATACACACTCAAGTATAGAAATCTGTCTTATCTTTTATGAAAGTAGAAGGGAGAGGGACAACAAAAGTAGGGAACTGATAAAAAAAAAAAAGAGAGCAGATTGAGAGAGGAAGTGGTTAGAAGCAAGACACTGTTGAGGAAAGAGAGAATGAAAGGAGAGAAAGGCAGAGGAATATAAACAGGGGAAAATAGAATGGAGGCAAATTCACAGTTGGTAATCATAACTGTGAATGTGAAAAGAATGAATTCCATTTACAAAATGGAAATCAATAGCAGAGTGGACTACAAATAAAAATTCTACAATATAATATCTATAAGAAAGAGAAACACACAGATTAAAGGTAAAAGGCTGGAGTAGAATTTATTATGCTTTAGCTAAAGTGAAAAAAAAAAGCAGGAGTAGCAATCATGATCTTAGAAAAGCAAAAGCAAAAATAGATCTAATTACCAGAAATAAGGAAGGAAATACATCTTGCTAAAAGATGCCATAGACATGAAATAATTTCAATACTAAATAAAGAAGCAGCTAGGTAATATAATAGATAGATCACTAGCCCTGGAGTCGGCACGACCCATATTCAAATCTGGCCACACACACTTACTAGTTGTGTGACCCTGGACAAATCATATAAGCATGATTGCTTCAAAGAAAACCACTCTAAAAATATATTCACCAAATAAAATAGCATTCAATTTTTAAATGGAGTTAAATGAGTTACAGGAAGAAAAAGTAAAAGTATACTAGAGGGGGATCTTAACTCTTCCCTCTTAGATAACTCTAACTAAAAACAAACAAGCAAGATATTAAGTAAGTGAATAGAATTTCTAAAGAGTTAGCTATAATAGGCCTCTGTAGAAAATTGAATGGGGAAAGAAAAAAAGAACTATACTTTTTTCCTCAATGGTACATGGCACCTGCACAAAAATTGATCATATATTAGGGCATAAAAACTTCACAATCAACTGCAGAAAGGCAGAAATATTAAATGACTTTTTTCCAAACAATAATTAATAAAATTATATTTCATAAAGCCCTATGGAAAGATAGATTAAAATTTAATTGGAAACCAAATAATCTAATCCTAAAGAATGAGTAGATCAAACAAAGAAGAAATCATAGCAACAATCAATAATTTCACTAAAGAGAATGACAACAATGAAATAACATACCAAAATTTATGGGATGCAGCTGAAGCAGTACTTAGGTAAAAGTTATATTTCTAAACTCTTACATTAATGAAATAGAGAAAGAATTGGGTATGTAATAAAAAAAACTAAAAAAAAATGAATTATAATCTTCAATTAAACAACAAATTGGAAATCCTGAATATCAAAGGAAAGATTAATAAAATTAAAATAAAACTATAATAAATAATAAACCAATAATAAATAAAACTAGGAGGTGGGTTTGTATAAAAACCAGTAAAGCAGATAAATCATTGGTTAATTTAATTAAAAAAGAAAACCAAATTATCAGGATCAAAAATTAAATTAATTAATTTACCACCAGTGAAGAAGAAATTAATTTACTATAATCACAATAACAAAACCAATAGAAAGCACATGAATATTTCAATAGGTGCAGCAAAAACTTCTGAAGAAAAATACAACACTCATTCCTATTAAAAATATTGGTTAGCATAAGAATAAATGGAATTTTCCTTAAAATGATAAGTAATAGAATCATCAGTAAGCATAATCTATAATGGGGATAAGATAGAAGCCTTCCCAATAATATTGGGGAGGAAACAAGGATATCCATTTTCATCACTTTTCTTTAATATTGTACTAGGAAGGTTAGATGTAGCAATAAGAGAAGAAAAAAATTGAGAGTTAGAATAGGTAACAAGGAAACAAAACCATTATCTGCAGATGAAATGTTGGCATATTTAGAAAATTCTAGAGAAGTCACTAAAAGACTACTTGAAATAATAACTTTAGCAAGATTGGAGGATAAAAAAGAAACTCACATAAATCATCAGCATTTCTATATAATACCAACAAAGTCCAATAGCAAAAGATAGAAATTCCATTTAAAAGAATTGTAAACAATGTAAAGTACTTGGGAAACTGCCTAAGACAAAGCCAAGAAGCATATGAACACAATTATAAAATACTTCACACAAATAAAGTCAGATCTAAACAATTGGAAAAATAACAATTGCTCATGAGTGGAGTGAATCAATGTAACAGAAATGACAGTTCTATCTAAGCTAATTTACTTATTCAGTGCCATCCCAATTGATGGTCAAAAATTATTTTATAAAACTAGAAAAAATTACAATGAAATTCGTTGGGAAGAACAAGAGGTCAAGCATATCCAAAAAATCAATGAAAACAAATATGGAAGAAGGTGGTGCCATACCAAATGTCAAGCTTTATTAGAAAGTGGTAATCACTAAAACTATCTAGTACTGGCTAAGAAACAGAGTGGCAGATCAGTGGAAGAGATTAGTTACACAAGATGTAGTAGTAAATAACTATATTAGAAGGAAAACAGAAAGCTGGGAAACATTTTTACAACAAGTATCTCTATACTTCTTAAATATAAATAAAATATTCAAATTTATAAGAATAAGTCATTCCCCAGTTGATAAATGGTGAAAGGATATGAACAGGAAGCTTTCAGATGAAATCAAAACTATCTATCATTATATGAAATGTTCTAAATTATTATTGATTAGAGAAATGCAAAGTAAAACAACTCTGAGATAATACCTCATACCTATTAAATTGACTAATATTACAGAAAAGAAAATCATAAATGTTAGAGGAGATAATGGGAAAATTGGGACACTTAAGGAATTGTGAACCGAGCCAACCATTTTGGAGAGCAATTTGGAATTATACCCAAAGGGCTATAAAACCATGCATATCCTTTGATCCAGCAACACTACTACTAGATTTGTATTCCTATAATAAAAAGGGAAAAGGACACACATATATAAAAATATTTATAACCGTTTTTTTTTTTTTGTAGTAGCAAAGAATTGGAAATTGAAGGAATTCCCATCAACTGGGGAATGGCTATACAAATTGTGATTTATGACTGTAAGGGAATATTAGTATACTATAAGAAATGATGAAGAGGCAGATATAAAAAAAAAACAGAATGAACTGATGCAAAGTGAAATGAACAGAACTGGGAGAACATTACATAGTAACAGTAATACTGTATGATGATCATCTGTGAATGACTTAGCTCTTCTCAACAATACAATGATCCAAGATAGTTCCAAATGACTAGTCTGATTTGGCTAGTATTGAGTTCTGGGTGCCATATTTTCTTTGAAAAACTGGAGAAGGTAGAGTAATTACATAGTTATGGGCCTTGGAGTCACACTGATCATGATTATGATTTATTAAAATAATTGAAAATAGCTTGGAGAAAATAAAATAAATTGAAGACATGATTAATATCTGTAAATCTTTGAAGGGCCATTATGTGGAGGATACCTCTAGAAATGCAAACTAATATTAAGGGAGGGAAGCAACAGAAGATCGGTTGAGCAAACTTTGTAAAGAGAGTTGTCCTAAAGTAGAGTTGGTTGCCTTAGAAAGTATGGGGTTTGATCTTCCTGGATAAGTTAAGGTGGAGGTGATCTGAACATTTTTTGAATAATTATAAAGGAAAATTTTGTTCATTTATGAGTCTTTCTGGTCCTTTCCGATGTTGAAATTCTGTGATTCAGAAAGTAGGGGTTTGGAGTAAGGATAGAGAAAGAAAGAGAATGTGCAGCAAATACAGTCATTTCTGGCCACTACGGGGCACAATGGATGAGGTATTGAATCTGGAGCCAGGAAGACCTCAGTTCAAATCCAGCCTTAGACAAGTACTAGTTGGTAATGATAATAATACACATTAATATGACTTTAGACAAATAGTTTGCCCTATTTGTATCATGTTCTTTAATTGTAAAATGAGGATAATCATAGCATCTACCTCACAGAGTTGTGAGAATCAAATGAGATAATTTTTATAAAGTGCTTTGCAAATCTTAAAGTGCTTTATATATTCTAGCTTTTACCACCACCACCACCACCATCATCCTCATCCTCATCTTCATCATTCCCATGGCTTCTTTCAGTGGACAAGTCTGGTACTGGCCTTGTCCAGGGACTGCTCACCTGCTTAGGGTATCCATTCAGGTGTGTCACTGGCTGGCTAAGCCAGGTTTGCTGAAAGAAACAATGGACATGTTTTGAGGATCACTAGTTTCTACAGGTTTCCTCCCTAAAGCTGTGAGCCTTCTCCTAGAAAACTCTAAGCACTCATCAGGAATGATTGTATTTCCATCTCATATCATTTATTACCCTTCTCTTTATCCTTATCCTTACCTTCCTTTTCTCTGTCCTCTCCTTAAAAAAGGCAGAATCAAACTTATAAGGTATAACCCCTGACTAGATGAAAGGCTTGACTGTTTATTCCTTTTTACATCTCTCCAGATCATTAGCATCTGGTTCTTCTGTTAGATCTGAAATAGTTAAGGGGTATGAGCTGGGTACTGGGTTAGCGATGCCTGTCAAACTAAGAAGTTTCCAATTGATTGGACCATTTAACAAGTCTTTCTATCTCAAAATAAAACACTTAAAGGTTTTAGCAGTGTAATATGGCAGCCCAAAGAGCTAACTATACATTGGACTGCCATAAGAGGGAGTATAGCTTCCAGAAATAGAGATTAGTCTTACCATATTCTGACTTCATCAGACCTTACCCGAACGATTGGGTGCAGTTCTGTACACCAATGTTTAAGAAGCATATGGATAAGCAGGAAGGTAACCAGTAATAAGAAATAGGTGAATTTGTCTGAAATATGGAGTCTATATAGGGTTTATATGTGATAAACTTCAATAGATAAATTAAAATCAAATCATGAAGGGCTTTACAGGTCAAAAGAATAATTTGTATTTTATTTTTGAAGCAATAGAGAATCATTTAACAATACATTGTAGAAGACGAGAAAGTCTCCATAGAAAGAACAGCAGTAAAAATGGGAAGGATTTTGAATTCATGTCATATGAGGATCTACTAAAGAAACTGGGCCTATTTAGCTTGGATGATGATGACTCTCTCCAAGTCAGTTGTCATGAAGAGGAGGGATTCACTTTGTTCTGCTTGTTCTCTAGAGTCTGAACCAGGATAATGGGTAGAAGTTACAAAGAGGGCCATTCCCGATCTTAGGAAAAATTTCTTCACAATTCCTCTTAAAGAGGAATGGGCTACTCTGGAAGGTGGTGTCTGTCTCTGACATGGAGGTCTTCAAGCCAAAGTGGGGTGATGGCCATTTGTCATATATGCTATGGATTGGACGAGATGATTGCTGACATGCCTTCTAATCCTCAATTTTGTGATCCTGAAATTTTGTGCTCTAGTCTTTCCTCCTTTCCTCCCTTACCAAGACCAGCCTTCCTCCCTCTGAAACCTTAATTTCTATAATATTTCTATTTCAGTTTTTATCTTACTCATCCTGGCTGTTGGTTAGACCGACCAGTCCAGCTATGTTAAGTCTTAGAGAGTCTGTGACCTTTATTTTCCTATCCACAACACAACAGGAGCTTCATTGTGGGGTGATATAAAAGGATGAAGGATGTGATTTAGTTTTGATAGGCAGAAAGTTGGATTTGGAGCAAGATAGGGATGGGTGATAATGAAATAGATAAGAAAAGAAGGGAATATGATGAGAGAGAAAGAGAGTGAAGAAAAAAAAGACAGTAAAGTGTCTGGGAGAGCCTAAGAAGTAGTAAATGGAAGAGTAGAATCAAGAAGAGAAAAATGAAAAGAATGGTAGTGGAAAGAATTAGGGGACAGAGAAGAGATAGAAAGGACAAGGGATAGGGAAGAGAAGAGATGAAGAGAATGAGAGATACAAAAGAAAAAGTCAAAAAGGGTAATGGGAGAGGGATGATGAATACTGAGAATGGGAAGAGACATGAAGGATGGGGAAAGCAAGAAGGGACAAAGTGAATAGTGTGGGAACAGAGCACAAAGAGGACAGGGAGAGAGAAGATTAGGGGAAAGAAGGATTGGAGGAATATGGAAGTCAATAAATGGGCAGAAAAAGGAAGAAGGACAAAGATTATGGGAATGGAGAAGAGGAGTACTCAAAGGAAGAGAATAGTTACATAGTAGGGATGGGATAGAACATACTTACATTGTGGAAGACGAGAAAGCCTCCAGAGAAAGAACAGCAGTAAAATAAAAATCTCCAGCTGAAAATACAGAACAGAGGTAGAAATGAATGGATGAAGTCATATGGTTGGGAGGGGGAGGGAATGAGTGGAGAGATGAACTAATGGGGTCTTTGATTTCCAAGTCAGTCCTGGTTCCAAGGCCCATTGACACAAGTCTAGGTACCCTGGAGTCAGTCTTCCACCAGGTTCCCCCAGCTCACCAGGTTTCTGAGAATTTCTTGCTCAATAATGGTCGCTCTTGATTTCTGCGTCGTCGAAACCAGCGTTCTGCTTGCCTCAGAGAGAGGCTACACTGGTTGGCCAGGTGACTCAGCTCATCCTGGGGACAGCAGGAGAAAATTAAGGATGGGGAAGACACAGAAAGGACTTTAGCTTTTGGTGATTGTCCTCTTCCTTAAGCTCACATAGTCTCCCTAATAGGAAGTGGCCACCCTGCTTCTCAGTGGCTTGGAGATTCCAAGAACATGGCAAGAGACATGTCCTTGATTAGTCTCTAGAACCAAGGTCCTTCCAAAGAACTCCTTTTTTCCTCCCCCTAGGCTGGGACAATTCCTCCAAGAAAAACATTTCCCAAGTCACACCCTGACCCTGTCTACATTGCCCTTGGGAAAAAGAAGGTCCAACTGAGAGAGAATTTCTGAAACCAACTTGCCAGGCACTATGGAAATATGAAAACTAACCATTCCCTATCTTCAATGAGCTTATATTTTTTTTAGGAGGAGACACCATATATACAAACTAAATAAAAATAGATGTAAACAAATTCAAAGTAATTTCAGAATATTAATGATTGAGGAAAATTAGGGAAAGTTTCTTGAAGGAGGTAGAAGCCCTGAAGGGAGTTAGGGTTTTCACAATGAAGAAATGAGAGCATTCTTGCAGAAGAAGGAGCACATTCCAAACATGGGAGGCAGTTTATATAATGACTTGGAGGTGGGGGATGGAATCTGGTTAGAACAGAGGATATGGGGATGATGGTATGCAATAAGTCTGGAAAGATAGACTGGAGTCCAATTGTAAAGGGCTTTACAGATCCTAAAGAATGATTTCTATTTAACTTGGAGGCAATAAAGAGTCATTCAAAGAGGTAAAGAGGTAGAACAGTCAGACACGAGCTTTAGAAAAGGCTGATTGATGGTTATGAGGACCATGGATTGTAGAGAGGAAGACAGTGGGCCAATGGAACAAATTTGGAGGTCATTGCAATAGTGGGGGTTGTGGGCAGAGGTGGTGAGGGCCTGAATTAAATGGCTGTAGAAGAAATGAAGAGAAAGGGGTGGTTTCAAGACATGGAAATAAAATCAATGAAACTTGGCAACTGATTAAATATTAGAAATGATTCATAGGGAAAAAACCATGTCTATAAAATGGGAAAGCTGGGAAGATCTTAGAGCCCATCCTCCTTTTTTCCAGATGAGAAAACTAAGGTTCCCCCAAAAATGTCAAGTGACTTGACTAAATTTACAAAGCAAGTTATGACAGAGGTGAGATTAGAACTCAGTTTAGTGAACTTTTAATCCTCTCTGAGGTTAGAGATTGGTAGGACACTATTGCTCAGAATAAGCATTAAACTATCTAGGGGAAACAGGAACACAGAAAGCAGGTGTCTGAGTGAGCCCCTGCCAAACAGCACCTTCCATCTTCCCATTTCTTTTTCAGGGACTACTGAACATGAGATACTGCCCTGTTGAAAGAGATGGAGACTTAAAACTTCCAGAATCCTTAATGGAATCCAAACTTGGCACCTGCTCACCTTTGTGGGATTCTTACTGTGGGTCTGGAAAAATGACTCCAAGATGGGGTTGGGAGTAGCCTTGGTCCTGATGGGGTCACGTACACCCAGGGCTTTACTCAAGGGCAACCCTATGAATCTGTGAGAGGAGACAGGAGGAGCTGAGTACATAGAAAATCTTCAATTTATGGGAACTCTCTTGTCCTCCACATAAATACCACAATTAACTTGACATAATTTGAGGGAGATGGAGAATGGGAGTTGCTTGTATGAAGGGACAAGGATACTGGTGGGTCACATATTAGATGCTTAGTTTAGTGGAAAGGAGCTTCATATATTTTACTTATGGGAAGGACTTTTAGGCCGTCAGGAAAGGGGATCAGTTGAATTATCCAAGATGCTGAGCATCTTGGATGAGTAAAAAAACAAACATTCTCCTCACCCTGAAATTTATTAAGTATTTGGTAAGCACCTATTGTATACTAAGCCCAGTGCCCAGAGCTAGGGGAAGATACAGACTTTAAGATACCATCTTTACTTTTAGTAAGTTTATGGTCTGATAGGAGAATAAGGCACCCATATAGATGTCTGTATATAGGGCTTTTATCAAAGATATTTGATGGAAGGATTTTTTTCTTAGTAAAGGTTTTCTAAAAATGAAAGGTATCAACAAAATTTTATTTATATATTATCAAAGTGGCTAAGGAGAAACCCTCCACAGTTGACTTACCTCTCAGAGACATATCTAATGACTAATAAAACAAGTGTTGTGGGAATGACTGCCAGCAGGTCTTTGGGATGAGGGTATGTGATGTCATCTGAATCTTCCAAGTCAGCCCATGTGTACCCAGACGGCAACCAGTATTCATCCTTCCAAAATGATTCATACAGGGTGACCAGCATTCTGCAGGTAAGACATCAAATGTCTCAAGAGGGATTGGCAGGGCAAACTGGCTAATAGAGTCAGTGCATTCAGATCATCAATTTTAGAAACAGAGAATGTCATAAATATGAGTTCTTAAGGTAGTCTAACCATATCATCTCACAAATAGAGAAACTGAGGTAAAAATATGGAGAGAGACTTACCCAATGTCACACGGTGCGTCAATAACAGATTCCCTGTCCTGGGTTATTTCTACAGCATTTGCCACCCAGATATCCTGGGAATTAAGTGGTAGGGGGGATAGGCACAGAACATATTGACCTGAAGGTTCTTACCTAACATGCTGGCTTCTGCCTAGAACTTCCTTGGCATGAGACACAGGTAGTCCAGTTTGCTTAGAATCTGCTTTAAACATCTTAATTCAGCCCTACGCTATTTCTGATGTGACCATAAATTATCAAGGTTGCGAGGTTGGGGATAGCAGCTTCCCAAATGGGGAAAACAGATCCTAGAGCTAAAGAACTTAGAACCCAAATTCTAGAGGTGTAATGTCAGAGCTAAGAAAATCCTTAGAATGAAAAACAGAATGCAGAGGTAAGGGCCACCATTCATTTCAAGCAAGAAGAGTGATCTCCCCAATACTGAGAGTATTCAGGGAGAAGCTGGGTGATTACTCATGTAGGCAAAAAATGTAAGAGTATCCTAGCTTCAGGTGGGAGTTGTACTAGACCCTGTCCCAGGGACCATTTGCCATTGTCACTCCAAGCTTCCTTTATAGCTTCCCCTTTTCCCTTCCCTCATCTTTCCCAGTGACCTCTCTGCAGTCTGCCAGTGAGCAGTGCTTGGGACATAGGCCCTGTGACTTCACTCCCTGAGTTTAGGAAGACCTCAAAAGTGCCTCCATCCCCTGAATGTCCTTCTGCTTCCAAATGACAATGATTGTTGACATCAAGGAAAGTTTTTAATCACATTTTTAGAGAAATATCTGCCTTTCTTTACCTGGAATTGATGCCCATCTCTATATATCATGTCTCTTCTCTACCCTGGTCCAAAAACATCACCCAAAATCAAATATAAATTCCTTGTTGGGGCAACATCAAGAAGTGATGAAATGTTTGGGCCACATGGGACCTCTCAGTGTTCTTCATCTTCTTCTCTTCTGAGGCAATGCTTAATTAGGGTTCTATCTACCCTGGGGATGGAACCTGTAGAGGGCTAGAATCTCAGGAGAGGTTGAACTTGATGGACTGGATTAGACTGCTGGAGATGAGCCAAGTATAGTGGATAGAGCTGATTCCAAAGTCTAGGGAACCTTTTGAGATGTACTTAACATGCTGGTTTCTGTCTGGGTGACTCTGGGCACATCACTTAATCTTTTCATGCCCCAGGCAGCTGGATTATATAAAGCTCTATCAGTGACTGGAATTTCCTCACTTGGGAGGTCCCAGTGCTAATAAAATCAGACATCTAATTCCTCTCCCTATGCTTATTCTCTGTGTACTTATTTTTGTGCATATTATTTCCCTAATATAATGGAAACACTGGATAGGAGAGTCTGCTCTGTTTTGTATTGCGGCTACTCCTAAGATTTTGTTAATCTAGGAAATTCCTTCTGCCAATACAGATCAAATTTAGCAATTTAAAAGACTTACTGAGTTGCTTAGAACAGAGAGGGCAGACATATGACTTTATTCACACAAACTATCAAACAAGCTATAAATGCTTGATGAATAACTGATTATTTCAAATTGCTTTCCAGAAATGGTTGGGGCAGTTCTCAGCTCCATCAACATTGTATGAGTATCCCCTTCCACAACCCTTTCATTGTTGCTTATTTCCATATTTTATCATCTCTGCCACTTTAAAAGAGTGAGAAATAATCTCAGAATCGTTTTGATTTGCATTCCTCTTATTGTTAGTGATTTGGAGCATATGGTTGTTAGTAGGTGAAAAATAGATCTGTCTCCTTTCTCCAAGTTCTTTTTCTTTCATCTTTCATTTTTTTTCATCTTTTTTATCATATTATACTTTTTTTTTTGATTCAACCAGAAATCCCATTGTCCCATCCCTCAAGGTCTTGTTTAATTGGCTCCAGTCAAAACTTTGTCTCCTGACCTTCAAAGACCTCCTCCTTCCCACTATCCTTGACTCCTCTAGGCTCAGTGCAAGAGACCTGGATTTATAGCCAGAGGACCTGGCTTCATTTTGATTCTTAGCTATATGATTTTAGACAGATTATTTCATTTCTCTGCACCTTGGCCTCTGCATCTGTAAAAAGGGGTTTTAATGGGATGGTCTCTAAGGCCCCTCCTAACTTTCAGTTTTATGGCCTGGGATAGCCACATCCCAAAAGTTCTACCTGATTCTCTTTGCCCCACTCTGCACCTCTGAGGCAGCCTAGCATTGGAGATAGTATGGAAATAGATAAGCTGGAGTGGCCATGGAACAGCAACAAGGATGGGACAGGCCTGAAACTGATGCTATATAATGATTCACTGAAGCAAAGGGAGAAGTTTAGTTTGGAGGAGATGTGAAGGGGCAGGAAGAGGAAGGAATGGGGTGAAAGGATAGCAGAAAGACCTGCGTTCAGATTCTGCCTTAGCCATTAGCTGTGCTATGCTGGATAACTCATTTCACCTCTTTGTGACTCAGTTTCTTCTTCTATAAGACAGGAGATAATAATTACTATGCTTATTTTTAGAGTAGTTGTTGACCTAATACATTGAAAATCTTTTTTTTCTTAATTATAATTTTTTATTTACAAGATATATGCATGGGCAATTTTTCATCATTGACAATTGCAAAACCTTTTGTTCCAACTTTTTCCCTTCTTCCCCCCACCCCTTCCCCCAGATGGCAGGCTGACCAATACATGTTAAATACGTTAAAGTATAAGTTAAATACAATATAGTACATTGAAAATCTAAAAAGAAGTCATATTATATTCACTGTTCTCTATGGCCTCAGCTTGTTTTTAGCTACTGCTTTATCCTGATTTCTTCCAAGTTCTTATTTGGGCAGCCTGGGGCCAAGATATCACTATAACAGGGTTGGATTAATAGGCAGGGGAAATAGAGGGAAGGCAACAAACACTAATTAAGTACCTGTTATATACCTGGCCCAATGCTAAGTAGTTTTACAAATAACTCAGTTGATCTCATCAGACAGGTTCTTTCACAATGAATCATAATAACCTAACTTGAGCAAGAGCTCTCCTCCATGAAACATAAAAATCTTCTTTTCAAGGAATAATCTGTTATATTTAATTTCAATAATTGCAAAGGTTTAAGATTTGCAAAGTACTTTACAAATATTTCAGTTGATTCTCACAATGGCCCTGGAAAAGTAGGTATTATTTACCTCCTTAAAGATGAAGAAACTGAGGCATTGGAAGTAAATTGACTTGCTCAAATTCCAGCAGCTAATCGAGTGTGTAAGCCCATCCTTAAATTCAAGTTTTCCTGAATCCAGGCCCATTGTTCTATCCAGTTCATCACTTAACTGCCTCAATTTATTTATTAAATCAATAAGCATTTATTAAAGGTCTATTATATATATATATAATGCTATGCAGTTACCTCTGCTAACCAGTTTTCACATTTTCCTGTGATCATGAATATGTCTGTTCCCTTCTCTGGGTTTGACACAAGGATGTATTATTATGATAAAGGCTATCTGACATTGTTCTCTGTATGATAGTGTGGGGTGTGCATCAGAAAGGGGGAAGGAAGGAGAGAGAGAAAAAAAGAGAGAGGGAAAGAGAGAAACAGAGAGACAGAGATGGAGAGACACAGAGAGAGAGACAAAGAGAAAAATAGAGAGACACAGAGACAGTCACACTGAAAGACAGAGACACAGAAAGAGACAGAGACAGAGACATACACAGAGACAGAGAGATAGAGAATAGCATTAGTGACTGACAATATTAGAACAGACAGAGAGGAGAGTAAGTAGGGCACCCTGCTGGGCATTGTGCCAAGCATTGGGGATACAAAGAAAGACAAAGGATGGTCCCTCATCTCAGGGAGCTCCCAGTGTAATGGGGAAAAACAACATACAAACAATTATTTATGAGGTAGAGACAGAATAAATTGGAGATTATCTCAGAGGGAAGGCACTAGAATTAAGGAGGGTAGGGAAAGTTCCTTGCAGAAAGTGGGAGTTTAATTGAGACTTAAAGGCAGGGAAGCCAGGAGATAAGAGTTGAGAGAAGGAATTCCAGGCAAGGGGGTAGGGTAAAAAATGTCTGGAGCTAGAATGTGGACTGTCTTATTCTAAGAAGAACAAGGACAGTCTCCAGATTCTATAGTGATATGAAAGAAAACTGGAAAGGTAGATTAGGGAAGGTTTTGAAGGGTTTTAAAAGGCAGACAGAGAAAGGGAGGCAGTGAAATTTATTGAATAGAGTGAAGGAGGAGTGTGTGACATGATCAGGTCTGGGCTTTTAGAAAGATCAGGTGGATGGCAGGAGGGACGACAAGTAGAGAGAGACTTGAGGCAAGATCAACCAGAAGCCACGAAATAATCTAGGTATGATGTGCTGGTGTATTGTAGGATCAGAGAAGGGAAGGGGCAGAGTCCAGTGGTAGAAAAGACAGGATTTGATGAGTATTTGGATATTAGGTGGAAGAGAGAGCGAGGAGGTTAGGATGATACCCAAGTAGCTAAGAGGCTAGTGTTCCCCTCAACAGTGGAAAAGGGGGTGGTTTGGGGAGAAAGATGATGAGTTTGGCTTTGTGTACATTAGCAGAAAACTTTTCTTGGGTGGATGGGAGTATATCACTGATGGAGCGGATCTCAAAGGCTCTACCTATTCCCTCCTCTTTTGCATGACTATCCTGCATAAGAAGGATCTGGGCAAAAGGGCAGGAGGGTTGAGTAGGGAGGAGATGCATGCAGGAGGAATCACTTACCTGCAACACTGATGGGCAGATGTTTGGACAGAGGCTTCTGCTGCTGCAGGGTTTTTGGAGATCTGACCAAGGTAGGTGGTTGTTCTTTCAGCAGCAAACCCACAGATCACCAAACCATTGCTTTTCAACCATAGGAGGTGCAGAGAAGGAGGGAAGGGCTAGGGCGGGGCTTGGGCATAAGATAGGAGGAAGGAGGTGGAGAATGGTGTTGAATTCCCTGGATTCAGAGTCAATCAGTCCTTGAATAAGCATTTATTAAACACCTACTACATGCTAGCCAACTGTGCCATGTTCTGGGAACACAAAGAAAGGCAAAAGTAGTTCCTGTCCTCAAGGAAATCTTAATCTAATGTGTATGTGTGTGTGTATGTGTGTGTGTACATGTACTTCAATATGTGCAAAACAAGATATAGAGAGATAAACTGGATAATCACCAGAATGAGGGGAGATGGCTGGGAGATCTGGATTTGGGGACGATAGGATCTGGGAAGAGGAGAGAAGAGAGAGCATGAACCAGTGCATGAGACCCTGGAGGGAAGAGGATGTCCAGAAAAGTAGGTGGCAACTCAAGGATTGATCTAAGGGTGGATGCCTACAGTGCATAGGAAAATATTTGATTAATTGTCATTTTCGAGAATCAAAAGTTAGTTTGATTTTTAAAATTTATTTATTTATTTTTTGTCATTGTTGGCTTTAAATTTGATTTTGATTTCTGCATGTGCAAAGGATGCCCTCTGAAGGGCATATTTTTCATTACTAATAGGAAATATCCAGTGGGAGACTAATACATCCCATAGTCTCTCCTTCAAGTTACTAGGTTTCTGGAGCCAACAGCAAGCAGTGCCTAATAAAGTACCACTTAGTAGAAAGTCGATAAATACTCACTCTCTCTTTCAAAAAGATGATCAGATTTTTATTCTTATAAACTGGTAATCTAAAATCAAAGCTGCTACTTTAAGTGCTTCCTTCACTAATGCCATTATGGGATTTCTGAGATAATGGAAGCGAATCCATATTTATGAAGCCGGTTTTCATTTAAAATTTTTTTTCTTTTAGTAATCTCTGGAATTTTAATTAAGCCTTAATGATTTTGGCAAATGAAGAATCTTAAAAACAACGATGTTTTACTTTCTCTCTTTAAGTCTTCCCCTTCACTTCCTCCACCCCTGTTCTTTCACTTTCTATCAAGGAACCTTCTTTTCACTGGGGGATGGATAGTGGGTTGTGCTTTGTGAAAAGTAAAACACTATAGAAGTGGGGGTATTTTTTTTTTAATTTCTCATGCTTTTTATCCTGACTTCATAAGTGTATAGCCATCTTCAATTTTCTTCAAGTAAAAAGAAAGGAAGAATACACAGAAGAGACAGAAGAAACTATAGCAGACTTGGTCATTCAATACCTAAGTGGTTTAGTTCTGGAGATAAAGGCCTGAGGTATCTTTCCTACTTAAGAGCTAAATGAATCATCTCAAGAACATAATGGGGATTAGCTTTATTTTGGTTAAATGGCTCTTTTTGAATGGCACACTAGTTGAATAAAATAGATTTCTCTATCTCATGGTTAGTGTATTAGAGCAGGGCCATCTTCAATCATCTTGATTTATATCTTGCAGCTTGACCCAGATGGCTTTGGGGGAGAGTGAGGATGGTAACTTCACACCCTCTCTCACTTAAATCCAATTCATTAGCAAGTGATTGTTCAGATACCTTGGTCCTCTTGGAGAAGGAAGGGCAAACAATAGTGGAGTAGAAACAGTTATAGAATATCAGCACATGCAAAAAAGTTCACACAGATTGTATCAGCCGAGAATACTTTACTTGCTCATAAGGACTGGGTTTTATTTATGACCAATCTACCATTACGTTTAAGAGTAATTTTGAAATTATTGTTGGTGCACAGAGGGTGATTTGCTTTCTGGTTGCTAGCTTATGTGTCAATACAAAAAGAAAAAAATTAACATATATTGGATTTTCATTTGTGGTAGTTATGTGCTAAAAAATGTTAATACACTGTATTTGCAAATACTGAACCAATATCCAAGGGAAATAGGGAGTTAAGTTTCTTCAAGTCTTGAATGACAACCATTACTTTGGCATTTTCTGAAGCAGCTTTGTGTACAGATGAATGAATTTCCTCTTGCTTTTTCCAGATGGGCCATATTGTTGATTCATTAATACTGAACTCATGGCCAATAGTACGAGTAATCCAGCCTGAATTAGCTAATGCATGTGTTTTTTCATAAGGTACATGATAACCTTCTGGTGCTTAGGGACACTGTACGGCACTTTAGCCCTACACTTGGGGGCATTTTGAACATCGAGATCATAGACAAGAAGTACCAAAATGCAAAAGTGGCTCTGAATAGAACATGAAGAACTTGTTTACAGCATTCCAACTAAAACAAAGCAGATGTAACCGACTCCTGTCTTAGCTGAGAATTTGCATATCAGGTGATTAAATTTTTCACTGTTCTCTATATGTCTGTAAATGATCATGAAATCACCAAAAGTATTGATTTTAAGGTTATAAATAAATCTTTAGCAAGTTAATTCCCAAAGACAGAATCCAAGAATAGTAAATGACATATGGGTATATGTGTGAGTATGCATACCTTTACACATTTTTGTTTTCGGAATTTACCAAATAAATTACCTGAGTCATAGGAGCAAAGGACTATTTGTCTTTTCAACATGAAAGCTTCAACAGGAAGGATCAAGACAGACTGAATCTATAATTTCATTGGCACAGAGAGCTCCCACACAAAGAGTCTCTACCCATACATTTTGCCCCCTCTCCTTTTTTCAACTTATACTCTTCTGTAGGCAAGTTAAAAAGTTGTATATTACAGAGATGTTAAACATATGGACCAGCTGCTGCTGTATCTCTTTCCCTTCTCCTCCCAGACAATTATCCTATATAACAAATAGTTTTTAAGACAAAAAGGAAAAAAGAGGACAAACTTCAGCATAACTAATTAATACATTGAAAAAGTCTGAAAATAACATATAAAGTACAATCCTTGTATACCTCCTCCCTCTGCAGAGAGGCTGGATGGAATGTCTTCTCATATTTCTTTTGAGCTATGCTTTGTAACTTTATAGCATTCACTTTTTTCTTTTTTCCAATGAAGGTTGTTATGGAGGAAATACAGTGTATAGATTGATGGATCTGGAGTCAGGAACTGTGTGTTCCTGGACAAGTCACTTAAGCACTGTCTTCCTTAGCTTCCTCAACTTATAAAAGGGCATAATAATATCTACCTCACAGGGTTGTTGTGAAGATTATATGAGACTGTTTCACTTTTGTCTTTGTATTTCCAGCACTTAAAATCATGTTTGATACATAGCAGACACTCTATAAACATTTCATAGATTGATAGATGATTCTTATGTCACCTTGAGTTTGTGAGAGGTGGTAAAATAACAAACTGGAATAATCAAGAATATCTCATAAGACACATTAACCTTTTCCTTTGTCTTTAGGAGAATAAGTATGGAAGCAACCACAGTCCAGAGAGAGGTTGGAGCACTCATGAAGTTTTCCTGAGCAGTCCTGGGAGACTCCCTGCACCCCTATAAGCACCCTACCAGTTCATCATTTGGTGTTTCCAGATTCATATGAATTATATTAACTCTTCCTATCATCAAGTTCTGACTGCCTTCCCAGAGTCCCAGGGGATGGTTCCACCACCTCCAGTTAGAAGGATGGGTCATCATTAAAATCCATCAAAAAACGACATCCCTAGACCCCTCTGGGAAAGGGGCTCTATTACATTCTCCTAAGCATGAACTATGATATTCACTGTCATGGGTGAGAAGCCTGATTCCATGTTAATCATAATAAACTGATTTCAGTGCCAGCCAAACTATCAACTCTGCCAGGATCATTGCCCCTAGCTCTACTCCATTCTTCTGCCCTCTTTCAACTATGACCCCAAATCAGTGTTGTCTGTCTGGGACTAGAATGAAGTCCTGAAGAACCACATGGAAATGGGGGCCAAATGACCTCAATTTCTGGCACTCACCGGGCAGGTTGTAGAGCTGGGGTGTGTGAAAGTAAGGGAAAGCATTCTAGATGTGGTGGGAGGGATGTTAACGTCTTTGTTAACTTCTTTCTCTCCTGACTCATCTTTTAACTTTTATTATTCTGTGGCAATAAGCTTACCTCACTTGCAATTCCATCCATTGTATATGAATCAGGTACTTTATTTTTTTTCCCTCAACTTTGCTTTTGCTTTTTGGAGGAAAGTGTCAAAGGCTTTTAGTAGTATCCACCCACCACCCTTCTCTTGATCTATTTCAGAGTATTGCCATTAAATTTTAACCTCTCCCCTACTTAGCTCTACCTGTAAAATTACAATCATATCTGCTACCTTGATCTCTGTGCAGCTCTGTGTGATGTGTGTGGATTAATAAAATATCTGAAGCCTTATTTGAACTCCTGAAGATGAGTCTTTTTGACTGCAAGCCCAGTCACTATGTCACCTAACTGCCTAAGAAATATGTATATATGTATACATAATTGTGTTCGGTCATCTCCATTAAATTGTAAGCTCCTTGAGAGAAGGAATTTCTTTTCTTTTCTTTTCTTTTCTTTTCTTTTCTTTTCTTTCTTTCTTTCTTTCTTTCTTTCTTTCTTTCTTTCTTTCTTTCTTTCTTTCTTTCTTTCTTTCTTTCTTTCTTTCTTTCTTTCTTTCTTTTTTTTTTGTATCTTCAGCATTTAGCCTATTGCCTAACCCAGAGAGTAGGTGCTTAATATATGCTTGTTCATTTGCCTTACTTGCATTTAGGAATGAGAAGGGATTAAAGAAATTTTATGTGAAATTGTACAAAGTTAGTAGAACTAGTTTCCTCAGAATTAAAATTAATTACCTGAAGTAAAAAGAAACTAAGGTAAAGTTATCCACCCTCTATGATTTACTTTCTAAAACTAGTATTCATATTAAACCAGCTCATCTCATTCCTAGAATAGCAGAGACAAAAGGTGATTTACACAGCTGATTAAAAAAAAATCTCAATATCTACTTGTCAAAGTGAAATTATCTCAGAAGTCCTTTACAGGTAATATCTTTGTAACCAGAAAGTTCACTTTAAAGTAGCACTTATTATTTGTGGTAATCAGTCAACTTCCCCCGCCTGGATTTATTAATCAATTAGACTCTAGTTTAAAAGAAAAGAAAGTTTATCCACTAAGCCTGGAAAAAGGAACTTAATCTTTAGAGAATCCTCCTTTTTTCAGCTACCAGAAAGGGTATTTATATGTATTTATATTTATATGAGTTTTATAATCCTGTGATTATTTTATTCCTACAAAGATCTGTGTATTACTTTCAATTATCTGCTACTAAATGATAAAGTCTTCCTAATCTAATTATTTACTAAATCTATAGGTAACCTAGACTTGAGGGATTATCTATGTTAATCTGATTTAGCTATTGGATTACATTTTCTAAAGAAGAGAGTTTAATCCTACGAACTAAATTTAAATCAAAGTAATCAATATTAACTAATTTCCTTTCCAGAATCCTTAAGATCATTTGGGTCTACATCTATTTGGGTTCCCTTGAATCTGCCTTTGAAAAGCTCGAAGAGAATACTCTCTTCAGATATGACTCTTCCCCCATGTTTATTTTCTGAATGCCCTAATTCCCTCTCTTGCTTAGAGCCAGTTCTCATATAGGCCCTGAGGAAGACTGCCAAATGAGACTCCTTCTCTGCTCCTGATTTGACTTAAGCACATTTGTTTCTCAGTCAATAAGCATTTATTAAATACTTACTGGGTGTCAGGCACTGTATTAAGCACCAGGACACAAAGTAAGGCAAAAACATGGTTTCTGTCTTTAAAGAGCTCATATTCTAGTGAGGAAGGTGACATGTAAATTACTAGGCAAATGCAAGGCATCTACAGAGAGATAATCTCAGGGTGAACTGGGGAAGTGAAGACTAGGAAAGACCAAAATAGTGGATCAAGGGCTGGGTATGGAGTCAAGAAGAACTGAATTCAATTGCCACTTCAGATACTGATGAACTATGTATCACTTAATCATCTACCCTCTGTCTGTCTCAATTTCCTCACCTGTAGGATAGGGATTTTAATAATACTTGTTTCCTTAGGTTGTATTGAAGATAAAATGAGGTAATATATGTGTTTTCACAGTGCTTGACACATTATAAATGATTAACAATTGTTTCCTCCTTCCTTATTAATCTTATATTATGAGGGTTGTCCCCCACATATAGCATGGAGAAATCATTGTGTGGCTCACAAACAGGCAGAATGGACTTTTCCACAAGAATGGAAAAATTAATAGATGTCTGTTTTCAAATCATGTTTCACATGTTTTGATTGTGTTTTAATTTTGGTTTCTACTCTTTTTTTTAAAAGTCTAGAATTCATAATATAATTTCTTGAGTGGATCATCCAAAGGGTAATTGACCAATTTTAAAACATGAAGTTTTTTTCCCCCCTGAGACAATTGGGGTTAAGTGACTTGCCTAGGATCACACTGTTAGGAAGTATTAAGTGACTGAAGTCACATTTGAACTCAGGTCCTCCTGACTTGAGGTCTGGTGCTCTATCCATTGTGCCACCCAGCTGCCCCAACATCAAGTTATTACACAGAAACTTTTGGTCCAATTTGTAGAGAGCCAGAACTCTGGAGAAATATACTTGAAACAAGGATTCTTACAACAAGGTATTAATTCAATGGAATTGATAAGACAATTGATAATATAATGGTTATCTAGTTTAGCATGATGATTAATAGTTCTCTAGTTCAGTATGATAAATTTAATCTTACAACAAATAATGGTTCCCTAGTGATATAATGGTTGGCTCATACTCAGTATGATGAATGGATTTAATTGTAATAGAGTATTTAAGAGGCCAGAGTCAGTAGTAGACTTAAAGAGAGACTCAGAGAAGACAGAGGACTGGAGGGTGGAGCTCAAGCTCTCATTCTCAGCCCCCACTGAGACCAAAGCCCATCTGAAGGGCCTCCAGAAAGCTAGCCCAGGCCCCAGGAAAGGAGACAGATTGTGGAGACAATAAAGAATTTGGACTTTATCCCTGGCTATTCCTCTGTTGAGGAGTCTTCTCTAATTCCTTTGCTGAGACCAAGGCTGGTCTGAAGGCCCTCCAGAAAGCATTATATTTTGGTGCCTGAACGTGGAACTAAGGATTTACACTCAGCAGTCCAGACTGACATGATCCTGAGTTCAATGGAAAAGTATCCGTGACTCAGAAATTAGGGTGAGTACAAAAATAGACAAGCAGAAAACTTTGTTAAGGGCTAAACTAGTGTTTCAGTTGAAATGGGACAAATGTTTAGAAAGCAGCCTTCTCCACGCCAAGGATAATGTGTAAAAAGCATAGTTAGACTAAAAAAAAGCAACAAGGTTTGACTGTAACATGGGAGCAGATCAATGGACTTTTAGAAGCATTAGAATGCATGTCCCTTTGGTTCTCCAAGGAAGAAGAATTAGAGGCACATAAATGGAAATTAGTAGTATTGCAATTAATAGAATATTACAAGGATAATGGTCCTGATTCAATTCCTAAAGACACATTCTCTCTCTCTCTCTCTCTCTCTCTCTCTCTCTCTCTCTCTCTCTCTCTCTCTATATATATATATATATACGTATATATATATAACTTAATACAGTTGGCTTTAGGGAATTACATAAGTTTAGAATAAGGAAAAAGAAGATAAGGGCAGGAGGAAGAGGGTAGTAATAAAACAGTTGAAAAACATGAAGAATTAGACAAGAAAGGAGTTAATTACAATGCTAATGAAATTAAGGAATGTGGTACTTCACAGCAGGAGCCATTAGGACATTCCCCATCCCCTGACCTACCCCCCTCAATGAACCCTTCATGGGTGGAGAGAGATGGAGGAGGGGAAGGGGCAGTAACACCATCAGCACCATCCATGCAGAACTTGTGAGGTGATCATGCCCTCCCTGACATCTCAGGAAGGGAGATGAAAACCAAAGGAAAATGGGAAATCAAACCAGATTAGTAAGTTTCTGAAGGGTCTCACTTGAAACAGTGAGGTTTCCATGGGAGGTTTTAAACATAATTACATAAATTACATAAGCACATAGTAACAAAGGCTAGTAGTGATGTAGCAAACAACATGAATCAACATGAGGAATTATACATGTCCATAAGTCCTAGAAATAGTCCAAAACCAATCTATTGTCTATTACTTCATGTGTCTGGGAGTCCAATGATTCCTGCAAGTTTTGAACTCCTGTATCAGTCTTATCATGTCTCAGGGATTCCAAGGATTCCTGTAGTTCTGCAACAGTCTTATCAACAATTTTTCATCTCAGGGTATCCAATGATTCCTGAGGGTGTTGAAGTTTTGTAACAGTCTTATTATCAGCCATAATCTTTCAGTGTCAAATGTTTCTTAGGTCTTCTCCTTTGTTTTGAGATTTTTTCTCTTTTTCTGTCTTTCTCCAGGAGCTCATTGGCACCCATCTGATTCCTTCTCCATCTGTAGAGATACAAGCAAACCCTTTCTCCCAAGTCCCTTCTATTTGTCACTTTCTGGATCTCTCCTCCTCATCTGGCAATTACATTGGAGCTGCTCATTATATTGGAGCTCTCTCACTGGACACTGCCCTTCTGTTGGGTTAAAAAGCCTATATTCTCCCCAATTGTAATCCCTATCTCCCATCAGATTGTTTTTCTGCTGATTGATCATATCAGAATATTGAACTTCTAAAAACTCTCTGGGTGTAACATCTTAACATAAGATGATGTAGCCCCATAAAGAGTGCAATCCTTTTTTAAATCCTTGATTTTTTCCAGATCAAAAGGAATGTATCTTCTCCTTTGTTGACCTGAAGAATCAAATTCTTCAATAATAGCTATACATTTATTTTTAAATCATATATATCATGTCCTTCATTTTTAGCTTTAACTAGTGCCTTTTATAATCTTTTCATAGGAGGTGGACCAAGCTCCTGTATGGATGGTGCTGATGATGTTACTGCACCTCCCCCTCCTCCTTCTCCCTTCACTCATGAAGGGTTAATTGAGGAAGTCAGGGGATAGGGAATGCCCTAATGACTCCTGCTGTGAAGGCACCATATTCCTTAATTTTATCAGATGTAATTAACTCCATTCTTATCTAATTCTTCATCCTTTTCACCTAGTTTGTCAATATCTTTCCCCTCCTGCACTTTCTTCTTTTTCCTTATTCTAACACATATAATTCCTCAAAGCCAATTGTATTAAGTTATATATATATATATATATATATATATATATATATATATATATGGTTTCTTTGGGAATTGAATAAGGTCCATTATCATTGTAATATTCACATAGTTGCTCTCCTACTAATTTCCACTTGTCTGAATCTAATTCTTTTTCCTTAGAGAATCAAGGAGATGTGTATTGTAATATTTCAAAGAGTTCAATGATCAGCATCCAAGTTACAATCAAACCTTGGGTTTTTATCAGTCTAACCAAGCTTTCAACACATTTTTCTTGAGGTGGAAAAGAAGGCTCCTTTCTAAACATCTGTCCCATTTCAGCTGCTAGTTAGCCCTTAACAATGTTTCCTTCTTTTCTATTTTTGTATTCACCCTAATTTCTGGGTCACAGATGTAGGTTCTTAGTCCCATGTTCAGACACCAAAATGTAGTGATCTTGGTGGTTTTCTGGAGATCTTTGGTGTTAATTGCCAGGTGTTGAAGTCCAAAAGTCTTTATTGTCTCCTTCACCTGGTGCTCAGCTAGCTTTCTCATAGCCTTCATAAGGGACTTGGTTTCAGTGAAGAAAATGCAGGACAGGCCAGCCATCACAAGGCTGATGAAGATGGCAATGAATCTTTCTCTCCTTGGCTCCCAGAGCTTGAGCTCTCACCTCCAGTCCTTTTATCTTCTCTGGCTCTGTCTCTGGGCCTTTTGGTTCCCCAGCAGAGCCACCAAGAGCCTGACCGAAGATGGAATGAATCTCATCCAGTCCTTGCTGGCTGTTATATACTTCATTATCATAGGTGTGAATCTTGTAGAGCTATATTAAGTACTAAGTACATGTACTGAATTGGACAACTATTAAGCACCATGCTAAACTAGATAGCCATTGTATTTATCAATTCCACTGACTCAATACCTTGTAAGAATCCTTGTTTCAGAGTTCTGGCCCATAACATATATTTGTATCTCTGATCAATAAACTTCAAAGAGCCCATAATCAGGACTTCTCCGCCTGGCCCCCGTATGTTGTCACATCCTTCATCACTACAGGAGCTGGACTCCAACACTGTACCATTAAGGGACAGGTCGGTTCTCCAAAAGCCCCCACAGCTCTGAATCATAACACACTTGAAGAAATTGTAAATCAGCCTTTACTGATGAAGATATTGCTTGTGAATTGGGAATGAAATAAATTGGAGACAAGAGGGAAGAGAAAAGAGGTCAGAGAATGCAACTGCCTCTCAGTCTCCTTGTATTGTATCTAATCTGCTTGATTAAGTGTCATGGGAGGAACCCGCAAGTGGCTGCTGGGGAATCTAATTTTGATCAGCAGAATAGAACCCTTCATGTGAGAGGATGATAATGATAAAAGGAGACAGAGAGGTAGTTGCATTCTCTGACCTCTTTTCTCTTCCCTTTTGCCTCCGATTTATTCCATTCCCAATTCACAAGCAACATCTTCATCAGTGAAGTCTGATTTGCACTTCCTTCAAGTGTGTTATGATTCACAGCTGTGGGGGCTTTTGGAGAACCAACCTGTCCCTTAATGGTAAAATCCCCTTTAACCCTTTACAGGCTTTCTGGGTTTCACACTTAGGCATAGTCCTTAACAATTATCTTTTCCTGTCATCTTAGTCAATTTGTCAGGTGTGAAGTAGTACCTTAGAGTTGTTCTACATAGCTGTTGTGTTGTGCTGAAGTTCTACATAGCTGTTGTGTTGTGCTGATTTCATTGTTATGCTTGTGAAACTTGTATAGTCTACCAGCACTATGCCAGGAAATTGAATTGCTTCCATCTGAATTGTCTTTTTCCATTTGATTAATTCTACCTTTCAAAATATTGTTGTCTTCAGTGGATTTTTTTTTTTTTTTGCATTTGGTCTATTATGTTTTTTAAGGAATTGATTTTAACTCTCTGAAGAACTTAGGGATCAGTTGAATGACATGGGAGACACTGGAACAGAATTGCCTCGTATGACATGTCTGTATCAAAGAAAATACTGTGTGCTCCCAACTCTCAGTCTTTTCATTGCCTGGCCCCCATGCCTAGAACTCCATTCCTCTTTATTTCTACCTTCTTGTTTCCTATAAGTCTGAGATTAAGTCTCATCTTGCGTAAGAAGTCTTTCCTAGTCCCCTTTAGTCTTAGTGCCTTCCTTCTGAAATTATCTCTGCTTTAAGATATATGTATCTTATCAGCACATAGTTTGCATGTTGTTTACTTCATTAGACATTGCCCAACTGATAGGTCTTTTCTATTACAATTTGCAGCTATATTATGTCTATCTGTGATTTCATAAGAGGCATATAACTAGAGCTGGAAAAATGATTAGAATAGAAACCTGGAAGGGACCTATAAGATTATCTCATTTTATAAAGGAGGAAACTGAGACTCACTCAGAAAAACTTAATAGAAGTTCAATCAATTAATAAATAGCAGTTTAACCTAGTTCTTTGGGAGCAATGAGTGCATTATTTTTTTTTTTTATTTCCAGTAATTAGCACAGTATCTGAGTTGTTGTAGGTGTTAAATAAATTCTAGTTGACTGAATAATTAAAATATGAAAAAAGAGTCATTGCATAATAAGCATGATAGACAAATTTGTGGAAATGAGCAATATGTGGACTTTGCTTCTCTTTATTTATTACAGTGGATTTTTTTTTAAATGTCAAAGTTTATTTGCTTTTTATATTTCGCACATAAAAGATGGTATTTACAATAACTTAAGCAAATGAATTGGAATACATAAAAGGGGTCACTGTCATTACAGCTGCGGAGCTCAAGGTATAGAATGAATAAGAAGTTCTTTCCTTCTCTTCCAATAATGTAACAATCAAGATACAGTATCAGTGGAATCTCTCATGTTTAATATAAGCTAACTATTCCAAAGATGAATTTGCAGAAATAAATGGAATTTCTTTGAGTTAGATACCATTTATATTAACAAATACTGCATTGTATATTTATCAACTTGCATACTTCCCACTAAGTAATAGCTAAGTATTTAACCTGGACATTCTATCAAATACCTTCAAAAAGAACTCATCTACTTATTTTTTTAGATTTGTGGTGCTTCCATTTATGAACAGGGAGTTTTTCTTTTCTTTTATTTTTTGGAAGGGAGAATTGGAGGGGAAAGAGGCTGGAATGCAAAAAGGAGAAAAGCATGATAAGACTATCAATGAAACTGTTTTTTAAATGTACAGAAGAAAGCAGCAGAAAATTCAGAAAAAAAAGCATTTAGCACAGCTTTGAAATTTATGTGCTAAATATATCATATACTTAAAAAAATTAAAACCAAGCTGCAAGTAATGAAGATTCATAGTTTCATGCACAATTTTCTTTCTCTATTTTTCTTGGTATAAGAGAATATTCATATATATTGGTGTTTGTCAAATTCGGGACAAAAAAATTTGTAGTAAAAAAAGAGAGGAATACATGCAAATTAGAATTAGAATAGGCCAGCAGTCTTTGGGCTAAAGGCTGGAAGAAACAGCCTAACTGGACAGCATCTAAGTTGATTGAGGTTTTGAATGTCAGCCTAAGGAGTTATGATTTTTTGTTTTAGTATAAGTGGGTGAAGGATGAATAAGTAATTGTTAGGGTCACTGAGTAAGAAGTGAGTAAAAGGCTCTAGGGGAGGATTGGGAGAGAAGATAGTGAGAACCAGGGAGGATTTGTGTGAAAAGAGCCCAAGATTGATTTAGAAAACCTGAGTTTGAGATCCAGTTTTGCTGTTTATGAACTTCACAATCTCAGCCTTTAGTGCATTAGATTGTGATTCCCTTGGGAACAAAGGCAGTCTTTTGCCTCTTACTGTGTCTTGGTGTTTAGCAGAATGACTAGCACATAGTAGGTCCATTTAAATGTTGATTGACTGACAGGCAGCTGTTTACTGTAGTTGAAAGAAGAAGCTGTCAGAGGGGCAGCTAGATGGCAGGCTAGACAGAAGACCAGCCTTAGAGTCAGGAGGACCTGAATTCAAATTTAGCCTCAGGCACTTAACTCTTCCTGGGCAAGTTACTTAACCCCAATTGACCGCCTGTAACCTCAGCAATTTGTCATGATGCTCTAGCTTCTATCCAGCACTAGAGAAAATGTCCTTGCTGCTCCTTACCTACTTCCTGGATCTCCAGCAGTAGTAGCAGTAGCAGAAATTCTAGCAATAGTCAATTTAGCATCATCCTGGATCACTGTTCCTTCCTTCTCACAGGAATTGGAAACATAAAAGACCAAAGAAAAAGCAAAAAATGAAAAGAGGACAATGAAGCACCTGCAAACAAGAGCTCACCAAAATCTAAATAAAGTGAAAGGAGGCAGAGGAAGGATATCTCACTGATATGCTAATTTTATGGTCCAGAGGTAGAACTGAGGAATAGTCTGGTATGCACCTTACCATTTGTCTCAGAAACCTAGTTATCACTGACTAACAGATTGTTTCTAGGACTATACTATAGTATTCCTAAAATCAGAAGACTAGGACCATTGACAAATAGATTGTTAGAATAATAGCACTCCTATAGGAATAAATGGAGTTTTCCTTAAAATAGTCAGTAGAATCTATTTAAAACCATCTGTAAGCATCATATGTAATGAAGATGAACTGTAACCATTCCCAATAAGATTAGGAGGGAAACAAGGTTGCCCACTGTCACTATTACTATTCATTATTGTATTAGAAATGCTAACTTTGGCAATAAGAATTGAGAAAGAGATTAAAGGAATTAGAGTAGGTCATGAGGCAACCAAATTATCACTCTTTGCAGATGATATAATGGTGTACTTAGATAACCCCAGAGATTCTACTAAAAAAGCTATTAGAAATAATCTGCAACTTTAGCAAAGTTAATCCACATAATCCATCAAAATAAATCCAAATAAATCATCAGCATTTTTATACATCATTAACAAAATTCAATAGCAAGAGATACAAAGAGAAATCCCATTTAAAATAACTGCTGATAGTATAAAATATTGGGGAATTTATCTGCCAAGGGAAAGTCAGGAACTATATGAGCAAAACTACAAAACACTTTCCACACAAATAAAGTCAGATCTAGCCAATTGGGAAAATATTAAGTGCTCTTGGATAGGATGAGCAAATATAATAAAAATGACAATACTACCTAAACTAATCTATTTATTTAGTACCGTACCAATCAGACTTCCAAAAAACTATTTTAATGACCTAGAAAAAATAACAACAAAATTTATCTGGAAGAACCGAAGAACAAAAGGTCAAGACTTTCAAGGGAACTAATGAAAAAAAATCAAATGAAGGTAGCTTAGCTGTACCAGATTCAAAACTATATTATAAAGCAGCGGTCACCAAAACCATTTGGTATTGGCTAAGAAATAGACTAGTTGATCAGTGGAATAGGTTAGGTTCACAGGACAAAATAGTCAATAACTATAATAATCTAGTGTTTGACAAACCCAAAGACCTCAGCTTTTGGGATAAGAATTCACTATTTGACAAAAACTGCTGGGAAAATTGGAAATTTGTATGGCAGAAACTAGGTATTGACCCACACTTAATACTGTAAGCCAATTTAAGGTCAAAATGGGTTCATGTTCTAGGCATAAAGAATGAGATTATAAATAAATTAGAAGAACATAGGATAGTTTACCCCTCAGACTTGTGGAGGATGAAGGAATTTGTGACCAAAGAAGAAGTAGAGATCATTATTGGTCACATAATAGAAAATTTTGATTATATCAAGTTAAAAAGTTTTTGTACAAACAAAACTAATGCAGACAAGATTAGATGAGAAGCAATAAACTGGGAAAACATTTTTGCAGTCAAAGGTTCTGATTAAGGCCTCATTTCCAAAATATATAGAGAATTGAATCTAATTTATAAGAAATCAAGCCATTATCAATTGATAACTGGTCAAAGGATATGAACAGACAATTTTCAGAAGAAGAAAAGCAAAGTATTTCTGGCCATATGAAAAGATGATCCAAATCATTATTGATCAGAGAAATGCAAATTAATACAATTCTGAGATACCACTATATACCTTTCAGATTGGCTAGGATGACAGGAAAAGATAATGATGAATGTTGGAGAAGAGGTGGGAAAACTGGGACACTGATACATTGTTGGTAGAATTGTGAATGCATTCAACCATTCTGGAGAGCAATTTGGAACTATGCTCAAAAAATTATCAAATTGTGCATACTTTTTGATCCAGCAGTGTTACTACTGAGATTATTTCCCAAAGAGATCTTAAAGAAGGGAAAGGGACCCGTATTTGCAAGAATGTTTGTGGCAGCCCTTTTCGTAGTGGCTAGAAATTGGAAATTGAATGTATGCCCATCAATTGGAGAATAGTTGAATAAATTGTGGTATATGAATGTTATGGAATATTATTGTTCTGTAAGAAATGAACAGCAGGATGATTTCAGAGAGGCCTAGAGAGACTTATATGAACAGATGCTGAGTGAAATAAGCAGAACCAGGAGATCATTATACACTTCAATAACAATACTATATGATGATCACTTCTGATGAACATGGCTCTCTTCAACAATGAGATGAACCAAATCAGTTCCAATTGTTCAATAATGAAGAGAACCAGCTACATCCAGCAAAAGAACTATGGGAAATGAGTGTGGACCACAGCATAGCATTTCTACTCCTTTTGTTGCTGTTTGCTTGCATTTTTGTTCTCCTTTTTTTTTACCTTATTTCTAAATCCTATTTTTCTTGTGCAGCAAGATAACTATATAAATATGTACACATATATTGCATTTAACATATACTTTAACATATTTAATATGTATTGCTCTACCTGCCATCTAGGGGAGGTGGGAGGAAGGAGGGGAAAAGTTGGAACAGAAGGTTTTGCAAAGGTCAATGCTGAAAAAATTACCCATGCATATGTCTTGTAAATAAAAAGATTAAAAAAAAAAAAAACCAAGAGCACTCCTAAAGTCTAGGGACCTCAGGATTACTGCTATATTTCTCCTAGAAGCTGCATTCAGTTGATAGGGATTCTTCAAATAAGCATGTTTGCTTTCCATTTTGCTTTTTCCAAGGGCAATATTAAATACTAAATCCACAGAAACCCCTTCATCTTGGCAGTTCACTTTGCTCTTGAATTTTGAACATTAGAAGAACACTTCCATTCTTGAGATCTTTTCTTCTGATTGACTGCAAACATCCTTTTTAAAGAAAAATGCCCAAACCCACCATGTCTTTCTTGTCTAGGATGGATTTAGCTCCCTAAAATGTCACCAATATTCAACCATATATTTATTTCCCCATCTCTGTTTTCATCTTCCTTTTATGTGTCTTGAGGCAGCTAGGTAACATAATAGATATTGAACTCTGGATCTAAAGTCAGAAAGGCTTGGGTTCAAATGTAGCCTGAAATACTAGCTTGTGACTCTCGGCAAGATACTTCCATTTGTTTCAATTTTTTCAATTGTAAAATGGGCATAATACATAAGACCTACTTTCTAGGGGCTGTTGTGAGGACCAAATGAGAGAATATTTGTAAAGTGCTTAACAGAATGCCTGGCATATGGTAGTTGCTTAAGATATCTTTGTTCTTTTCCTTTCCTTATTTAGTGCTCCCCATTAGAATGTAAACTTCTTTAGGTCAAGGACTGCTTGTCTTTCTGCTTGTATTTGTATTTCCAGTGCTGGGCATGTAGTAAGTACTTAATAAATGCTTGTTGTTACTGCTAAATTTCAGAACCTATGTAAACATTTGCATATACTTCAGGAAAATGAAATCTAATATGGTATGGGGCCCCTGAGGTAGGGAGACAGCATATAGAATATTTAATAATATAATTTTATTTATTACAACATAACACAAACATAATATACATATATAATGCATTAATTACTGATATAAAACAATAATATTGAAAAGCTTTAATATCTTGAGTTTCATGTCATTTCATGCCCTGGAATTGAATTCAAATGTGACCTATTAAAGGACTAATCAAAACTGTCTTTGCATCACAGATATTAAGGTTGGTTTATTACAGTTAAGATAATGTAGCCTCTTAGGAAACCAAAGTAATTTAGCAGACCCGAGCTAGTGGTTGAATAGAGTTCCTGAATAGAGTTCCACCTGATAGTCATTTGAGATATTGCATAGGAACTTGGATTGTAAAATGCATGAACCAAGGAAAACTATGATCAAACAGGAAATAAAAAAAGATTAAATATTGACATCTTGAGTGTCACTGAACTTAAATGGATGGGAATGGATGGATTTAATTCAGATGATCACTACATATTCTACTGTGGACAAGAATCCCTTAGAAGAAATGGGATTACCCTCATAGTTAATAAAAAGATGAGAAAAACAGTAGTGGAATATAATCTCAAAAATAACAGAATAATATATATTCAAATACAAGGCAAACTGTTTAACATCACAGTAATAAAATTTATGTTACAATTAATGATGCTGAAGAAGCCAAAGTGGATCAATTTTATGAAGACCTTTTAGAAATAATTTTTGGGAATAACTCCCCTTGTCCTCCCCCCACCTCCCCAATGTCACAGTCATCATAAGGGATTGGAATACTATAGTAAGAAATAATTGAAATAACAGGCAAGTTTGATCTTAAGAGTACAAAATTTGGATGAATGATGGATATTTTGTTTTCCTAGGCAATGATCTTGATTCCAGAATTGAGACTTCTAGATAGAGAAAGGAAATTTCCTGGACAACTCTAGAAAATTGGAGCTAGGGAAGATTTATCTCCTGAGTGATCTCCAACTCCAGAAGATGATATTCTAATGTTCTAGAGAGAAGAAGCTTTGCAGCAATAGAAGCTTTGAGGATTTAAGGAGTCTAAAGATAGATAAGAGACCTGTGTGCTATTACCTTTTGCTCTTCAAATGAGTTATTCAGCCAGTGAAGCCCAATAAAAATTGAGTTGTTTGTATAATAGTCTTCAAATGTCTTCATTTTCTTGTTAGAGTCTAAATGTGGTTTTGCAAATCTGATGGAGTATTATGTAGGACCATGCAGAAAATTGTGATTAATGAGAATATTAGCTTTAGTTTTTATGTTTTCTCTGCTCGTGGGCTTTTGAAAATCTAGGCATTTGTTGACTTATGTGTGTGTGAAAGACACAGAAGAAAAAAAAAAGACCCCTACCAAAAAATGACTATTCAGAGTTCACTCAAAGTAAAAAGTAGGAAAGGTTTATTATAGCACTCATGAGTGCAAGCAGTCCTGCTTAGAGAACAAAAGGGAAGCTGAAAATTCTCACAGCAGCAGGGCTAAAGAGTTAGTACAGACATATCATTTTATAGATTTTGTTACCAGACATTGCACCATAAATTAGACAGCATTAAGATGCTTGTGGTCTCCTAATGGAATATCTCTGTCAAAAAAAGAAAATGGGAATGGAATATTTTAGTTTCCCTGAAATTACCTGCCTTGTAGAAAACCTTAAATAAGCAGATAACTGAGCTTATAGTGTTTAAACTAATAGGTTAAACAATGTCAGACATTGATGAATGCCACCAATTTAGATGAAGTAAATGTGTCTGCAACTGGCTCCAAATTTAAGTAGAGGATTACACATAGGTTATAAGGACATACAGAAATAATAAAAATAAAGAAAAAGCATTCACACATCCCTGTAAGTTCTTCATCTCATCTTTTCATTCCACACATGTGCCTAGACAGGAGATGAGGACTCTGTTAAAGTCCCCTAGTATAAGGCCCAACTTAGGGAGTCAGGGAAAGATACTGTACTATATGTCTTGAAGAAAAAAACTTCCACTTAAGGAAGCTCAGGCAAGTCATCTCTTTATTTCCCAAATGACTTCACTTTTTGCAGATTTTTCTATCAAGCTCACACAGTGGATATCTTCCCTTTCCTCCTCTCCCCTTCAATCTATGTTTTTGTGTGTTGTCTTCCCTCCATTCGATTGAATTTCTTGAGGGCAGGAATGGTCTTTTTCACATTTGTATCCTTGCTCTTAGCACAGTACCCGGCACATAGTAGGCACTTAATGTATATTTAATATCAGAAGGTCAATCCCCAGGTTATTCTGGGGGCTGATAGACATCAAATACTGTGACCATCAGAATATGTGGGACTGGAAGTTTCCAGAGCACCCTGATCCACATTTCAGCACTGAGAGGGGTCACACTACCTGGACCCCTGAAGAGCCTAGGATTCTGTAGCAACAGATTCTTCTTTCTATCATGTAGCTGCTTGGATTTGGGAAAGACTGAGAGATGGATCAAATGTATATTTCCTTATCCACTAACTATCCCCAGGGGAGAATAAGGAACTGATACAGCCTAGATCTTGGGGACTCCAAATGCCACAGGAACAGGCTGTCCAGGGAGAAGGAAAATGTTTCCTGAAGAGGTAAACTTTTTATTATCCTCTGATCTCTTCTTACATTTTCTTTCCAACCTTTCTCCCATCAAATGAAACTCCTAAGCATCAGCTCTGAAGTCAGGAGGACCTGAATTCAAATCTGACCTCAGACACTTAACATGTCCTAGCTGTGTGACCCTGGGCAAGTCACTTAATCCCATTTGCCTCAGCAAAGGAAGCTCCCATAGACTAAAAAGAGCTGCCTCAAAAAAGAATTTAAGAACAGTCTTAGCAGCAGTGTAGGAGGAACCAGTAGCTAACAGTCAAAAGACATCTTTGCTTATAGTGCTAGTGGGAGTCAAGAGATCCAACTTATGCTCTCTCAGATCCTCAGTCTTACTCCAAAGACTCCATTCCCCTAAACAGATCCTCCCTACCCTAACCCATTGTATACTTGGGAAATAAATGGAGATAAACACCTGCTGAGAAGAAATCAGGGTGGATCCAGGTATGTTGCCATCTGCCCTGCTGCTGCTGCTTTCTCCTCAGTTGGCTTCAATCACCCTCTGGACCTGGCATCTGTCTGACTTTCAGAAATCATATCCCACTCATGCACATATCTTCATCCCTTCCAACTAGGGAAGATGAGAAATCTACTAGCCAAATTTCAACAAAAATTTTTGCATAATTGGTTGATGGAATTGCAAAATGAGTAACATAATTGAGTAAGTTTGGTCAGTAATTCACTTCCTTTATTTGTATCTCTGTATTTTTACCTCTTTCAGTTATGGCAGTCATTCATATTAAGTAGTTGTCTACAAAACTGAACTGAACAGACCATCAAATCTCTGTTACAAGGAGTTAAGCTGAAAATTTTAAAACACACTGCAGTATTAAAAAAAATTGCTCTCAAGAAAAATACTATAATTTATGAAAACTTTTCTTTCCTCCTTTCCTCTGACTCTCTCTCTCTTTTTCCCTCCCTTCATTCCTACCTTTCTTCCTTTCTCACTTTCTCTCTCCCTCTCTTCCTTCCTTCCTCCCTTCCTCTCTCCCTGCAGTAGAGTTTGAATGATTGGCTGTTCAGCTTGAAAAGGGACCTCAGTATCCAGTATCTTTTCTTACTAGGTAATTTTCGGAATCTTTCTAAGACAATTCAAATGGAAATGATTCCTTTCCTGGAATAGTGCTGGCAGGTTTCATACATGCAACAATGAGGTCAGCACAATGGCTCAGTAGACCTTCAGTTAAGTAGGCAGCCTAATACTCCTATACTTTTCTTCTTAGCCTCCCAATCTGAGCTAGCTCTGAGTATACATGTTTCAACCTCATCATCTATGTGGATATCTCTGGAAAGTATACTGCCAAGGTAAGTGAAAATTAAAAGTATTCAAAATTTCTCCGTGTGCTGTAACCAAGGGTTCTATGAATGGATGGTATGGTGCTGGCAGCTGGAAAACCTGTTTCTTGTGCCAAAATTAATACAAGCAGCAGAGAATTGATCCATACTTTGTTGTACCTCAGCTTCAGAGGTGGAATTGAGTGCCCAATCATCTGGGAACAAAAAAATCACACACCAACTCTTTCTCCATTTTAGTGTTGACTTATTGCTTTTTCAAGTTAAATAATTTATCATCAGTGCAGTAGCTGACCTTAATACCATTTTCACACTTATTGAAGACATCTGAAATCATTGCTTAAAACACCACGCTGAAAAGCAAGGGAAAAAGCACACAATCTTGCTTCATTCCATCCATGAGGGGGAAAGTACAAGAGTATTTGCCATATGCCATTATTTAGAACCTAGGCAAGCATGCCATTATGAAACTGACATGCAACACTGATGACTTTCTCCAGGCAATCAAACATAGCTGTAATTTTTCATAACTCCTCATGATTGATAGTATCAAAGGCCTTGGTCAGAGCAAGGAATATTGTGTATAGACCTCTGCTTTGCTCCTGGTATTTATCTTAGAGTTTTTAGGGGGGCAAACACTATATTGACCATTCCCCAGACTTTTCCTAAATTAGACTGTCAAGTAGATGACCATCTTCCAGGTGAAGGAGTAGCCTATTAAGGAGGACTCTGATAAAAAATCTTGCCAGAGAACAACTTCCACTCTGTGATTGTCACTGGACAATCTATTTCCTTTGCCTTTATAAAGATGGGCAATGAAAGCATTTTTGAACCCCTGAGGGATAGCTTCTTGACATTTAACCTAGAAGATTTCATTCAGCTTTTGTATGATCAATGGATCCCATGCCTTATAAATTTTAGCTGGAATAAACTCAACACCAGAAACCTTACCAGAAAGAAGAGCCTAATGGCATTAAAAATCTTTTCTTCAGTTGGAAATTTGGCTAGATAAGGATTGACTTCAACATGAGGTATGTGATAAATAGCTTAAACATTGATTAATGATGGTCTATTGAGGACCCTATGGAAGTGTTCAGCTGATCTCTTCGAGGTTATTTCCTTATAATTAATCAATATGACTCCATCAGCACTGAGCAGTTGAAAGACACCATAGAACTTTAGCCTTCAGAGCACCGTAAAAGTGTTTTGGACAGCATAAAACTGAATTTCATCTACCTTTTTTCTGAGCCTGGAACCTTTTATTTCTTCATGAAGGAGGAGGGAAACTATTCCCTTTATTGTAGCTGTGTTCCCTTAAGATTATTACTCTGAGATTGTGTCCCCTTTTCTGATCTCAGAGATCAGGATCTCCCAGGCTCCCAAGGAGGCTAGAGAAAGGGCCCATCCTCTCAGGATGAGAATAGTAACACTATTCGGAGGCAAATCAACTCCCATAGAAATTCTAAATCCTCATTCAATTGAGGAATCCTGGTCTGATCAGCTCAGGCTGTCCTAGCCCCCATCAAGATGCACATATAAGAGCTTCCCTCAGCTAAACTCTTTGCAGAAGGCCCGAGCAATTTGCCAGGACCCTGACCACTGATTCTCTGAGCATAAAATTCCATTTCGCAATAGAACTCTGCCACTATAGAAGTCAGTATTTTAGCAAACTGATTTCTATCCAACAACAAACTTTCATTTTGCAGTTAATAATTCGGGAATAAGTGAATTCTTTCACTTTTAAACCTGTGGTTGATTAAAGGAGATTTTAACAACTCTTTTATTGCACTAATCTCATCACCACCAGGAATTGAGGAGATTCAAACCTCATCATTCAAGCTTTGCTTGCATTTTTATTTTTCATGGAATTAAAATTCTAAGAATTCTAAGAATTCAAAATTCTTAGAGACAGATAAAATATGCTTTGTAAAACCCCGTGGAGTTCCCATTTTTCATTTAATAGCTTCTTAAATACTCCATCATTTTCATTAAACCAATCTTAACGTTTTTAAGTATTCTAGTTCAAATAGTAAATGCAGTCTTGTACACCAAATCTTTGAAAGCAGTCCATTTCTTTTCTGCTCCTCTGTTGCCAACTATGAGTTGGCTCAGCTTTCCCTCTAAGTTAGCAATGAAGAACTTTAATCTGTTGACATTAAGCATTCTGGTAATCATCTTGCTTTTGGACTGCTGTTTTGGTTGAATGGAAATATTTAGCTTGGAGAGGATACATCTAGAAACAATCTAGCACTTTACACCATACATTGCTTTTGCCACTTGATTCTCTACTTAAAATGAAACAGCCTATCAAATGCCAAAGGCGTTTTACTGTGTTTAGATAAATGGAAGATAGTTTTGGTAATAAGAAGATCATGAGAGGTTGTTAGGATTCTTACAAGGTCCTAAATCAGTTATCTAATTTAGCATGGTACTTAACAGTTCTCTAGTTCACTAATGTACTTAGTACTTATTAGAGTTCTACAAGATTCACACCTTTAAGAGAGCTTATAGAAGCTAGGACCCTCAACCAGGATTTAGTCCAGGACATTCAGAAGTCATTCCTTCTTGCACTTTTGTGCTGGCTGGAGACATTCAGAGGAAGCTAGAGGCAGAAGCTGGCAGAAGCAAAGGACCAGAGGCAAGACTACAGAAGACCTCCAGAAAACTAGCCGAGCCCCAAGTGAAGGAGAAAAGATTTTGATGGAGACAATAAAGGATTTTGACTTTAATCCCTGGCTGCACTTGTGGTGATTACTGGCTGCCTCCAGAAGCCCCCCAAGAAACCTGCTCTCAGAGAACATTATATTTTAGAGAAGAATATTACAAGAGGCAAAATAGCAAATGAGCATTGCTCATTTGACTCCCTATTATGTCTCATCATCTGTGCCTATTCTTGCATTAAAGTCACCCAGAGTTATAAACTTGTTCTCTTTTGGCACATTGCTCCAGCTCTTCATAATTTTTTTTCAACCTCATCAGGTTACATCATGGTGGTACATATACATTGATGATGATATGGTACTTTTTTGCCAGTGGCAATTGAGTGATTGAGTCTATCATTCCAGCTTTTTGATAGACACGTGCTTATTGACTTCATTAGTTTTGATTGCAAAACCTATGATAGCTTCATGGTGCTTGCCTTAGCTCCAGAAAAATGTGTAGCCACTTTCAATTTCAATAAGCTGGCTTTCATTTGTCAGCATTGTTTTCCTCAGTGCTATTAGAATGTGATACCTGCTGAGATTTCTCACAAGAGGTTTCATTTTTCAAGTCTACTGGATTTTATGCTCATGAACATAATCACATTTCATGTTCTGATGGTGGGTAGAATCACCTTTGCAAAAGTTTTTGTACATTTTTGTGTTTGTGTTCTGACTGCAGGATTGGAACTCTTCCTGATACTTATTCAGGTCATCGTTGAGTGAATCAAACAATTTTCTAGCCCCTTCTTTCCATCAGAAGGTGAGCAGTGTACTCCTTAAAAGGCTATTCAGATACCCATGGAGTTGAGGAATACCAGTGAAAAGTCCAGTTGAAGACAATTCTATAGCTTAGGCTGTCTCTGGGCAGGATTGTGACTATAGCTCCCAGTTTACCCTCACCTGCTTCTTTTTCACTTGCCTATTGCCAAAGGACTTTGAGATAGGTTTAAAAATGGCACAATAGCATGGATGATGTTTTTTGATTTGCATTTAAATTAGATTTAAGTGAGGCAAAGTTGGCCAAAGTCCTCTCATTTTCTCTTCTGTTGGAATCCAGTTCCAGTGAAATACCCAGAGTATGAATGAATATCTGAAGCCAGGCAGAAGATATGCTTTGCAATCTTCATTTATTAATCTGAGTGCCAGGCTTAATATACCTTTTAGGTGAGTGTTACAAAATTTCTAGCTACCTTCATCACATTTCTTCTAGGGCATTTCTCTATCCGCCTTAACTGTCAATATGCTCCTCAATACAGAATTGTAAATAGTATAGTTGTGATGCTCATCATCATCACCAGAATTGTAAATGGTTGTGATATTTATCAATATAAAGAGCAGAACTTATCATGCTAATGTTTTTAGCTCAAGCTATGTCTTTGATTCATTGTGTAGTTAAAATGCCTTGTTCTGTCAAGATTACCCTGATTTTACCAAGTAGGCCTTTACGATTGTTAGAGAGATGGTGAGCTGATATAGTTTGAGTAGTTGGCCCTAACAGAGAGTAAGACTCAAGTAATACTTGGATCAGATGCTTTATTCCACACTGGTCCTCTGTATTCTTCTAGAGTCATTGAAGTTTAGTGGCAAGACAAAAGTCAACATGAATGGTGATATCCCAAGATGTAGTGGGTATCTTCAATGCCTAATCAGACTCTAAAGGCTTCACAGCATCTGTTTCAGCTACCTTCATGATCATTAAAACAATATTTTCATCCTCCTGTTCCTCCAGGGGAAATCTTCACATTTGGGATTGGCAATCTCCTAATTCATCAAATAATTTGAACCATTTGATTACACTCATCCTACTATAGTTTTTCTGCCAAAACAGTTTTATTGGGGTGTGGCTGGTGGTCATGCTACAGCTTCTGGGAATCATAGATGAGAGTTGGGTGACTCAAGTGGACATCAAAGGTGAAAAACTCCTAAGAATGACTTGGCAACCTTCTCATCTAAGATACTAGTCTTTTTGAATATTCCTTATACCTCAAATAGTAGGAAGTCATAATTAAAAAAAAAGATATTTAAAAACCAAGTTTTTGTCAACAAAAATGGTGCTTTATCCATACCTCGTATACCTGTACACATTAAAAAATTGATAATAGGATTGTAAGATTAAAAAGAAATCTGCCAAATATATTTAGGGGAATTTTGAATTGATATGTTAATTAAAAATTGTTGTCCAGTTGTATTTGATTCTTTTTTTTTTCTGAGGTAATTGGGGTGAAGTGATTTGCCCAGAGTCACATAGCTAGGAAGTGTTAAGTATCTGAGACCAGATTTTAGCTCGAATCCTTCTGAATTCACGTGTTGGTACTCTATCCACTATGCCAACTAGCTGCCCCATATTTGACTCTTTGTGACCTCATTTGGGGATTTCTTGTCAGATCTACTGGAGTAGTTTGGCTTTTTCTTCTTCTTTAGCTCATTTTACAAATGATGAAACTGAGTCAAAGAGAAGTTTCTTGCCTAGGGTCACACAGCTCATGTGTGAGGTTGGATTTGAATTCTGGTTTTCTTAACTGCAGGCCCCATACTACACCCCACCCCTGCTCCCATCATCACTTTATAGTTTGCAATAAGAATTGATTCATATCAAAGGAAATAGAAATTTACTAGTCAAATTTCAACAAAATTTTTTTTGAATAATTGAGAGATGAAATTTTAAAGTATGTATCATGCACCTGCTGTTAAAAATTCACTTTTTAAAATTTGGATCTAAAAATCTCTTGGGTATCTTTTTCACTCATGACAGTAAGTATTGAGTATTAAGTACTAACTAGTAAATGCTGCTCAAAATTCACTTTTTCCATTTGGATCTAAACATCTCTTGGATGTCTTTTTCACCCATAATAGTTATCCTAAGTATTGAAATAAGAAAAAATTAGATTTAGACTTTTGAATCAATATATCACAAACTAAGGTTTTAAAAAATAACGAAGCATATTCTATAACATTGTTTTCCTGACAATATTATCAATTTACTATGACAATGACAATATTCACAACAATATTTAACAAGAACAAAAGAATTTTCTATCTTTAATAAATGAAATTATTTTAAGTAGAGATTATTTAAGTGTAGCCCCTGAGTCAAAGCCCATTGTTGTAAGATTCTTTCCTCATTGATGCCCTGTCCTGCATGAGGGCAGGGTAGAGAGGCAAAAGTGGGAGAATTCCAGCCTTCTTCAGTCTTTTTGAGGACACTTTAAGCTTTGGGTCTCTTTGGATACATTTGGCTTCCAACTTCAAAAAGGAAGGTAGAAGAAGCTAACCCCATTTCAGCTTGCTGAAGGAAGACTCTGGGAAGATATGAAAGGAGCTGGTAGTCTCTATCATGTCCCTATTCTCAACTTGGTATTCTAGGCACTGAGGAATATTTCTCTTTTGGGTGAGATTGATGGACACATTTACTTGGTTGAGCTGAGTTATCTCATTCTCAGTGGAGAGCTCCTTAAATCTATATTGTCTGCTATGTATTCTCAGGCACTCTGCCTGGTATGTAATTATAGTACTTAATAAATCTGATATTTATGTAGTGAAAAAATATATTGATGCAAAAATGAATATAGTTTGTAAACTGATAAATATCTTTATATTGGGGAGCATGCTCAATATTTTTTTTTTTTTTTGCAATATAGTTTTGCATGATCAAAACATTTGAAGAACACTAATCCTATACACAATTGGAATATTATGAAAGGTTTTATTAAATGTTTTGCTCAAGGCTAGGTAAGATGTAGATATCTACCATATTCTTTCATCTGTTAGTTTAGTAAAATTATCAATAAAGGAAAGAAGTTAATATGACATGACCTATATCTGATGGAGCCAAGTCAATTTTTTTTGGCAAACACTACTTCCTTTTCTAGGTATTTAGTAATTATCTCTTTAAAGATCTGTTCCACAACTTTTCAAGAATTGAAGTTAAATATATTATTTGCTTCCCTTCCTTGGAAACTGAAACACTTATCCACTGTTAATACCTTTTGATCTAATTAATAAAAAATTCATAACTACTCTTTTTTGTAGTAGCAAAAATCTGGAAAATCCATAGATGTCCATCCGTTGAGAAATGGATAAATAAGCTGTGATTTATGTATATAATAAGAAGTTATTTTACCATGAGAAATGACAAAGGTGAGAAATTTAGAAGAAAAATTCCTTTACATGGGAAGGAAGGACTCAATGTGAATGGATACAAAATTAAGTAAGCTAAAACAAAACAATATACAAAATGATCAAAATTGTGTATATTTTTGTTTTTAACATGATTGTTTTTTCAATATAAAAATCATTCTTCTATCTATGATATAAGTTCAACTTTAAAAAATTATATTGAGGGGGCTATTAGGTGGTACAGTGGATAGAGCAAGAGCTCTGAAGTCAGGAGGACCTGAGTTCAGATCTGACCTCAGAACTTAACACTTCTAGCCGTGTGACCTTGAGCAAGTCATTTAACACCAATTGCTTCAGGGCAAAAATAGTTGTATTGATATAGTCTGAGGCCCAATATTTCATTTAAAGTTTTGCAATAAATATTCACTAATGATAATGGTCTATTGTTTTCTCTTATCCTCTCCTTGTTATAGGTATTAGAATTATATTTATTTCTCAATTTGTGATAATAATTTTTTTTGAAGTATAGGTACAAATTTTTTCTTTAAAGGTTTGATAGAATTCTCTTGTAAAACCAGCTGCCCTGGGGATATGTCCCCTTCTTGCTTTGATAGTTCCTTTACAGTTAATTCAATTTCAGATTTTTGAAATTGGATTGTCTAAGATTTATAGTTGATGTTATGTTGATCTGAATATTTTATATCATTTACTAAAAATCTTCTGCTTCCTTTAAATTCTGTTTGGCTGGCAAATAATGCTGTGGCAGGTTCTGATAATTCTTTTTATTTCTTTTGTTATGATTTCACCTAATTAAGTTTTTATTCTGTGATTTAATTTCCTGCCTCATTTTATATCAAGTTAGCTGCAAATTTGTCAATTTTGCAATTTCCCCCCAAAGAACTAAACTTTTGTTTGGTTCTTCAGTTCTATGTTATTTTTGGTTTTTAACTTATTTATTTCTGCTCCAATTTAAAAATTTTTGTATTTTATGCTTATTTTGAATTTGTTTATTTGTTGACTTTTTCATTTTAATTGCTTATACAATTCACTAATTTGAAAAAAAAGTTATTCTGTTAACATATCTTCTTAGGAATGTAAGCTTTCCTTTAAGTACTGCTTTAGCTACATATCAGGAATTTTGTTTCATCAATCTCGTTCTTTTTTGCACAGTAATTAGTTGTTTCTATGATTTGTTCTTTTACTCACTCATTATTCATGTTATTATAATAACTCTCTATTGATCTTTTGCTTGTGTTTCCTGTATTAATTACTATTTGTTATCATATTATGGCCTTTAAAAATGTATGTTTAGTATTTCTGTCATTTTTATATTTGCTTACAATTTTTCTGTGTTTTAACATATGCTCTGTTTTTATAAAGGGACTCTGAGATGCTAAGAAGATGTATGTTATTCAATGTTTCCACTCAGAAGATACTATAAGCCTTTTATCTCAAAATTTTTGAAGTTTGTTATATATTTTCTAATTTGCCCAACTCAGAGAGAATATTAAATTGACATACTATTATTGTTTTGCTATCTATGCTTTTTGTTGATTAATTAACTTTTCTCTTTTGTATTTAATTGCTATGTGTGGTAATAGCAATATAATAACACATTTTCCCTCATTCATGCAAGTTAGGCTACTTTTTCCTTAAAAGGTCTTGTTTTCAGGTTGCCACTAAGTGATATCAGCACTCTAATTGTTTAATCCTCTGTGCCAATCCAGGCTTGAGGATAGTCCCCTTATCTATTATGGAAAAATTGGCCTAACTTAGGATATTGTTCCTTCTACACTATGCAATTTGATGCATGTAGATATTATTGATATTGATTCATTGTTTATTGTTACAACAAAAATAATGTAGTTTTTTCTTATTTCTATTGATATTGTAACTTGTTTTTGTTGAGAAAAAGATCACAATTCCTGTTTTTTACAATAACATAGTATGAAAAGAAACAAAGTTAAATGTGTAACTTGTTGATTTGAACTATTGTATCATTGTTATAACTAATCTTGACTCTTGGGAAGAGATGAAGAAATGCATTTCCCTTTTTTTTCCTTGAAGAGGTAGGGGGAAAGTGGCTGTAAAATGTTGTATATACTATCATATTGGGTCTCTGTCCTGGTCATTTTTGGTTAATTATTTTTCTTTGTTTCAAAGGCCAGCTCATTAAATGATTTGGGGACAGAGGAGGGTATATTCAGAAATGACTGTTATAAAAATCAAAGTGTGTGGAATAGAGAGAAATAAGGTGAAGAACTTACAGGAATGTGTGAATTCTTTTTCTGTATTTTATTTTCATTATTTCTGTGTTTCCCCTATGACCTGTATTATATATGCAGGCTCATGTTTACTTGAGCCTTGGTCAGCTATAAACATATTTACTTAACCTGAGCTGATGACATTATCAGTATTTGACATTTATCGATATTTAGTCTATTAGCTGGACCACTATCTGCTTGATTAAGCCTGAAGACCTGATTTTCTGTTTCCTAGAAATCAGGAGATTTTTGGGGAAACAGAAACCTTGCATTCCAATCTCTCCAAATAGCAACAATCAATTAGATGCCTCCCCCTCCTCTTCTCAATGCTCTCTTACTTGTGATATAATCTCTTGTATTAAAGCTTTGTATCTTTACTACTTCTTTAGCCCTCCTTTCTCTTTCTTATCTCGTGATGTGATAGCTCATCCTCTGGAGGTTTTTTAATAAACAACTTTTCTGCCTTCTACTGAGTGCTCTCTGAGTAATCATTTTGGGTAAGAGTCTTCCTCATCGCTCACAAAAGGAAACAATACAACTCTAAAAATGAGAAGTGGGGAAAAACCCACACTTGACTTACTTCTCTCTCAAAGACATATCTAACAATTATTATGACAAATGTCAATGTTAGCAAGTCTTTGGGGTGAGAGTATATGGTCCATTTGAATCTTTCAAATTAACCCACGAGGGAGTACCAATGAGGGACCAATCAAAATTGCTCTTTTCAAAACCATCTGAATAGCATTCTGTAAATAAGAGACAAAGACTTTTCAGTTTTAGTGAAAATGTTCCAAGAAAGTGATGATACATTATTGGCAAAGAATATTTATTATATACTGGTCAATAAGAATAAATTTCTGGCAAGCAGAATAATAGAGTCAATACACATGGATCTCTGATTGGAAAAAACAGCTGCAAGGTACCTTGCAGTCATTTTACAGATAAGGAAACTAAAACTCAGAGGGCGATCATAGAGTATAACAGTGGCAGATCTGGGTCTAAAACTTGCCATCTGACTGTCTTGTCCAGAACTCTTTTTAAGGCACTTGCTTTTATTAGCCCCAGGCCATAGAGAAAATATGATTAGATGGTCCTTCTTAATAAGAAAGTTAATGCTTAACTCTACCTTTTCATAATTAATTTTCCTTATATTCCTTATTTACATCCCTTTTTCAATTCTGGACTAGAAGTTTAGTCTGTCTGTCTGTCTCTCTCTCTCTCTCTCTCTCTCTCTCTATATATATATATATATATATATACATACATACATATATAGGTGTGTATGTATGTATGTATGTATAAACTCCTTAAGGGAAGAGATGACTTAGATTTCTGTCTTTGTAATTCTATCAGTTAGTATTTCATGCAACAGAATCTTAGTAAATGCTATTGAACAGAAGGAGCAACAATTTATAAATGTTAAAGCACATGTCCTATTTGGGCAAGCCTCAGATTGAATTTGGGATGCTTCTTCTGTGCTGACTTTTTTTTTTTTTTTTTTGATCTAGGTGAGCAAGTAATATTAGATAAGTGTGTCCAGTCTTGGAGGTAGCTGTGAAAAAGAAAAGTCAAAAGCCCTTGGGTCCTATTGGGATGGAACTAGCTTGTGACAGGGGAAGTTTATTCATTGGAAATGATGACTCTAACAAGAAGACTGTGAAAGTCTAACTACTTTGGCAGCAGACATATACCTGGAATTGTTTGAACAGTGCCAAAATAAGGTGACATGTAAAATGAGCTTAGTGGCTACTCCCTGGTAAAACCACCTTTAGTAAATGGGCTAAATTAAGTTGTAGGTAATTAATAGGATTGAAATTGGGGTACTGGTGTCTATCTTAAGAATGTGAAGCCTCCCTTCACTCCTCCTCAGTGGGGTGGATGGATGAGAACAATTTATTCTAATGGAGAACAGAGTTCCTTAAAATTTATATGTGCTTTAAACTGCTTGACTGGTTACTGAACATAGCATAGTGCAATTCCCCAGCCCCTGTATACCCATCAGTTGCTATTCAAGGTTAGAGAAATTGAGTGGCTTTGGTAATACCTCTGATTTAAAAAAAACACCCTCAAAACCTGACTTTCTATAGCTCTTGGAGGTTTGAAAAATATCCATGATCTCAGTGAATACCAGCACCACCTTTACTATCCAGGATCCTGAATACAAGAACCTTGAGAATAGAAGGAACCCTTCCCAGTAGCCACCAAACCTTCCAGATTAGCCCTTAAATCTATCATTAAGGGGTTAAATCATTCTGGAAAAGTGACCTTATCTCAATTGGCAACAGTTGACCAATTGTCACCAAAAGACATAAAGATCACAAGCACCCCTCCTGGGCCACAGTTGGCAGCTATTGACCAACCGCAGATGGTCACAAGAGTGCCAGCACCATGCACTTACTTAGTGGTATCACTCCCCTCCAAGCAACGGTTTCTGTTTCTAACTCAGGGCTCATGGCTATCATCTAGGAAACTATACTTGCATGAAAGAGCCAATTATCCTATCAATTGCCAACCAATTGCTGTCCATAGAGCAAGCAAACCAGCACAACATAATAGCACAATAACACTGTGAACTTTTAGTTTCATTGTCTAATATCTCTTCTCTCTCATACTTTCCTTCAGAGACTTTCAAAAGGCACAGTATGCTAGGCATGTCAAATTACCATCACCACTACCACCAATTTGACTTCTATCTCCTTTAGATCCCAATAAAGAGAACCCTAGATCTTGAATCCAAGAGTCTTAGAATAGCAGTGCTTCCAGTCTGGCCCTTGTAGCCATTATCCTAATAAACAATCTATGTGAAAATGCCTCTTGGCAACTGCCTTTTCAATATCCATAACTACAAGACCCAGAAAAGAAAATGTCTGCTACCAAAGTCATTAGCATTGTCAAATGATTCAATATCAAAAACTGTGACAACCTCCTAGAATATCAATTTCTAATACAGAGTAGCTGGGAAGTACTAGTTGTGTCCCCAGGGATCACAGAATCACAGGCTGTCAAATATAGAAGGATCCTTATTCCAACCAGATACACCCATTCATGAATATGATCACTCTACAATGTACCAAATAGGAGCTATCTAGGTTTTGCTTAGAAATCTCCAATCAGGGGAATTTACTGAATCCTAAAGGAGTCCATTTCACTTTCTTGTCATTGATAGGAATTTTTTTTCTCAAAGAAAGAATTCTTTTTTTATTATTATAGTTTTTTATTTACAAGATATATGCATGGGTAATTTTTCAGCATTAATCCTTGCAAAATCTTCTGTTCCAACTTTTGCCCTCCTTCCCCCCACCCCCACCCCTAGAAGGCAAGTAGTTCAATACATGTTAAATATATTAAAGTATATGCTAAATACAATATATGTGTACATATCCATACAGTTATTTTGCTGCATAAGAAAAATCGGATTTAGAAATAAGGTAAAAATAACCTGAGAAGGAAATAAAAAATGCAGGTGGACAAAAACAGAGGGAGTGGAAATGCTATGTTGTGGTTCATACTCATTTCACATAGTTCTTTCACTGAGTGTAGCTGATTCTCTTCATTATTGAACAAATGGAACTGAATTGGATCATCTCATTGTTGAAGAGATCCACGTCCATCACAATTGATCATCATATAGTATTGTTGTTGAAGTATATAATGATCTCCTGGTCCTGCTCATTTTCACTATGTTAGGGAAGAGAGAGACTTATATGAGGGCTAGCACTACTGTATGGAAGTGGAAAGGACAATTATCACAAACAATACTGCAAAACTGATGGAGGACATTCTGAGAAGAAGCAAACTCAGCATTCTTTAGATAAGATCCTGATAACTGCAGCAATTCTCTGATGAGGGGAAGATAGAGGTGGAGGAGCTAGGCCATACTACTCTGCAAGACAGAGCTCCATGGCCTCTGATCATGGCCCTCTGCCCTTCTCACAGAAGGTGACAAGAATAAGATCTCCATTCTCTACTCTGACCTCATTTCAAGGCACCAAATTAGACTTGAAAGTGATGAAGGTCCTCAAACAAACCACCGGAGAGGATAGAAGGCCATCCTGACCCAGTGGCTACTAGGAAGAGCTTGCTGTTATCTGTGACTTTTAGCCAGGAAAGCTCAAATTACATAGTTAGGGGGACCAACTTTAACCTGCGAGGCTGCCATTGTCCACTGGATTTGGATCTAGTGCCATCTTGTGTGCAGCCTGAGTCACTGCCCATGTTCCTTTTGGCACTTTCCAATTGCTAGCACAGACAGTGCATTATAGCAATTGCTTCATTGACTTGGCTTACTAGCTTGAATCAGCCCTAAGGATGGCTTTGCACCTTCAATATTGCTCATAGTTTGTCTTTAATACCCTGGGTAGTATTAGCATGCCCAATGTTGCCTAGGCACTTAGTATAGTTGAGGCAAAAGAAAATCTGGGAGTGGGGTGGGTAAAGGGGACATAACTATATTGATGAAGGAATTGCTGAACATGGTAGTCCTCAGGTGAGCCATCTCTCAATTCAAACCTTGAAGAATCCATGTGCAAGATCAGTGGGTCTTGGAAGTGAAGTATATAGATAAGCATGGTTTCAATAAAGAAGTTGGCTCAGAGGTAACGGTTGTTCTTGACATTGTTACTATTACAGAGACACTGCTGGTCATTGCTGGGGACTGATATACAGTGGTCATTTTGACCTATGCATTCTTTTCAGTTTTCTTTGGGGCTGAGGGCCAGAACTAGCTTGCTTTTATCCAAATAAGCAAGAGCTACAGTTTTATGGTCCTCTCACAAAGACAATTAAAAAGAATACATATTTATGGGCTGACTGCATGACCCTACAATTTGCCACCAGGGATAGACTCTGACTAAATTTAAGCTTCCTTCTGCCTTTTAGGACAATCCATTGTGTGTGTGTGTGTGTGTGTGTGTGTGTGTGTGTATACATATACAAACACATATATATACACACAATACACATGTATACATATGGGTGTGTATATACACATATGCATATATCTATGTAAAAGACATCATGTTAGCAGAACCTAATGAAGAAGAAATGAATACTGTTTTTGCCATATTGTTTGATCAATTTACACCAAGATAACAGGACAACCAGCTAACAAAGTCCAGGACCTTGCCTGATAAATAAGATTTCTGGGGTTCCAATGGGTAAAGTCCCAGCACAACATCTTTGCCAAGGTCAAGGAAAAGCTCCTTGTCCTGAAGTCCCTCATCAACAAGAAGGTCCATCAGATAACTGAGTTCTTTGATATCAACTCCTTGTTTCCCTATCACTGGAATTGTTCTTGTTAAGTCATTCAGTCATGTGTGACTTCTTATGACCCTATTTGGGGTTTTCTCAGCAAAGAATTTCCCCCTCCCCACCTGGGGGACTCCCCTCATCCACTATACTATTCTATTTTATATATTTTGAGTAGGGAATAAGGCAACAGATGCCTTACAAATCACATAGAGATCAGTCAGTCCATATATCCACTATATCACTCAGTTATAAGTGCCCATGAAAGACCAAGAAAAGAATATCTGCCTCTAGCTGGTGTACTCTGCTTTTAGCGTCACTGAAACTTCAGTTAGTTTTCACATCAGAATTTACTCATAAATGGACAAAACCTGAAGATATCATATAGACTTTCCATATTCCAAATCATCCACAAACAACAAGAACTATGGAATATTGGAGTAGTTGCCACAAGCAAACCAAAAGACAAAATAGAACTAAACAAAGAATTAAAGAAATAAACTCTGAAAGGCTGGATTGACAGATACTCAAGAACACTTCATCCTCAACTGACCAATTAGAAAAAGAGACAATCAACTCTTCTTCATTACCTTGCAAACCTATTTTAAGGTACTGGAGGAAAAAAACACATACAATCAACATTGAAACTTGTGGTAAGGACAAATGTTCTTGGTTGTATAAATCTATTTTTTTTCTACAAAAACCATAACAAATGGTGAGGGAGGAGAGAGGTTGTTCATTACAGTCCCCTCCAAGATTGGGCATTTCAATACTCTTCTGGTTACCTTATTATAGTCACCCTAACAGAAAGGGCATTCAATCAATCAATAAACATTTATTATTTATCTTCTATGTGCTAGGCATTACACTAAGTACTGAAGGGGATACAAAAAGAAACGTAATATTTTTTTCCCCAGGATTTAATTAGTTTCTCCTTAACCATCCAATCTGCAGTTAGGGGAATCCAAAGGGAGCATGCAACTGATTAGAACTTCATATCATACGCTTATATCTACACTCTCAGAAGCAAGTGAAATAATTTGGCAAATACAGAGTAAAGAGGCAGGAGGTGCTAACTCAGTTACTTTTGTCCAGGAGATCAGAAACAGCCTTTGGAAAATGAAAGGAGAGGAGATGCTCAGATTAGTAAGGAAGTAAAGGAAGAAACCTGATCCTGAACATCAAGGACAGATAAGGTATGTTGGAAATGATAGCCATGAGTACTGTCTTGTTTCTCTGCTTCTGTCTGCTGTCTGCTAACACAGACTGTACCTGATTACTTCTAGGAACAGAATGAGATGTCATCATCTACTTCCTAGTGTTTTCCCTAATGATCATCTTGCTTACTATTTTGTGAACTGCCTCACTGGCTCAGCAAGGGTGACCACACTTCATTTTACCATGAGGGTTATGTTGGGAATAACACTCCTGGAGTGGATGGATGGATGAATAACCCTGTCATCCTGGAGTGAACGCTACCCAAGTTATTTCCTCACTCAGTAACCTCACTAATGCTGACTCCAGCATCTGATGCATAGATCCGAGATTTTCTATTGAACTCTACCCAGAACACCCTACTATTTCCTCCCTTTCCCCCGCAAAGAGAGTTATATTAGGATTCCAGAGTGGGAATAAAGACAATGGGATGAATGGTAGCTTCAATATTTAGTGGTTGTCAGATGAACCAATTCCCCTGGAGTAGACAAAGGAGTGGACAATAAAAAATATGATTAGTAGATATTTTAATGAGAGGGAATACACTTTTTCTAAATTATGCTGTACAAAGAGAATCTCTAAAATATTAAACAATATTACAAGTCACTGTGGACCCTTCCCTCCATTCATCTTTTCTCTTTAGCTATGGAGAAAACTGGATCACAGCTCAATCTCTGTCCTCAGGACTATGCAACCAAGTTGTTCCAACTCTGTAAGTGTTCAGTCTCTGACTTTCTAAAAAGGGAGAGTGTTTCACCTAGTAGCATGAGCCCCAACCCTGATACATTGAATTGCAAACAAAGTAGATGATGGATAATTAAGGAACACGTAAGCAGAAATATAGAGACATGGGATGAACATTTTGAATTCATACAAAGTGAAATAAGCAGAAACAGGAAAAACAATATCACAGTGACTGCAGCAATGTAAAAGGAAAAAATTGTAACCACAACAAAAAATCACAATTGAACACTGGTCATAATGACTGAGAGATAAGCATGTGACTATTCTTTGCAGAGGTGGGATGACTAGAAGTGGAACACTACTTAAACTGTCAGACTAGATTGATATGCTGATTAGTTTTGCTGACCTGCTTTATTTCTTTCAGAGGCAGTTGGGGTTAAGTGACTTGCCCAGCTTCACTCAATTAGTTAAGTGTTTGAGACCAGATTTGAACTTAAATCCTCCTCCTTACTTCAGGGCTGGTGCTCTATCCACTGCACCACCTGGCTACCCTCTGCTTTTCTTTCTTATTTTTCCTTCAAAGGAATGGGGCTCTGTGGGGAGAAGAGAGGAGAACATAATCATTGATAGTAGTAGCTTAACAAACACATCTGCTTATTCTTTCAGTAGCCAAGGAAGCAATTCATTTTGACCTGGTAATTTAGACTCATCAAAAGCACTCAGGAATCTCTTCTCACTATCTCCTCACTTATCTTGGCTATTTGATCAACTTCTTATTAGCCATTTTTATTCCCTACTTTCTAGTCCAAAGGACATTCTACATGACAGAGGAAAGAAAAGCAAAAGATTTATATCATGCACCTTCAACACTTCTTTGATCTTTCTCTTTTCCCTGACAGTGTTAAGAAATAAAAGCAAAACCCAAAACTCACTGTTTGTACTATGCCAGGCATTTAGTTTTATCCTCCATTATCTGTTCATGTTTTTATTTTTTATTTTTTGGTACATATATTTAAATTTAAAATTCAATTTGCTTGGTATCCCTGTACCCTCATTTTCATTTCCTCACTGAATTTTTCTCTTTACAGAGAGTTTTCTTTTTCAGCCTGAGAATTTAATTCTTGAGTGCCTCCCATCATTGTTGGACAAAGATTAAGAGCTGAAGGGAACTTTAGAGGACATCTAGTGGGATCATTTTTGAGATGAAGAAGCTTAGATTAGGTAACCAAATTAAAGTCTCCTAGGCATACAAGAGGGAATTCAAACAAGGATTTTCTGGAGAGTTTTCAACAGATTAAGCACCACAAGAATAGCCAGGTGTTAAAGTCCAAAAGTCTTTATTGTCTCCTTCATCTGGTGCTCAGCTAGCTTTCTCACAGCCTTCAGAGGGAATTTGGTTTCAGTGGAGAAAGTGCAGGAGGACAGGCCAGCCACCACAAGGCTGATGAAAATGGAAATAAATCTCTCTCTCCTTGACTCCGAGAACTTGAGCTTCCACCTCCAGTCCCCTGTCTTCTCTTGTTCTGACTCTGGCTGAGGCTCCTAGCTTATATGCTCTCTATAATTACATTATCATAAATGTGAATCTTGTAGAACTATATTAAGTACTAAGTACATGTACTGAACTAGAGAACTATTAAGCAGCATGCTAAACTAGACAACCATTGTCTTTATCAATTCCACTGACTTAACACCTTATAAGAATCCTTGTTTCAGCGTTCTGGCCCATAATATCTCCTGCTTTCTTTTGTTTTAGAACATAAGGTGGTCACACCATCCCTGACTTCTCAAGGAGGTGAGAACCCCAACAAGGAGGTGATCACGCCTTCCCTGACTCCTCAAAAAGGGGTGAAAATACCAAACAAGGAGGTGATCACGCCCTCTCTGACATCTCATGAAGGGAGATGAAAACCAAAGGAAAATGGGGCATCAAACCAGATTAGCGGGTTTCTGAAGGGTCTCACCTGAAACAGGTATACATAAATCCATCAACATGGGAGGTATTACAAACAAACAACATGAATCAACATGAGGAATTATATATATCCATAACTCCTAAAAATAATCCAAAACCAATCTATTGTCCATTACTTCATGTGTCAGAGAATTTAATGATTCCTGCAAGTTTTGAAGTCCTGCAATAGTCTCATCATGTATCAGGGAATCCAATGATTGCTACTGTTTTGAAGTTCTGCAACTGTCTTATCAACAATTTTTCATCTCAAGGTATCCAATGATTCCTGTGGGTTTTGAAGTTCTGTAATAGCCTCATTATTAGCCATATTCTTTCAGTGTCAGATGTTTCTTTTAGGTCGTCTTCTTTGTTTTTTCAAGGTTTCTCTCTTTTTTTCTCTCTCTCTCAAGGTGCTCGTTGGCACCCATCTGATTCCTTCTCCATCTGTAGAGAGACAAGCAAACCCTTTCTCCCAAGCAGTTAACCTATCTAGTCCATTCCATTCACCATTTTCTAGATCTCTCCTCATCATCTGGCAATTATGTTGGAGCTGCTTGCACTGGACACTTTCCTTCTGTTGGGTTAAAAAGCCTATATTCTTTCCCATTGTAATCCCTTTCTCCCATCTGATTGCTTTTTGGATGATTGATCATATCAGAGTCCTGAACTTCTAAAGACTCTGTGAGTGTAAATTCGGCTGCCGTCCCACTTGCTTTTTGTTTGAGGTCTTGGAGCTGGGCCCTGTCTCTTATTTCCCTGGGTCAATCTACAGTCTGAGGCCCAGTGGAAGCCTCATGGACACAGGTTTTTGGTCTTGTTCTCTCACCCTGTCTTCTCACTCTATCTCTTTGCCGCAGACTCCATATCCAGTCATCTTTCTACTTTGGCACCCACTTTTTTCTTCTCTCTTTATTGGAATCTTTACAAACTGTTAAGTCATTAGAGTTGATAGAGACAATAATTATCTAATTTAGCATGCAGAGTCTCACTATTATCCCAGAACAACTTCTGTTCTCTGTGTATTTCACCCATGTCTTCTCCTTCCAAATGCAGGGCTGTATCTGCCTGAGTATCCAGCTGGTAGAAATCCTGGCATTCAGGACAGCATGAGGCAGGACGGGGCTCATTGCTGAGGCAAGATGAACAGATACTATGCCCACTTCCAAGGGGGAAGGGCGCAAGTAAATTTGTTTAATAATTCAAGTAAATCTATTTAAGTATATTTTCCCCAAATAAAGGATGCATGTCACACTTGCCTTGATTTTCCTCTCCTTTTGGATGACAAATTCTAAGTGGAAATGATCATTTCATCCCTAAAGTTTCTATTAAAAGAATCCATTGCAGAACAGATTTTCTTTCCCCTTTGTTATTTTCTTCACCTTTTGAAGGATGAAATTTTCATTCAGAAAGAAAGTAAATTATTAACTGATCTGATTTTGTCTTAGAGTTACAGCAGATAAGCAGATAATTGAAGTCCCCTGGCACTGCTGTATTGTGGACTGCTGCCAGCCCTATGATGTGTTGCTTGAACTGGTCTACTCCCTCTTCCTAGACAAGTTGTCTAGTATTTTCTGATGCCAACATTCTTTTTCTTTTTATCTCTTTTGATCTCTGCTCCAATTCTCTTTTTCATACATCATCCTCCTGTTCCTGGATTTTATCACATCATAAAGTAATAGTACTACTATTCTTGTAACCTGCAACTTCCTATCTTGGCACCCACATCTTTTATCTATCCTGTTCCTTCCCAATAAGGTACATATTTCTAAATTCAAATTCAGACATAGATTTTAATGTCAATGATATACCATGGAATCAAATTTTCCTTCTTACATTTGGATCTCTAGATTGTCTTACTTGTTATCCAAATTTTCATATTTTTACATAGACATCTGAAGCAATATTTTAATTGATTTTTTTTCTTAGATTATATTTCTTGTGAATGTTTTGATTTCCTGTCACACTTCTTTCTATATTGTACCTACTGTCTATAGTATCTAGCTTGGTTTATATACATGAAGTAGTTTTCTCCACTTGTTTTTTAACTTCATATAATTTAGATTTTGATTAAACTTTCTACAACTTTTTACTCTTATAAGTTATACTCTATACCTTGCCAGAAACAGAATTGCCTGTCATTCTTCTACCTTACGTTATAATCCATTCTCACACATCTTAATTAATTGTTAATTTTCCAAATGTACCTTTCTTTCCAGATCTTTTGCTTTTGATAAGCAGCAATGATGGAGACACTGCCTGAGACCCAAGTTAAGTGAATTTCTTGACTAAGATTTCTCCATTTTTGTAGTTCTTCCTAGATTCTTTTTTGAAGCATAATTAATACACACAAAAATCACTAGAAGGTCATAATATTTTTCTGGTTTAAGAAGTCTTAGGATATTCTCCATCACCTTGGGTATGTGCCACAAAAATATAGTAGGCAAATAAATATCTGCTTCTATAGCCCTCAGAAGAGAGTTCCTTTCACCTTTATAGTGGATGATTTCTCATGTAGATTCATGACATCATTCTTTGGAATAAAAACAACTACTTTATCTTAAGAGAGTTTAACTCCCTCTTTTTTGAGGAGAGACTTGTATTTCTTTCTTAGTTTAAAGTGTTCATACTTCTTAAAACAGTGATTGCTACATTTTGCTATTTAGTTATTTAGTTGCATAAAATTCTTTATAATCTGATTTTGGGATTCAAGAAACAGGGTCTTCCACTATTTCATCACCATTACTTCGATGAATATTCTGTCATCCTCTTGTACAGCAGGATTTTATTAATGTTGTTATATGATATGCCTGATTACCTGGTGGAAATGAGAGACCCAAGTATTACTCTCTTGTTTGCCAATAGATGCTTTGCTAAATACCAATATTCATTGCTTCCCAGTGTATAAAGAAGTACAGGAGGAGCAATGGGGAAAATATGGCTTCTATCCCCTAACACATGGGCTTAGAAGAGTTTTCTCTAGTCTGAGAAGCAAGTGGAGTATTCTAGCTATAGCTGCTTAAAGAACATGGCTCAACCACTTACCACCCATACAATATTAAGCAACTCCTTCAGTTAATCAACCAATCAAAAAGCATTTTTTAAGGATGAATTACATGATCAGGCATTGTGGTAGGCAAATATTAGAATGATACTTTCCCTTCCTATACTACATGTTCATATATAAGAACATAAAAAAGAACTACAAAATGACTTGGAAGGAGGAAGGCATTAAAAACTATGGGATATAAGCAAAGTCCCCTAAAATGCAGCACTTGAACTCAAGGATTCTACAATGAGGAGATGATCAAGAAATGAATACCAGATATGAAAGAGAGCCTATACAAAGTTAAGGAGTATACCATGAGTGAAAGATAGTATATCATGAGTGAAAAACAGCAAGAAATTCAGTTTAGCTGAATTGTAGAGTGTATGAAGGGAAGTAATATATACAATTAGGACAAAAGGGTAGATTGGAACCAGACTGTGAAAGAATTTAAATGCCAGTATGAGAAGTCTGTTTTTGAACTACGTGAAAACAGAGTCACTGAGATTTCTTGAGTAGGGAAATGTTTTGAGAAAATTACTCCATCCAGGGGTGGTACTCCATCTACTGTGCCTCATGGCTGCCCCCAGACTGATGATTTTCAAATATATCTATGCTTCCCTAATCTCTTTGTTGATCTCCAATTACTTTTCAGACATCTCAAACTGTATGGACATCTTCAACTCAATATATCCAAAACAGAACTCATTATCTTCTTTCTAAATCTTTCCTCATTTCTATCTTCCTCAGAACTGGAAAGATCATCTCTAATTCCCAGTTGTTCTAGACTGACATTCATCTAGGTGTCATCTTCTACTCCTCTTACTCCCTACATCTAATCTCTTGCCAAGGCATCTCTTTGCAGCTTCTCTCAAATACATATCCTTCTCTCCACAGACACTGATTTTCTGTTGGTGCAGGCTCTCATCCCACACATGGACTATTGCCAGGGCAAGCTAACTATATGGTCTCAGATTGGACTGTACCTACTCGGTCACAGTCCTAGTGGGCCCACCTATTGGCAGGTCACACTAAGTAGTGCACAAGGCCCTACACCGTATATTGAGCAAGGAACAAGTTTAGAAACAAGCAATAGCTATATGACTCTGACCCCAGGAGAAAGGGGAGTATCTCAGTTATAACCTTCAGCCTAGAAACATGCAAGAGAATAACCAGAGGAGGAATATCATGTCAAAGGAGGAGTCTATATCTCAGTCATTTGAATGATCAAACTTTCAAATCATTTTTATCTCTGCTCCAAATGACTGATAAGAGCTGAGTCTAGTAAGGAGCTATTGAAATTCCAAATGAAGCAAGCCCTCAGGCATATTGCTCAGACTCCAAACCAGGTCAGAAATTTGCATAGCTCAGACCAGAAGGGGCAGCATTCCAATCACTTTGGGAATATTGGGAGCTTCTAAATGCCCAGCTTGAGTTATTGCTGAGATCCCAAAATATATATCCCAGACAGTTCCTCCAAAAGAGTGCTAAGTTTAGCTTTAAGTCTGACTTTATCACAGTCTTATGTCAGGAAGTAGACAGGGAGAATGAGCAAACAAAAGCTACTATAGTGACAAGATATTCAAGGCAGAGAAAGAGAAGAGAATGATTCCAAACCAAGCCTCATTCTCAAACAACAAAAAATGTTTAAAGCAAAGTCAAAAAGCTGAAAAAAAATAAAAGAAATGTCATATCTCATAAAAAAAAAAAACAATTGAACTGGAAAATAGATTGAGGAGATAAAATTCAATAATAGACTTTTAAGAATAAAAGAAAACTGTTCAGATGTCAGACTAGAAGTCAAAGTTGAAACATAAAAAAATTCACTTGTCATCTTCTGAAAACAAACAAACAAACAAAATGAATACTCTAACATTATAGCCAAACTTTAGAGCTTCCAGGTCAAAGAAAAAACTCTGCAAGCATTCTGAAAGAATTCAGTACAGGGGAGCCACAATACACATTAAACAGGACTTTGAAGCCACCACATAAGACATGGAGAGCTTAGTATATGATATTCTAGGAAAGACAAAGAAAAGGGTTTTGTTGTTGTTTAATCATGTCTGACTCTTTGTGATTCTCTGAACCATACCATGCCAATACTGTCTATGAGATTTTCTTGACAAAGAGACTGGAGTGGTTTGTCATTTCCTTCTATGGTGGATTAAGGCAAAAAGTTATGTGACTTACCCAGGACCCAATAGCTAGTAAGCATCTGAAGTCAGATTTGAACTAAGATCTTCATGACTCCAGGTCTAGCACTCTACCCACTGAGCAATTTATTACCTCACTGAGTCACCTAACTGCTGTAGATGTGGGCTTATAGGTAAGAATAACATATCTAGCAAAACTTAGTGTATAATCTTATAGGGGGGAAAGTGGACCTTTGTAATAAAATAGAGGATATCCATGCATTCCTTTGAAAAAAGATCAGTGCTGCATAGAAACTCTGAAGTACAAAACAGTCATCAAGAGAAACATGAAAGATAAACATAAATGACTAATCATAAAAGAGTAAACAAGAATAAACTGCTTACATTCTAATATAGGTGATGAGGTTTAGATTTGGGGTACCCAAATGAAATTAGGGTTACTGATAGTCAGGGAGTTAAGTAAGGTCTAGTGACAGGTGTGGGGTTCAGGGAGTCAAATGGAGCTCCCCTGCAACCCCTCAGAATTCGGCGCAAGGGTAGGGAGTTAAATGAGGTCTAGTGGCAACGCAAGCAGTTCTCTGTAAAGGAATTTACAGACCCGAAAACCTAGATTTATAAAAGAGGTTTATTATGGGGATTAGAGGTAAGGTTAAAGTCTAGTTAAGGAAATAGGTGAGAGTAAAGAGGTACTGGAAACAGTATTCCAGTGGGCAGAGATCTGTGGTCTGCCAAGCATGGTAGCTAGCATGTTTGGACTCTCTGCAAAGAGAGGATTTTGGTTTGGCTCTTTTTATAATGAGAGATTTAGTTAAAGGGGGCCTGTGGGTGGAGTTCCAAGTTGGCTCAGATCTGGTGGGGGCTGGGACAAGCCCAGATCTCCTATTGGAATTTAAAGGGGTGCTTTTGACCAGGATTTGTGAATCAAAGGTGCAGGTTTCCTGAACTGATAATGCATCAGCCAAGCTGGAAGTAATCTGAATCACAAATCAATTTCTTAAAGGATCACAAACCAGTTTCTTAAAGGCACCACAACCCATTTCATTCCCCCCTCAAACAGTTAAAACTTATATTCATTTAAGAGAAAATTAGGACTTGGGGCAGAGTCTCTTATTGAGGCCAAATTGAAGGTTTTCTCCTTCAAAGATTTTCAGAGTTCCAGCGTCCCCTTTTCATTCCCCCCTCAAGCAGTCACCTCCAAATGCATGTGGGATAAAGGAGTGATGATCTCCTCTTAACTGCTTTAAGCTGGCAAGGGTCGTAGAGATTTTGGGGGCGGAGTTCATGCTAGGAGGTGTGAGGGGTGGGGTTTGGGGATGGCAGCAGGGCATCTAAGGGGTGTTTGTCCCGGTCAGTCATCCCCAGTCAGTCATCCCCAGTCAGTTGTCCCTAGTCAGTCATCCATGTTCTCCAGGCTGAAGGGCAGTTGAGAATCCAAAGTTTGAAGCCTAGAAAAACAGATCTCAGGAGCAGATTAACACTGGGGTGTCATTGAGGGTTGAGATGGCGACATTTGGGAATTGGGCCTTGAGCAGGAAATGCATCAGGTCCCTTCTGTGGGCTCCCTGTAAGAATGCTGATGGCCCATCTAACAATATTGAATGCCAAAGAAAAGTATAAGAGAAAATGCTAGGAGCGAAAAATTAGTAAAAGGTATTAAGTAGCCTAGAGTTTAGCCTTTTCACTCTTAATTTCTAGGAAAGCTAATTTCTCCTAGCGTTAGGATTAAGGGTGTAGACTCACAAATCAGGGTAGGTAGGAGGCCTTGATAGCTAGTCAAGATAGGAATGCAGTTTAAGCTCTTAGAAATCTTTTAACTGTGCTGCTTTTCTTTAAAAATAATAGAGTTGGTTCCTCAATAAGCAAAGATCCTGAGCCTTCCCTCCTAGTATCCCCACTCTTATGGGGGAGGGTGAAAAGAGTCAGAGGGAATGCAAACTATCAGTGCTGCCTACTTAGTTTACTGGCCCTTAAAGTGTTCGGATTATCCTGGGATAAAGGGGGAAACAGGGCCAGACCCCAAATTCCTACCAGAGAGCCGGATGCTGGGGGGCCAGTTCAACCCCTGTGGTGTTCGCTGATGTGTTGGAAAGGCAATTCCTCCAGTGTTCCTCCTGCTCGAATTCAGGACAGAGATTGGGGTTTCCTTGGGCAGTTTCTGTGACACCAAAGGCCTGAGTCTGGGAGAGATTTGTATTAAAAAGTCACCTCGGCTCTGAGTGTCTTTTCAGGAGGCAGAAGTTGCCCTGAGAAGAAAAGAGCTGAGAGTCTCAGGTTAGAGAGTTAAAGGGAAACCAACAGCTGTCAGGAGCAGAGTGGAAGAAGAAACATTGAGGGCTCAGAATGGGCTCCTCTAGTTTTGGCCTTAGTATTGACGTTGGACCCCTGAAAAAAAAGTTGAGGGGGTGGGTGGGTCCCAGGTCTCATTAGGCTGGGAGTTTTTTAACTTTGAAAGAGACAAGTATCCTGAGTGTGTTTCGCTTGCCCCTTTTTGCCTGAGGGCAGAAGTATTAATCAGTCCCAAGATTTGAAAGAGAAAAAAAGCACTTTTAAGAATGGACTTGCCTAGAGAGTTGATGGGTAGAGAGAGAGATTGGGATTCAGCTAATCTATTCAGAATTCAAGTTTTGAGATTGAGGTATTTTTCAAGCCCAGTGTGTCTCTGCATTAAGAGACAGTTTAAAGGAGAATGAATCTCTAGGAATGGAGAAAAGAAGCTGACCCATCTTGTCAGGAGCCCCAAACTTTTCCTTTTCTATAGTGTGTCCTTCTCCAGGCATCCCTAGAGGAAGGTGAGACAAAGAAACTTTGTTGATCTGCAGGAATTTGTCTGCCCAGGCATCCCTGATAGAGAAGACAAATCTGAACCCGAGCCTTGCTTCATGGGAGGGCCACCAATGATGACCAATGATGAGAGCAAGGCTCTATGGAACAGTTCTGCCAGTGATCCCCCAGGGAATTTGAACTGCATCCCCTCCCCCCCACTATAGAAGGGTGATGTGGTGGGCTTACCTCAGTGAAAAGGGAAAAATAAATAAATAAATAAACCTCATGGGAGGGCCACTAATGATGAGGGCAGGTAGTAAAGGAGAGGTGTGGTAGGAATGGGTGTAACATTTCTTTGTTCTCCGATTGCTCCTGGCCTAATTCTAGACAGTATGCATATTCTATAGCCCCTGGGCTCCTTGAGCCATAATGCCAGAGAAACTGAGGTAGACTGTGGCACAACAGAGCAAGGGAGAATTTGTCAGGGACCAGGTATAGAACAGAGAACAAGTCTAGAGGGAGCTTGAGAAAAAGACAACAGGAAAGACAGACCTCTTTTCCTTAAAGGTGTTCACTGAATTGAAGTTAAGGAGATTTTAAATAGCTTCAGTTTCTCCCACTAACTCATTTCCTGCTGCAGTCAGGGAATGAGAGGAGAAAGGAAAGAAAGAAGCCATCTTTACTCTCTTAACAATTTAATTTGCCTTGATTTGGAATTTTATTCCCCAGCCATCATTCCAAAGGTCTTTTTTGAAGCTGAAACCTGGCCAGGATTGGAGCTTAGGAAAGAAACCTTTAATTGTTGGCAGGGACATAGAATGCCAATCCAGAAAAATAGGAGAGAATGTTCTAAAAGCAAAAGGTCTTGGGACTGAGAAAATTAGAAGCGGAAAAAGTTCCCACCTATAAGGTTAGGTAGGAAAGTGAAAGAGAGAGAGAGAGAGAGAGAGAGAGAGAGAGAGAGAGAGAGAGAGAGAGAGAGAGAGAGAGAGAGAGAGAGAGAGAGACAAACAGACAGACAGACACAGTCTGGTTTAGCTAGGCTATGCATCTCTCCATAAACAGCTGAGAAAAAGTTTTAAGCAAGTGCCCTGAGGCCAGGGGAAAAAAATCAAGAGCAGTTTGAAACCCCCAGTCTTTGTAGACAGCCTTGTGAGTATGTAAAAGCATAATTTTGAAGCTTCTGCAGTTAAAAGACTGTGATGGGAGGCACTGCTCTAATGCAGGATGACTAAAACAGGAAAAGTCCCATTTTAAAATGTATGGGACGAGCATGCTTCCTGAGAGGGCTGGAAGCTGAGGCTCGTTTAAGAGCCAGGTGAAAGGTCTGGGAGGGGTGTGGCCTGCTTGTCTAGAATGGCAAAGTTCTGTTTAAAGGTTGATGGGAAACTTTTACGGAGATTTGAGAAGATTAAGATTGAGTCCCCAATCTCCCCCAAGAAGAGGACAGGATAGGAGCATTTAAATGGGAGCTTGCCAAGCCATATGAGAGAGGTCTGAAAAAGGCCTTGAGTTCCTCTGTGATCCCCACTCCATGGGGGAGGGGGAGGAAAGGCCAGAGGGAGGGTTGGGGAGAAAGAGATGCCATCTTAAGCAGTGTGTCCCAAATGGCGAGGGCTCCTCTGGAGATTCCACGCTGGAACTTGGGTAGCTTGTCCAAGCCCCCAAACCTCGCCAGGAGAGCAAGACCTGAAAGAGGGACTGCTTATCCCTCTCTAGGGAGTAGGTGAAGTAGAGACATATCTCTAAGCTCATCCCAATTCAGTGACCTTTCTCCTCCTGGCTACAGCCTGATCATTAGAGACTCCATTGTATTTAACAGTAGGAGAAGGACCCAAAGATGGCTCCTCTTAAATTTCTCCAGTTATCTCCCCAGAACAGATTAAAGAGAGTGTCTCCTTGGTCTGGGGGCTGTGGTGTATGTGTGTGTGTGTGTGGGGGGGGTTTAAAGAGACACTTCCTCTCTTGTCTCGGAGTTCCTGCCTGAGTGCAGGGCTTCGGGTGAGAGAAAAAAGATTTAGAAATTCCTTAAGATGCAAAGGAAGGTCCTTTGTTTCTGGAAGGGTTTGGACAGAGGAAGTTTCCTCAAGCCAAGCATCTGCTCAAGGAAGGATTTTAGAGGCAGAGGTGTGTCTAGATTGTGGACAGGTAAAAGCTTTTAGTTTTCCCAAATTCTTGCAGCATCTCTCGTATGTCTAGATGTCTTTAGAGACAGAGAGTGAGACAAAAGGAGGCCTTTTGTCAGTCCACAGCAATTCGCATAGGGTGAGAAAGAATTGTGCATAAGCGTAGAGCTCTAACAATGACCCAAGTCTGATCGGAGTGGCTTGGGTGTCCACTACAGAATAGGGAAAGAAAAACAGTTTTTTACCTTGTCCAGAGGTCTGGATTTCCTGGTCCTGCTATCTCTAAAAATCGAGTGTGACAAAAAGATGACTTTCTCTGAAATGAAAGTACTCTCCATAGGAAAATACTGCTCACAGCCCAGACCCGGTCTGGGTACCCACTACCTTTAGAGATAGGGTGAGATGAAGAAGGAACATAGGTATTCTTCCTGGAAAAATACTACACCAACAGCTCAAAATCCAAATTGGTTCTGAGTTCGGTCGCCAAATTATGTCTAGGTTTCGGAGATTTGGTCAGGGAACCAAAATGATGAGGTTTAGATTTGGGAAACCCAAATGAAATTACTGGTGGTCAGGGAGTTAAATGAGGTCTAGTGGCAGGTTCAGGGTTCAGGGAGTCAAATGGAGCTCCCCTGCAACCCCTTAGAATTCGGCGCAAGGGTAGGGAGTTAAATGAGGTCTAGTGGCGGCGCAAGCAGTTCTCTGTAAAGGAATTTACAGACCCCAAAACCTAGATTGATAAAAGAGATTTATTATGGGGATTGGAAGTAAGGTTAAAGTTTAGTTAAGGAAATAGGTGAGAGTATAGAGGCACTGTTCACAGTATTCCAGTGGGCAGAGACCCACGGCATACCAGGCATAGGGCTGGCATATTTGGAACCTCTGCAAAGAGAGGGTTTTAGTTTGCTCTTTTTATAAGGAGAGATTTAGCTAAAGGGGGCCCATGGGTGGAGTCCCAAGTTGGCTCAGATCCAATGGGGCCTGGGACAAGCCCAGATCTCCTATTGGAATTTAAAGGGGTGCTTTTGATCAGAATTTGTGAATCAAAGGTGCAGGCTTCCTGAACTGATAATACATCAGCCAGGAGGAGCTGGGAGTAATCTGAATCACAAATCAGTTTCTTAAAGGATCACAAATCAGTTTCTTAAAGGCACTGCAACCTGCTTCATAGGGATAGACATAGTTCTCCTCTGAATCTTGTCATCATCAAGAATCTTAGAGAGTCTAATTAGCCAGGAGGACTGGAAATGGTTCTGTTACATTCTACTGATTTAAAAAAAAAAAAAAAAGAGGAGAGGAATACATTGTGCGTGGTCGTAAGGGGAAGAAAGGTTAGAAGACATTATTTCATAAAATTGTGGTGTGTAAGTAGAAATTTATACAAAAAAAAAAAAAAGAGAGAAAGAGGGTGGTGGAGAACCTTAAACTTGAAACTTGCTCTCATCTGAACTGGTCAAAGAACACACATACACAAAGAGTTGTGTACAGATTTAAATTTTGCTCTACAAGGAAATAGAAGGGAAAAGGGGAAAGGAAGGAGGTAAAATTAAAGGGAAATTGGATTAAAGGAGAATTAGTCTTAAACAAAATAAACTCTAACCAAGAATACACAATAATGTACATAGCAGCTCTTTATGAGGTGGCAAAGAATTGGAACTTAAGGGGGTACTCATCAATTTTGGAAAAGCTATGATATAGAAATGTGATGGCTTCTATGTGCTGCAAGAAATGATTAAGGGAATAGTTTCAGAAAAATCTGAGAAAACTTATATGAACTGATGCATTGAGAAATGAGTACAATCAAAAAACCATTTTGTACAATGCAACAATATTATAAAGACTAGTAACTTAGAAAGACTTAAAAAATCTTCCCTTCCTTTGGCCTATGTCAGACTGGGCACTAAAGTCTTGAATGTATTGAGAACAAGGTAGAAATAGAATGCAACAGCAACAGTTTTCATTCTCAAAAGGTTTGTTGTTTTTCAGTCACATTCAACTCTTCATGACTCCATTTTAGATTTTCTAGGCAAAGATGCTGGAGTGTTTTGGTATTTCTTTCTCCAGGTTTACAGATGAAGAACTAATGGAAAGTGGATTAAATGACTTTCCCAGAGTCATATAGTTAGTAAATGTCAGACTTGATTTTAATTCAGGAAGATGAATCTTCCTTATCATTTTATCCATTGTGCCACCTAGCTGCCCCTTCTCAAAAATAACATCCAAATATCCAAAATACAATGAGTAGCTTGAGATGTTATATAAGATCTTGAGATGATATAGCATGCTAGGGTTCCTCAAACTTTTTAAATAGGGGGCCAGTTCAACTATAGTTTTACTATAGTAAAACCAAAAAACTTTGTTTTGTTGGCTTCTAAATAAAGAAACTTCATAGCCTTGGGTGAGGGGGATAAACATCCTCAGCTGTTGCATCTGGCCCGCAGGCAGTACTTTGAGGACCCCTACGTGAGACACAGTCTCTAAAGAATTCTCTTTGGATTTCTCAAATGCCTGTGCAATTGAAGATGATTTTCATTAGGTAGGAAAAAACAATAAGATCATACGGAGCAAAATCATTATTAATCAGAGAAATGCAAATTAAGACAACTCTGAGATACCACTACACACCTGTCAGATTGGCTAGAGTGACAGGGAAAGATAATGCGGAATGCTGGAGGGGATGTGGGAAAACAGGGACACTGATACATTGTTGGTGGAATTGTGAACACATCCAGCCATTCTGGAGAGCAATTTGGAACTGTGCTCAAAAAGTTATCAAACTGTGCATACCCTTTGATCCAGCAGTTTTTCTACTGGGCTCATACCCCAAAGAGATCCTAAAGAAAGAAAAGGGACCTGTATGTGCCAAAATGTTTGTGGCAGCCCTGTTTGTAGTGGCTAGAAGCTGGAAAACGAATGGATGCCCATTAATTGGAGAATAGTTGAGTAAATTGTGGTATATGAACATTATGGAATATTACTGTTCTGCAAAGAATGACCAGCAGGATGAATACAGAGAGGACTGGAGAGACTTACATGAACTGATGCTAAGTGAAATGAGCAGAACCAGGAGATCATTATATACCTCAACAACGATACTGTTTGAGGATGTATTCTGATGGAAGGGGATCTGTTTGTTAAAGAGAGCTAATTCAGTTTCAATTGATCAAGGATAGACAGAAGCAGCTACACCCAAAGAAATAACACTGGGAAATGAATATAAAATGCTTGCATTTTTGTTTTTCTTCCCGGGTTATTTATACCTTCTGAATCTGTTTCTCCCTGTGCAACAAGAAAACTGTTTGATTCTACACACATATATTGTATCTAGGATATACTGTAACCTATTCAACATGTAAAGGACTGCTTGCCATCTGGGGGAGGGGGTGGAGGGAGGGAGGGGAAAAATCAGAACAGAAGTGACTGCAAGGAATAATGCTGTAAAAAATTACCCTGGCATGGGTTCTATCAATAAAAAGTTATTAAAAAAAATCATATGGAGCAGATAGCTTAATGCTGAAATAGCTCATTTTGGGAAAGCAGATTTACATTATTTTCAGACAAAAGAAGGTGGGAAATGAGTTGGTCTAAGGAGGGAAGAGGGAGTTATGAACTGAAAGCTCTAACCATGATGGGAGGGGGAGTGCCAGGAAGCAAAGGAAATGAAGAATTCCAGGGAAAGGGGCTTTAACCTAGTGCAAGGCTTGTGTATAAACAACAAGATAAATGAAGTATTGGATGGGTTAGGATGGCTCCTGTACTCTAAGGCTAGCTGATAGCTTATTCTCTTTTTTTTTTTTTAAATTTTTATTTAATAATTACTTTATATTGACACTCGTTTCTGTTCCGATTTTTTTTTCCCTCCCTCCCTCCACCCCCTCCCCTAGATGGCAAGCAGTCCTTTATATGTTGGATATGTTGCAGTATATCCTAGATACAATATATGTTTGCAGAACCGAACAGTTCTCTTGTTGCATAGGGAGAATTGGATTCAGAAGGTATAAATAACCAGGGAAGAAAAACAAAAATGCAGATAGTTCACATTCGTTTCCCAGTGTTCTTTCTTTGGGTGTAGCTGCTTTTGTCCGTCATTTATCAATTGAAACTCAGGTCTCTTTGTCAAAGAAATCCACTTCCATCAAAATATGTCCTCATACAATATCGTTGTCGAAGTGTATAATGATCTCCTGGTTCTGCTCATTTCACTTAGCATCAGTTCATGTAAGTCTCGCCAGTCCTCTCTGTATTCATCCTTGATAGCTTATTCTCAGAGCCGCCAAAAGATTGGCTTGAACTAAGCCAGTGGCAGTGCTACTGATTCTGCATTTCCAACTAGGTTTAGTCTAAATTGCCACAAAGGATTGCTAGTTTGTCAAGCCATTCTGTACCCTGATTGGTCAAATCAGGTCCATACAGTTCTCCTTAGTTATCTGGATAATCAGGGGGCTCAAATATATCAAGGTAATTAGCATATCCATTTTCACAGTTGGAACAACTTGGAAAAACTTGGTTAATGTATAGGTGAAAATGGAAAAGTTAACATTAATTACTAAAAATATTTGTAGCCTAAAATATTATCATTATGAAAATTGAAAATTTTAGACACTACTCTATAATGTACAATCTACAATCTTCTATGAAGTTTTCTAAAGGTTTTCAGCAATGTACCAAAAAAACCCAAACCATTGTTGAAGAGCTCACCCATGTTATGAACCAGGATCTCATCTTTTCCTCTCACTTAATATTATTTTATTTTTTTCTAATTATATGTAAAGATATTTTAAAATATTCATTTTTGTAAGATTGAGGTTCACTTTTTTCTCCTTCCCTACTTTCTCTTCCCATCTTTAAGACAGCAAGTCAGATGATATAGGTTATAAATGTACAATCATTTACAATATATTTCCACATTAGTCATGTTGTGAAAGAAAAATTAGGAAAAAAGGGAAAAACCATGAGAAAGAAAAAAAAAGTGAAAATGATATGCTTTGATCTGCATCCAATATTCATAGTTCTTTCTCTAGATTTGAATGGCATTTCCAGTCCCAAGCCTATTGGAATTGTCTTGGATCACTGTATTGCTGAGAATAACTAAATCAATCATAGTTGATCATCACACACTCTTACTGTTCCTGTGTACAATGTTCTCCTGGTTCTGCTCACTTCATTCAGCATCAGTTCATATAAGTCTTTTCAAGCTTTTTTGAAATCAGCCTGCTCATCATATTTTATAGAATAGTAGTATTTCCTTACATCAAAATAACTTATTCAGCCATTCCTCAATTGATGAGCATCCACTCAATTTCTGATTCTTGCCACTACAAAAAGAGCTGCTACAAATATTTTTGCACATGTGGGTCCTTTCCCCTCTTTTATGATTTCTTTGTGATATAGAACCAATAGTGGCTCTGCTGGCTCAAAGATTATGCACAATTTATTAGCCCTTTGGCCACAGAATCTCATCTTATATTATTTATTTATGTAATTGTATGTATGTAGTTGTATGAACTATGTAGTTCTCCCTATACTGAGAACAGTAGGCTTGATGTAGAAAGAATGCTGTTTGAAACTGGACATCAAGAAGTATAATTTTTAAGCCCTAATTCCCAATACCAGAACAAACTATTCTCTTTCCATTAATATTTCAGCTCGCACGTTTTTCTTGAGTTCTACTTTTTCCCTCACTTGCAGAATGAGTTGTATTGATTACACCTTATGAACCACTTAATACCATTCTAGCAATAATTTTAAAAGTTTATATTAGTCATCCATTCAGTACCTATTGTTAAACCCAGGAACCTCCTTATTTGGCAAAAACAAAACAAAAAAACCTACTAGGAAAACTGGTCATATATTTGACAGAAAATTTTCAGATTAGAACCTGCACATTTTCACAATAAAGTCCCAAATAGATACTCAACTTAAATATAAAAATAACAATGTTTTAAAAAATACCCACACATTGGGATGAGATCACCAAGAATGAAAGGGGCTGTCTTTCATAATTATAGTTAGGAAAAATCAAAACCAAAAGATAAAAAAGAAAAAATGGAAATTTGAATTATTCACAATTAAAAAGCATTTGCATAAACAAAACCAAGAGAAACTTGAGTAAGAAAAGTAGTTTATTCAAAAAATTGAGAATAAAATCTATTACAAAAAATTTACACAAAAATTTGAGAACCCAAATCATTTCCTAATAGCTAAGTGGTCAAAAGATAAGAACAATTTTCAGAATTGAGAAATGCAATTAACAAATAAAACATTATAGCAAATAACTAAGAAAAATGAAAATTGTTACAGCACTGATTTCATTTTGTGTTTAATGAAAAAAACCACAAACCAGCAATATTGAATGAGTCATGGGAAGATAGGAACATTAATATAACTAATAGAAGAGATTTGCACTGGTCTAACAATTTGGAATTTTAACATCACTAAACTATTTTCACCCTTTGACCCAATTTGAGCCATTTACTACCTAGGCACATGACAAAATGCAGTCAAAGATTGATTGAATTAGGGGAAAGCTCCATGTTTTTGTTGTAGAGACAACCAATTTGAGGTATTCAAAGAAACTGGGGAAGACTTGTATGAACTTATGTAGAGAGAAAAAACAGAATTAAGAGACTTGTTAATGGAAATAAATTACTAAAAAACTTCATGTTAAGGTAAATAAGTAATAATCAGAAGAATTAGAAAACATTTTTTTTTTCTTTTCTCAGTAGAAAGTTGAAAGTTTATGGTTGCAACTGAGTGTGCCAGTTTTACTTGCTTAATAGTTTTTTTTTTTTTATTATAAAGAGGGGTGAGGGCAGAGATATATGTATTAAGTAAATGCTGTTTTTTTAAACTAATAAATTAAAAATAAAAAGAACAATTTAGTAACTCTGATCAACATAATGACCAACCATGATTCCAGAAGATGTATCATGCAACATGTTACTAGTTACTCATGAAAGAATAGAAGTTCAGAATGAGACATTTATTATTATTATGTTTTAGACATTGTAAATGTGGAAATTTGTTGACTATATATGTTTGTAAAGGACTTTTTTTCTTTCTTTCTTAAACTGAGGGGCTGGAAGTATGAGGAAGAAAAGATTGATTTTTGGTGATTTAAGAAAACATTCAATTAAAAAATCCTATGATCTGAAACAAAAGGAAACATCCTAATAGTACTTACATCCTAAGATTATAGTTGATTAAAGGAGATAGTATTTGTAAGGTGTTTAGTACAGTGCCTGACACATAGTATTTAATAAATATTTGTTCCTTTCTCTAAGGAGACCAATGTAGTTGCAAAGAAAACTCTTTAATGGATTTAGATCTTATCAAGGCCCAATATGGAAAAGAGAATGAACACAAAATATTGACCTGAGAATTGTGTTAGGAAGGTCAAAGCTCAGAATGTACTGAGAGTTGTGACAAATGTTAAAATGACCAAAAAAAGTGAAAAAGTGCTTAAAAATAATTTGCTTTGCTGGAAGTAACAAAAGAAAGGAAGTGGCTGGCCTATCCCTTGGAAAGATGGAAACAAATGAACTACAAAGAGAAACAACTGGATTACTATGTTCTGTTTTGGATAATATACTTTAAGAAAGGCAATGATAAATTGGAAAACTATTACTTAGAAGAGAAATTAAACTAGTTCTGCTTGACACCAGAGGGAGAAACTAGGAGAAATGAGTAAAAGTTGTTCAGATACAAATTTAGAACCTATATTATGAAAAAAATATATTATTATTAAAGTAATCAGCAGTGGAATGAACTATATTACATAGTAGAAGCTCCTTCCTCTTCAAGCCAGAGATAGATTTGTGTTACCTACTGTTAAGCTACTAAGAAGGATTCTTGTTCAGGTTATGGGTTGAACTAGATGATTTCTGGGATCTCTTTAATTCTGACATTCAGTGAAAGTGGAGATGCTTAGCTTCTACATAGAGTCAAGTCAGAAAGCTTTTATTAAGTATCCACTATAGATCAAGCATTCTGCTAAACACTGGGATTACAGAAAGGTAAAAGAACCCCCGAAACCAGTACAGTTTTTGATCTCAGTGAACTCACATTCATATGGAGTGGAAACAACATGTAAACAACTATGTGCAAACAAGTTATAGAATGGACATCTCACAAAGTGTCAATCATCTCAGAAAGAAGGCACTAAAATAAATAGGACTAGGAAAAACTTCTTGTAGAAATGAGGTTTTTGCTGAGACTTGAAGGAAGACATAGAAGTCAAGAAGTGGTGAATGGAAGGAACTATGGATGTTTAGCCTGAAGAAATGTCCCAGAAGGGACATGATTTCATATGCCTTTAAATTTCTAATGGATTATTATATGTTAAAGGAAGTAGACTAATATGTTACTATGTTCTGTTTTGGATAAAATACTTTAAGAAAATCACGCCCTGGAAACCTCTTAATGAGTGTGGGAGAGGAGAGTATAAAAGCTGGCTTGAAGCCTAATATATATATATATATATATATATATACAATCTTCCGCCGCAAAACAAAAATCCTAAGATATTGGTAACTTCCTGGCAAATAAAGTGAGGAGAAATAAATGGAAACAGTGTTGGATTTCATGTTCTGGGCCTCAAAAGATCAATACAGATAGCAACTGCACCTATAAAATTAAAAGATCCTTACTCCCTGGAAGAAAAGCTGCAGCAAATCTGGACAACATACTAAAAAGCAAAGACATAACCATGCTGATAAAGCAGAAACAACTGTGACATTCATATAGTAGAAATGTATGACTGTGAGAGTTGGACTTTAAAGAAAGTTGAGTGTCACAGAATGGACACTTTTGAATTGTTGTGCTGGAGAAGATTTTTGAGAGTACCTTGGATAGTAAAAGCAAATCACTCAGTACTTAAAGAAATTAATTGGGCTGTTCATCTGCAAGGCCAAATACAGAAAGTGAAGCTGAAATACTCTGGTCACATAATGAGAAGATGGGACTCCTTGGTAAAGATCCTGATGTTGGGAAAGTTTGAAGGCAAAAGGAAAATGGGATAGTGGATGATGAGATAGCTAGATAGTATCAAAGAAACAATGAACCAGAACTTGCACAGAATTGGAGAGATAGTGAAGGATAAAACAGCCTTGAGTGCTACAGTCCATGGAATGGTAAAGAGTTGGACATGGTTGAACACTGGATAACAACAAAAGCACCTATTATGTGTCAGGCATTAAGATAAATGTTAGAGATACAAAGAAAGGCAAAAAAGGTAAATAGTGTCTTAAAGTGATTGGTGACTCAGGAAATAGGCTGCCCTTATCAAGAGCTCAAGCAAGTCTGCCAGAGGCTGATGACAGATCTGTAGGGCCCATATAAGAGGAGGGAGGGCTTAGCATTTCTGTCTGTCCTCTCCATTGTCCCACTTTCTGAGGAAGTTCAGTTCTCTTCCTCTACTTAGAGGTGTGTATTTGTGTAGACTGTGAGTTTATTGAATGGCAGACTATTTTTGCTTGATCCCAGAGAGAAGAACTAGGAGAAGTGAGTAGAAGTTGTTCAAATGCAAATTTAGAACCTATGTTAATAAAAAATATATTACCATTAATCATCAGTGGAATGAGATGTATTGGTGAGGAGAAGTCCCTCCCTCTTCAAGCCAGAGCTAGACTGACTTGTTTTAGCTACTGTTAAGTTACAGAGACACCTCTGATTATATCTTCTACAACTTCCAGGTTTTTTGGTCCCACACCACTACCAACAATAATAAAACCTTTCACATTTCCGTAACAATGGAGCTAGTGGAAGGATTGTTATAAAATTATGGAATTTTGAATGGGAAAAGACTTTAGTGCTTGTTCAATTCAAGTTATCACTTATTCCAAAGTAAAACTAAAAGGGAAATAGCCTTGGAGAAATTAAGTTATTTGTCCAAGATCATATTACTAATAGAGTTAAGATTTGAACCTTGCTCCTTTGGAGATTTTTATTATTTTCCCCATTTTACAGGTGAATATTGCACACCAAGCTAGCAAATGCTCTAGTAGAAATTAAATCCAGGTCTTCTGATTGTAAGGCTAGACCCTTTTCCACATTGTTTCTCCAAATCAATTAGAAACCACGTTGTCCCTGTTCTCCTTATTGCTCTACCAGTGTTTCTTTCTGCTTAATCTGCTCTAATACAAACATTGCCTTCAGTTTCCAAAAGGTCCACATCCCTCCAATCTCACCCTTTTAGAGTGGAAAGAGAACTAGATTTGGAATTAAAGAGCTTGGGTTGAAACCCAAGTTTTACCATTATCACCTTCTTTCATATATGCTAATAAACTTAATATGAAAATATGACCTAAACTTTAGAGATCATACTAGTAAAAAAATTAAGAGAGAAATAGATCAAATACCTCCTACAATTATGACTAGAATGAGTATTCTTTTTTGGGGGGGGCTATCTATATCTATATTTATATCTACATCATCTATATCTACATCTATATTTAAATGCCTCCATTCCAAATAAATCAAGGTAAAAAAAAAATAAATGAATAAAGCTCAGTCTAACTTTGTCAAAGTCTTGCTGTTGTATAGATGACAAAAAGCAGCAGCCAGTTATGATGCCAGGTGATTCAAAGTAATCAGCTGAATTTGCTAACATTCCTAAAGAAAATCATAGATGAGGTCACATCATTCTCACAGAAGTCCAAAAGGGCCCTATGTCAATCTAGAATCATGTTTTCATCTAGGAAGAATTGATAGTTTTTAAAATTAGCAATTATATGTTTGATTTGTTCTGCAGTTATTATAACATAATTATAAAAGGTTTTATTCTATCTAGCTTGTAGTCTTCAAGCTAGATAGATTTCATATGGTTTTTGATGTACTTTTTGTAGGATTCTTTTTGAAAGTAGCTTCTAGCTTCTTGCAGATGGTGGCTTATTACTATATTGTCTCCAGTGAGGCATTTCTATCAATGAGTGAATCATTAGTAGAACTTTTTGATCACTATCTCCAGGCACAGTCTGTTTTTGATCTCTTGGATATTGCAAATATCAGAGAATACCTCATCAGGGCCAATGAGATCTCAGTAGATTATCATGGCAGCAGAAATAGGGAAGTGGAATGCATGGTTGGTGGAGTTGTGAACGAATCCAACCATTCTGGAGAGCAATCTGGAATTATGCCCAAAAAATTATCAAATTGTGCATACCCTTTGATCCAGCAGTGTTTCTATTGGGCTTATATCCCAAAGAAATACTAAAGAAGGGAAAGGGACCTGTATGTGCCAAAATGTTTGTAGCAGCCCTGTTTGTAGTGGCTAGAAACTGGAAAATGAATGGATGCCCATCAATTGGAGAATGGCTGGGTAAATTGTGGTATATGAATGTTATGGAATATTATTGTTCTGTAAGAAATGACCAGCAGGATGAATACAGAGAGGACTGGCGAGACTCACATGAACTGATGCTAAGTGAAATGAGCAGAACCAGGAGATCATTATACACTTCGACAACGATATTGTATGAGGACATATTTTGATGGAAGTGGATTTCTTTGACAAAGAGACCTGAGTTTCAACTGATAAATGATGGACAAAAGCAGCTACACCCAAAGAAAGAACACTGGGAAACGAATGTGAACTATCTGCATTTTTGTTTTTCTTCCCGGGTTATTTATACCTTCTGAATCCAATTCTCCCTATGCAACAAGAGAACTGTTCGGTTCTGCAAACATATATTGTATCTAGGATATACTGCAACATATCCAATATATAAAGGACTGCTTGCCATCTAGGGGAGGGGGTGGAGGGAGGGAGGGAAAAAAAAATCGGAACAGAAACGAGTGTCAATATAAAGTAATTATTAAATAAAAATTAAAAAAAAAAAGAAATAGGGAAGTGGAGGTAACAGTAGCATAGCAAGGGCTGGCAGCTTGGTATGAGCATTATGTAGTCTGACTGATGCTTGAGCAGGAAAAAGGAGGAAAAAAAGTAGGGACTGGGCAGAAAAACCTAGAAAAACCCTTATGAAACAAGGGACAAGATAAAAGATAGTTTCAAGTACATAAAATATCAAAGTTTGGATATGTTAGCAATGTCATTAGAATAAGAAGGAAAATGGTTTCTTGGAGGAAAAACTATGAGTCAAATATTCATATAAAGGGTCTAATCTCCAAGCTACATAGACAACTAATAGAAATATAAAAGACTCAAGTCATTGCCAAATAAATAATTAGTCAAAGAATATGAACATGCAAGTCACAAAAGAGTTGCATGTTATTAACAATTACACAAATATTGCTCCAAATTACTACAAAGAAAAAAATTTAATTAAATTCAGATTTAAATAAGTCCAGTCCAGCAAATTGACAACAATGAAGAGATATGAGAGATTGTGGAAAGATAGGCACAATGAATTGGGGCAATCACTTTGGAAAACAATTTGGAATTATGCTAAGAAAGTGACTAAAATGTTTGTGCCTTCAGAAATTCAGAATTCTACTGTCTAGGTTTACACCCTCAGATGAACAAAGATGAAAAGAAAGCTCTCATATTCATCTGATATTTATAGAGGTACTTTTTTGATGGAAAAGTAGATTGGAAAAAAAGTGGCTCCCCACTGACTGGGAAGTGGTAAATCAAATTGTAGCATATAAATGGAATAGGATATTATCACGAGATATTAATTTTTACTGTTATTAAATTATATTACTGTAGAAATTATGAATATGAAGAATATAGTGAAGCACTGTAACATGCTTTCATTGCATTTATTATCGTCAATCTCTCCTAATTCCCAGGGCATCAGGGTATCTCTGGCCACTGACCTTTGCAGTGTCAACTAATTCTACCAACTCACCTCTTCTGAGGCCTTCAGCGATCTCTGGCCACGATTTCTTGAATTGTAGTTTAATAACCGATAGCACGCTCAAGAATAGTTTGATGTGCAAACTTGAAGCCTTTATTATACCAGCTCACATAACGCCCTTCTTGTTAACTCCTTAGTGAACACTTGGTCTGAAGATCTACGGTTCGCTATCAAGCTCCTTACCTCTCTTGGCTATCCATCCATCCACTCGGCTCAGCCACCCAGGACAAAGAGAGTGATGTGCTGCCCGCAATGGACTTAAAAAGGGTCTGTGAGGTCACATACACAGCCAACCAAAGAGGGAGTTGTCTCCCGTTATGAAGCTATCTCAATATGGCTGGGATCCCACCCATGGGGGCAGTCCCTAGCCACAGAAAATTACTTACAGTCCACTCAAACCTTCTGTTGCACTGTGGCTACCCATTTAAAGGACCCTTAAAAATCATGGACATATTTATGTGAATTAACATATAGAAGTAACTAGAAGTAAGAAAACAATACTGAAAATGACTTTGGCAATGGGAAGAATAACAAAAAGGAAACTAAATGTTCTAAGGGAAGAGGCATGGGACTAGAGCTCCCTTTCTTGGGAAATATGGGGAACTAGGGATTTTAATGGTAGTGTACTGGAATTGGCTTGAAACATTTTCCCCAAACCAATTGTAACATTTTCATTGTGAGAGCATTTATACCTTGGAAATTGGCAAACTAGAAATCAAGGCTTAATTTATCGCTTTGTTGATTGTCTAGATTTAAGAAAATCTTGAAGAAAGTCTTGATGATATCATCTTAAAGGTGTGTCCTTCTCGACCCCCTCCCCAACAGTTACTTAGCATTTACTAGCACATCCCAGGAATAAAACACTGTGTATAATGTTTGCTTAGTTGACAAATGGTTTGCTTTTTTTGTTGGTTTGTTTACCGAGGCAATTGGGGTTAAGTGACTTGCCCAGGGTCACATAGCTAAGAAATGTTAAGTGTCTGAGGTCAGATTTGAACTCCCAGATCCTCCTGACATCAGGGTTGGTGCTCTATGTACTGCACCATTTAGCTGCCCCAATGGTTTGTTTTCTAAATAATTTTTTTCTTTTCTTTATTTTTGTGATAAGCAATGTATAGGGGGTATATTAGGAAGTGAGGATGATAGAGAAAAGATACCAATAAATTTTAAGAGAGAGAGAAAGCAATGTGGAATTTCTACTTTTCTTTTCAAGCTCATGATTAAAAAGAAAACAAGCTCCAGCTCGTTAGCAGCACAGCAATATTTATAAATTCTAAAATACTTGGCAGACTCAGCAACTTTATTTTTTCTCTCTCTCAAAGATTTATTGTCTTTTACCTGTGTTTCTATATTTGCTCCCTGAGGCTTCAGGTTCCCATCTAATCTCTAGGATTTAAGCCTCTCCCAGTACACTAACTTCTAGTTGCTTCATGCCTATGAGGCTCTAACTTCTGGCCAACACTGGGTGATGTGTCCTTACCTGTTCATATGCTTCTTAAGTCTCATGTAGCAATAGCAGCCACAAACATAGCTATAGTCTGAACCACTTTCTTCTCTAACCCAAAAATCTGAATTACAAGGGAGTAGAAAGAAGTAAGGAAATGAAAGAGGATTTTGTAAACTTAAATAACCTGAGTTCCAAACCCATTCAATATGGAACCCTTTTCTTATTGGTGGAAATCAATGATTTATACTTTATGAAGTGAGGGGTACAGATGGAGATTTGGGAATAGGAGAGATCCAGGCTCTTTTTAATGCTTTTGAGTCTATTCAATCTCTTCAAATCTTTTGAGGGGGTCTTTGGGGCTCTTCTGACTTTTAGCTTCAAGAGAGAAGATGGTTTATGGCAAAGTCATTTCAGGTTACTGAAGGGAGAATAAGAATCTGGGAGAATGCTGACACAAGAGGAGCTAGCTGTCTTCATTATGTCTCTAACTCAGCTTGCTACACTAGAGACCAAGGGAATTTCCCCTTGGATGAAAACTGGGACTCTCTCTTTCTTGGTTGAACAGTTAAACAATTCCCAATGGGACAATTCCTTCACTATAGATTGGTATAAGTTTTCTACGTATAATTTCAGTTTGACTATTTATTTAAATAGGTTTCTTTTTTCTTTTTTGCTAATTCTATTTATGTCCATTGTAAAACTAGTATTTAGTGGGAAGAGAGCAAATCTTTGATATAAAGATTTAGTTCTCCTTTTCCTCAGTTAATAAGAAGCAATTGAAAATTAGCTTATCTCTGAAAATCAAATCCCCGAGGCCCATAATATTTAAGGAGACAGATAAATATATCCCTACTCTAGTATCTCCCTTTCTCTGAGGAAAAGCAGAGTATTCAAACTTCTCACCCCAAATTAGTATTTCAACTCTTCAAAGGAATCTCCCTTGGAAAAGAAGGAGAGTGGATGGAGAGGAGATGATGCTAGAGATTTCTATTCTGCCTCTCTTCAAGTCACATAATGACATATATTGCTATAAATTATAAATTTTCCTTGCTATATATATAAATTAATTTTCCTGCCTTGTGACTTTTTTACTGTTGCAAACAAGCTCTGTTGGACCTAAGGTGAGAGGGTGGAGTGGAAATAACTATTCTCCTGTATCAAGATCATTAATAATCTTAGTTTCTCTTAGTGAATCATCACCCCTGTAGGGAAATTCTAAGCTGCTGAGACTGCCAGCTATTACACATCTCATTTTGTTAGTAAGCTAAGGAAGCCCATTTCTTTTTGGTTCTTGAACTTGAGGTGAGACATAGAAACTCCTCACCATTTCCCCTACTTTCTCCTTTTAATCATGATCTAAGTCTTTTACAAATCATGTATGCTGGCAGATCCTTGGAGCATACTGCTATTGACCACTCTGTGCACTCTTATGTCCACAACCCTAGAAACTGGGGAATGAAATAGTTCTTCTCTTTTCCTTTTTAACAAACCACAGATGTGGGTGTTAAGGTTTCTCCATTCCCAAAGATCTGGAAGGGAAATGAGAAGACATCTAAGGGGATTAGAGCGTAATACATCCTAAATAAATTTTTGCTTAGGGTTGTTTTTCAATTTATTCCTCAATAATCATAAATCCTCAATAAAAATAAAATTTGTGATTACAACATGCTAGGCATCTAGAGCACATTCATGGAAGACTGGTGCTTCCATTGTGGCGGCTCTCCATCTCTTTTCTTTTCTTTTTTTTTTTTTTTTTAATTTTTTTATTTAATAATTACATTATATTTACACTCATTTCTGTTCCGATTTTTTTTCCCCCTCCCTCCCTCCACCCCCTCCCCTAGATGGCAAGCAGTCCTTTATATGTTGGATATGTTGCAGTATATCCTAGATACAATATATGTTTGCAGAACCGAACAGTTCTCTTGTTGCGTAGGGAGAATTGGATTCAGAAGGTATAAATAATCCGGGAAGAAAAACAAAAATGCAGATAGTTCACATTCGTTTCCCAGTGTTCTTTCTTTGGGTGTAGCTGCTTTTGTCCGTCATTTATCAATTGAAACTCAGGTCTCTTTGTCAAAGAAATCCACTTCCATCAAAATATGTCCTCATACAATATCGTTGTCGAAGTGTATAATGATCTCCTGGTTCTGCTCATTTCACTTAGCATCAGTTCATGTAGGTCTCTCCAAGCCTCTCTGTATTCATCCTGCTGGTCATTTCTTACAGAACAATAATATTCCATTACATTCATATACCACAATTTACCCAGCCATTCTCCAATTGATGGGCATCCATTCATTTTCCAGTTTCTAGCCACTACAAACAGGGCTGCTACAAACATTTTGGCACATACAGGTCCCTTTCCCTTCTTTAGTATTTCTTTGGGATATAAGCCCAATAGAAACACTGCTGGATCAAAGGATATGCACATTTTGATAATTTTTTGGGCATAATTCCAGATTGCTCTCCAGAATGGTTGGATTCGTTCACAACTCCACCAACAATGCATTAGTGTCCCAGTTTTCCCGCATCCCCTCCAACATTCATCATTATTTTTTCCTGTCATCTTAGCCAATCTGACAGGTGTGTAGTGGTATCTCAGAGTTGTCTTAATTTGCATTTCTCTGATCAATAATGATTTGGAACACTCTTTCATATGAGTGGTAATAGTTTCAATCTCATCCTCTGAAAATTGTCTGTTCATATCCTTTGACCATTTATCAATTGGAGAATGGCTTGATTTCTTATAAATTTGAGTCAGTTCTCTATATATTTTGGAAATGAGGCCTTTATCAGAACCTTTAACTGTGAAAATCTCCATCTCTTTTCAAAGCTGCTTTCCACCTTTGGTGTCTACCTGTTTCACTCAGCTCTCATCTGTGGCTCCAAGAATCTATAGCAAGCTCAGTGTTCACACTCTGTTTTGGGCAAATGGGCCAAACCAGATTGAGGGTTACTGAGGAGTCTCTAACCCTTTGGTTAGTTAGGGAGGTGTCTACTCCAACATGCAAAGGCTTTCCCTAATGGAATTGCTAGATGAGAACAATTTGTTCTGATGAACATGAAGGCAGCTGAAGTGGGGATTGTGAGCTATCCCCAAATGCTAAGATTATCTACTGCATCATGAGTCAACCCTAGTTGTTTTGACTTTGTCTCACTACTGGAGTCTGAGGACTCTGAAAGAGAGAGGCCCAAGAATTTGCCCAACTCTGCTTCACTTAAATCCATTTTATCCTCAAATTAAAAATATCACTAGTACAATTTTACATTTTTTAAATCAACTTCAAAGTCCTGTGGTGACAGACAAGTTATGAAGCAGCAGGTGAGAATACACTGGGAGCTGTAGTCACATCCCTACATACATACATACAAGTCACAGGATTGTTTTTTCACTAGAAGTAGCAATGGGAATTGGTAGCCTCCTGGATGTCTGAGCACCTTTTGAGAACTGCACTGCTCACTTCCTCATGTGAAGAAGGAGCTAGAAGAGGTACTCTAAAAATAGTCTACTTCACCCCAAACTGGTCTGCTCACTGTTTATAGGCAGGAATTTTAACATGCAGTTAAAACACACAAAAAATACAATTTTTTTTGCAAAGATGATTCCATTAGCCATAGATGCATGGAATGTGTGCACACATATGGATAATGCACAGTCCAGTAGATCTTGTTCTCTTGTTCTAAGAGCATTCATCGGGTATTGCTTCCAAACAGCAGTTCTGTGTGAAATAAGGATGGCAAATGAATCCCAGCTTATTGAAATCAGAGCTCTATACAAATTTTTTCTGGAGTAGCCGGAGTGAAGAGGAACACTAACACTGGCATAAGTTTTATAATCAAAACTAATCTAATCAATAAGCTTGTATGCACACTCACAGGAGGGAATGATTGCCTCAGGAGGATGGGACCGCCACTTCAGAAAACTGCATAATTGCATAAACTCCCACCATGATGAACCCTGAGGATTTTTTAAGAAGAATTTTATAAAGACCCAGAGACCCATCCTTATCATTCTTGCCAATACAAGAGTAGACCCAGATTATGAGACATAATAAGGAATCCTCAGGAGGAATGGAGTCAACAGATAGCAACAAGAATGGTCACTGAAGACATGCATTTCATTATCTTCTCATCACCAATACTGTCTTTTGATTACATAAATGAAATAAAACTTCATAGATGTAGCCTTGCAGCAAACATTAACATTTAATTGACGATGTCATTGTAAGAAGAGACAGGATGTGAGAGTGACAAAAGCACAATTGTTGCCAATTGTGTGTTGGCTCAGCTTTCTCTCCCAGTAGTAAAAGTAGTAGAAAAGGAGTGGACAGCTTCCAGAGATTTGGTATGTAACACTGCATTTATTCATCTGGACCTGAACCCTCACAAGCTGTAAGACTAATTTGATGAAAATAATGGAAAACTTCAGACAGCTTCTAAATAAAAAGATGAGAAGTCCATAAGGTTTACCAGCAGAATACTTCATCTGTCTCTTAGAAGGTATCATTTAACTCCATCAACAGTGAAATGCAAGCAAAGCTTAGAAAATTCTTAACTCAGTGAAAAGGAACATCAGTTTTGTGCTGATAGTCACAATCCAAAAGACTTTTAGGATATCCTGAAGATTTTTAAGGGCCAAAGACCTATGATGCATCTCAACCAATCAGTGCTTATGAAGCCATATTGATTAATGATCAGGACATGATCTTGGAGACATGGGCTGAACACTTCCATTGTGTTCTCAACTGAACATATCATTCATTGCTGAAATCTTGACCATATACTTCAGTTAGAAGTCATTCCCTCTCTAGCCAAATTTCCAAATGAAGAAGAGGTTTTGAATGCCATTAGGTTTTTTTTTTTTTATAATAATACATTATCATTTTTGTTTCCCAGATGATTGATTCTGTACCCAATGCAGCTTCTGAAGCTGAGATGCAACAATGTATGAATTTATTCTTTGTTGCTTGTGCTAATTTTGGTTTAACAATTAACAACAACAAAAAAATTCAGGTTCTCCCCCATCTGGCACCACACCACTCATCCATGGAACCATAACTTATAGTAAATGGTGGTAAATGTGAGTAAGTTCAAAAATTACCTTGGCAGTATATTCTCTAAGGATGCACATATAGATGATGAAGTTGATGCACTCAGTGCCAGAGCTATCTCAGTGTTTAGGAGGCTCTGAAGGAAACTGTAAAAGAGGTAGTAAGCTGCCTCCTAAACTGACAATCTACAGATTCGTTGTACTGACTTCATTGTTGTATGCCAGTGAAATCTAGTCAGTATACTTCCACCATACCAGGAAAGTGAATCACTTCCATCTGAATTTTCTTAGAAAAATTATGAAGATCACCTAGCAAGGTAAGGTACCATGTGAGGTCTTTTCTTAACCTAAACTGTCAAGCATTGTAACTATTGCAGAGAGTACAAGTGTGATGAGCTGCTACAGTGTTTGAATGTCCAATGTATGTTTTCCTAAAAAAACTGTTTATAGAGAACTCACAAAAGGCAACTCACAAGGTTATTAGAGGAAATGTATCACTTCCCCTAATAACCTTGTGAGTTGCCTTTTGTGAGTTTGTGGAAGTGATACATTTTCTAAACTCTCTGAAGAACTTTAGAATTAATTGCATTATATAGGAGACACTGGCAAAGGACTGCCCAATTTGGCATGCCTGTATCAAAGAAGAAATTATAAACTATGATTGAAGCACAATTCAGTAGCTCAAAAGAAATGTGAAATGTTCAAATTAATAGACATCTCTACTCCAAATGTTCATATGGACTATTTGCATGCTATTTGCATTCAACAATAGATTGGAAGGTAAAGCCTTCCAAACTCATATTAGTCTGATCAACCACAGTTGGATACAACAAGTACCTTGACTTCAACAACATGATGTCATTTTAATTCTCTGTGAAAATAAAGGACAATAACCAGCTAATACTAAACATATGAATTTATGAATGCATTAATTAGATCTTAAACTGTGTTATAAAGTTATAGTGTTCAAAACTCTCCAAATTGGTTAAATGGAAAGGTAGATCACTGGAGACAATGTATGATAAAGATAGATAAGGTAGAATTAAAAAAATAAAACAACTTCGGTAACCAATGGACTTGGAAACATTAATTATATGGGAAATAACTCCCTATTTGATTAAAAAAAAACTACTCAGAATACTAGAAAGTATCTGATTGAAATTAAGCTTAGGTTAGTAGCTTACACCATATTTCATGATACATTCTAAATGGATATGAGAGCTCAATATCAAAGATTCCAACTTTCAAAGTGATCAGAGTGGTGATATCCTTAACAAAATGTTGGATAGGGGCAATTATAAAAGAGAATAGGTCTTTTTAATGACTGAAATTGAAAAGTTTTTACAAAATCATTGAACCTAAGGTAAGAAAGGAAGTAGAAGCACATGGGGGAAAAAACTAACAGTGAAATTAACAGAAACAACAAAACAATATACCTAATGAACACAGCAATGTCAATGGAAAGAACAAGAAAAAAGACAAAAAATGAATGTTGCAAGAACAAGCATGGCTTCAAAGAAGATATGTAGTAAGATACTCCTAACCACTTCTTTGCTTAGGAGAGGGTCCATGAGTCCATCTTGCACATATAATGCATTAATTTTGTTGATAAAAAACTTTTTATTAAAGAAATTGTTATATATGCTGACTTTTTAGGAAGATTAAGAGATATTCTAGAAGAGGAAGAAGGGGAGAAATAATGGGGAAATTTTTGGTGTTTTTTAAAAAAAGACTTAAAAAAAGAAAAGAGATCTGAGAAAGCAGAAGTCACTATAAGGTAAGAAATCTGAATTAGGGTGAGTGAATTTTGTATTTTAATATAATGAGCAATATTCTATTCCACACTCTTGATTGAATTAAAAAATGACTCATGAAATGTTAATCAAAACTGTTTTTACACTGCAGGTGTTGAGAGTATTGGGACTTTTGTGTTTATAGTCTGAACAACCTCTACCAACAGATGAGATAGATATGCAGCATTTTAGGAAAGGATGATCTTGTACCATATACCAGAAAAAGTACTTTGCAAGGCCTGCCTAAGTAGCTTGAGTCCAATACAACCTGATACTATGTTCAGTTATTGTACCAAGATAATGAAAATTTTTGGTTGAATAATTTGTACAGTTTTATAATGTCAATCTGGAGGCTTAAAGAAGGCAGCCTTTGAATAAGCATAATCAAAGATCCCAAATACAGGGTCAGGGTAACACAGTTTCCTTACACTGTGACCTCAGGATTCTGTAACTTGCAAAGAAAAGAACAATATGTATTAATAGAATTTTTGAAATATGGCACCAGCTAATGAATCACCTGGCAAGCTACTTCAGGGACAAAATATCTATGTTACTGGAAAAGACAAAGTATACACAATACAAGAATATGATCATAGCCATAGTACATAGCTCAAAAATCACAAACAGCAAAGCAAAGCTGGCTCCTTGTAACAATCACATTCTCCATAGATGTTTATTCAAAAAGTACATTATTATCATTATAAGTATTAATTAAATAGAAATAAAACAAGAAGTAGATGTTATAGCAAGAACATAGTCGAATGAACATAATAGCTAAAAAATATAAAAAAGTCCTCAATGATTCAAATATACAAATAATCAACATGTGCAGCAATAAATATGCAATTACATGTAAAGTATGATTCACACAGCCAATCACCAGTATTGTTGCCTGATATATGTGTAACTATTCTTCAGTTTTACCTGCAACACTATAATGCTAGCATTTATATGCTGCTTTAAAATCTGCAGAGTATTGTATAAATGGTATTTCATTTTATCCTTTTAAGAAACCTGAAAGATTGATGTTATATTCCTATTTTATATATTCCTATAAATTCCTAATTTATAATTTTATATATTCTGGGGCATACAGAAATTAAGTGACTTTCCTAAGGTCATACAGCTAATAAGTATCTGAGGAGGGATTTTTTTTTTTTACTTTCACATTCACTTTATTTTCTTAATTTAATGTAAACAATATTTTAAAACATTTTACATTTAATTTTATTTTCTCAATTTAACATAAGCAAAAAATTTTAACACTAATTTTTTAAAAATTTGAGTTTCATAGTCTTTTCTTTTCTGCCAACTATGAGCCTCGCCTCACTCTTTGAGGAGAGTACCTTGATATGGATTATATAGATGTAGTCATGCAAAACATTTCCACATTAGCCATGTTACAAAAGAAAATGCTAACCAAGGATAATAAAGGTTTTTTTTTTTTTTAAGTATGCTTCTATTTGTATTCAAACTTGATCAATTCTTTCTTGAGTATGGATAACATTTTTCATCATAGGTCCTTTGGAATTGTCTTGGATCACTCTATTTCTAAGTCATTTCACAGTTGATCATTGTACAATATTGCTTTTACTTTATACAATGTTCTTCCCATTTCACTTTGTACCAGTTCACGTAAGTCTTCTCAAGCTTTTTTGAAAACATACTGCTCATCATTTCTTGTGGCACAATAGTGTTCCATTAGAATAATATTCTACAACTTGGTCAGGCGTTCCCCAATTGATGGGTATTCCTTCAATTGCCATACATTTTTTTTTTTGTACAAAACTGTCCTCTTTCTTTTTAAAAAATCTCTTTGGGATATGGAAATAGTAATTATATTGCTGAATCAGAGGGTTGGCACAGTTTTATAGTCCTTTGGACATAGTTCCAAATTGTTCTTCAGAATGGTTGGATCAGTTCGCAATTCCATCAGCTGTGTTCATTAATGTCTGAATTTTCTCACATCCTCTCCAACGTTTATCATTTTCCTTTTCTATCATTTTAACTAATTAGATAGGTGTAAAGTGGCATCTTAGAGTTGTTTCAATTCACATTTCTCTAATCAATAGTGATTTGGAGAATTTTTGCATATGACTATAGATAGCTTTCATTTCTTCATCTGAAAACTGCCTTTTCATATCCTTTGACCATTTATCATTTGGGGAATGACTTGTATTCTTATTAATTTGACTTACTTCTTGGATTTCTTCAACAAAGAGAAGGTCTAACTCAATTTCAATTGATCAATGATGGACAGAAGCTGCTACATCTAAAGAAAGAACACTGGGAAATGAATGTAAACTGTTTGCATTTTTGTTTTTCTTCCCATGTTATTTTTACCTTCCGAATCCAATTCTTCCTGTGCAACAAGAGAACTGTTCGGTTCTGCACACATATATTGTATCTAGGATATACTATGACATATTTAACATGTATAGGACTGCTTGCCATCTGGGGGAGGGGGTGGAGGGAGGGAGGAGAAAAGTTGGGACAGAAGTGAGTGCAAGGGATAATGTTGTAAAAAAATTACCCAGGAATGGGTTCTGTCAATAAAAAGTTATAATTAAAAAAAAATAAATAAAAGTTAAAAAATTTTTTTACTTACTTCTCTATATATTTGAGAAATTTTTCAGAGACAATTTGCCATAAAAATTGTATCCCACTTTTTGATTTCTTTCTAACTTTGGTTTCATTAGTTTTCTTTATATAAAACCTTTTAAATTTAAGTTGTCCTCTCCCCCATCAATCTTTCGATACCTCACTACTTCTCATTACATAGTCTGATTTCTTTGTTGTTCACAGAGAATACTCATCTCAGAGCTGTTAGCATTTTCCCTGACTATCCCCCAATGATTAAAATTCTCTTCTTTTTAAAATTTTTATCTGCCATTTTTCTGGGCTTCTCTTAAGTTCTAGCTACAATTTACTTTCTCCAAGAAGCCTTTCTCAATCCCATTTAACACCAGTTCCATTGCCCTCAGAGTATCTCCAATTTAGCTCTTCCTAATTTATCTTGTATATATCTTGTTTTATTCCCTATTACATTGTGAACTCCTTGAGAGAGGGACTATCTTTTTTCCTTTTCTTTGTAATCCTAATACTCAGAACAGGGATTGGCACATAGCAGAATCTAATAAATAAATAAATAAATCTTATTGATTGACTGAAGACTAGAGTATAAGCAAAAACTCTCCCCAAACAACCTCAAAACCTGAGGATTTACTTAATTGAGAAGGATCCAAAGAGACATGATGCAAGATTTTACCACAATTTTAATTGAAATTAAAAAGATGGACTTAAAGAAAGACAAGACAAATAATGTGGAAGTTACATGGAAACAACAGTTAGACTTTTATCATTCTTTCACTGAAGACTGACAGATTAATTATTTTAGCATTAGATAGAAAAGTAAATTCACTGCTGGAGAAAGAAAAAAATAGATTGTCATTGGCAGTTTAAATTTATCTTGTACTTAAGAATTGCCTATTATAAACTCCTTCCTTCAACAGGAAAAAAGATTTGTTTGAATCAGGAAGAAACTAAAAGTAAGTGAAATTTAATTGAAAGGAGTCTTTTGATGTTATTTCTGTATTTTTGCTGTAAATAATAAAACAAAATTTAATTGTTTAAGTTGATTAGAAACAAGGTCACCAAAAGAAATTGGATAAGTCTCTGCATTTGTTAAGAACCCCAAAGTATTACAGTATTACAATGAGCTAGGGTTGTGTAAGAAACATTTTTGTGCCAAATTACAAAGGAGAAATTTAATGGAGGGAATGAAGATGGGCTCAATAGATAGTATGACATATAATTGAGAAATGAAAACTGGAGGAATTGAGAAAGTGGGAGAGGAGTCAGATCAGAACATGAAAGAACAAGAAAGATCTACTTTTAAAGGACTTTAATGAAAGTCCATTGGAGGCATATATAAAGAGAAAAAAGAAGAGAGAGAGTTTAAGCAAGTAGGATTTGAAAGTAAAAGAATTTTGTCGTTTTGAAAAGAGATTTTTAAGGAAGACTTTGATTTTGTAGAGATAAGGATATGACAGACTATTTTTTTTTTATTAAAGCTTTTATTTACAAAACACATGCATGGGTAATTTTTCAAAATTAATTCTGGCAAATTTTTCTGTTCCAAATTTTCCCCTCCTTTAACCCACCATCTCCCCTAGATGGCAGGTAATCCAATACATATTAAATATGCTAAAATATATGTTAAATCCAACATATGTATACATAGTTATACAGTTATCTTGCTGCACAAGAAAAATTGGGTAAAGAAGGAAAAAAAAGCTGAGAAAGAAAACAAATTCAAGAAAACAACAACAGAAAGAGTGGAAATGCTATATTGTGGTCCACACTCAGGTCCATAGTCCTCTCTCTAGGGTGTAGATGGCTCTCTTCATCACTGAACAATTGGAACTGTTTTGAATCATCTCACTGTTGAAGAGAGCCACGTTCATCAGAACTGGTCATTATATAGTCTGCTGTTGCCATGTATAATGGATGTGACAGACTTTATGTAATTATTCTTTCTGATACAGAAATATGGTATAGTTGAAACATAGAATTATTCGAAAATAGTATTTTAAAATTAGGAAGTTATATTTTAATATTTATTTGAGGAATATAAGATCCTTATGAACCCTACAAGAGGGGATAAAAATACAAGACTGCCACTTTAAATCTTTGACAATAGATTAACTGAAAATATTAGGCCCTATAATGTAAAGTGTCAGCAACAAATGGTCATGGACAATTTTTTAGCTTTTAATTGTAGCATTTGTGATTAAAAACTCCATATCTGATGTGGTCAAATTTTGTACTGAAATTAAATAAATAAGATTATTGTGGTAAATTAGATCCAAATAGAAACTACATTAACTACATATACATAGCCTTAAAACAATCATGGTTCTGAAAAACCCGAGTCAAAATTTGGTCTCAGAAATTTGTTAGCTGTGTGATCTTAAGGAAATTGCCTTACCACTGTTTCCCACAGTTCTCAAATCTGTTAGGAGAGTGATGACCCATTTCTCCAGGTTGTTGTAAGGATCACAATAATATAATGACTGTGAAATGCTTAACAGTGCCTTACATATGGAAATGTTAACTACTGTTATTATTGTCATTATTAGTTTTTCAACTGAATATAATTGCTCCATTTTGGGAAACTATATATATATTGGAAACTATATATGTGATTAATATAAAATGTAAAGGGTAATAAAATGAATGATTTTCTATGTAAGATAATTTGGAAATGTATTCAAATTGTATTGATGTCACTTTACTGAAAATAAATTTTTCTTAGTGTTTTAACCTCATGATATTGTTTATGCTATTATTGTATTTCTAAAATTTCATGTATTGTATATTTGGGGAAACCCATTATATAAGAAATATTGTTAACAGTCTTGATGCTATTACAGCCATGTCCTGAAGTCTTCCTTTCATTGCAAAGCTTTCCAACTAGGCAAAGTCATAATTTATTTATTTTATTTTATTTTGCTGAGGCAATTGGGTAAAGTCATAATTTAAAAAAAAAGATGATTCTTTTTGAAATACTCCAACACCTTTGAATTTCTAGAATAGGATGCAAGTTTTTTTTTTCTTTTTACTATGAATTAGTAGTCAAATCCATATGCTAAGCAACTAAGTATCTGTAACTGAATTCTTGGTTTGCTATCCCCCAATTAATAGTTATGATATGGAGATAACATAAATATGGGTTGTATGGGAGGAATTAAAAGACACAAAAAATTTTCAATATGACAAAGATGTAAAAACATTTTCTAAAATTAAACAGAATGGTAAATTTTGAGAAAATAACAGTATTTATTTTATCTAAGAACTAGAATATATAAATATATTTAACTGGCTTCCAAATGTTTATAATGGCATAATACATTTAAAAAATAGGATTAAGGATTCTACATATAAAATTGAATTAATAATTGTGTTTGTTATTATTATTATAGCTTTTTATTTGCAAAACATATGCATGGGTAATTTCACAACATTGACCTTTGCAAAACCTTCTGTTCCAACTTTTCCCCTCCTTCCCTCTACTCCCTCCCCTAGATGGCAGGTAGTCTAATACATGTTAAATATGTTGAAGTATATGTTAAAGCCAATATATGTATACATATCTATACAGTTATCTTGCTACACAAGGAAAATTGGATCTAGAAAGAAAGAAAGAAAAAAAACCTGAGAAGGAAAACAAAAATGCAAGCAAACAATAACAGAAAAAGTGGAAATGCTATGTTTTGTCCACACTCATTTCTCATAGTTCTCTCTCTGGGTGTAGCTGGTTCTCTTCTTTATTAAACAATTGGAACTGGTTTGAATCATCCTATTGTTGAAGAGAACCACGCCCATCAGAGCTGATCATTGTAAAATTTTGTTGCCATGTATAATGATCTGGTTCTGATCAGATCACTTCATGTAAGCCTTTTCCGGCCTCCTTGAACTCATCCTGCTGGTCATTTCTTATAGAACAATAATATTCCATAACATTCATATATCACAATTTACCCAACCATTCTCCAATTGATGGACATCCATTCATTTTCCAGTTTCTAGCCACTACAGACAGGGCTGCCACAAACATTTTTGCATATGTGGGACCCTTTCCCTTTTTAAAGATCTCTTTGGGGTATAAGCCCAGTACTAATACTGCTGGATCAAAGGGTATGCACAATTTGATAACTTTTTGAGCATACTTCCAAATTGCTCTTCAGAATGGTTGGATTCATTCTCAATTTCACCAGCAATATATCAGTGTCCCAGTTTTCCCACATCCCTTCCAGCATTCATCATTATTTTTTCCTATCATTCTAGCCAATCTGACAGGTGTGTGGTGGTATCTCAGAGTTGTCTTAATTTGCATTTATCTGATCAATAGTGATTTGGAGCACCTTTTCATATGACTAGAAATAGTTTCAATTTCTTCATCTGAAAATTGTTCATATTCTTTGACTGTTGGAATCTTTACAAACTGTTAAGTCATTAGAGTTGATAGAGACAATAATTATTTAATTTAGGATGGTTCAGTATGATTGATCTGATCCTACAAGAAGATGTTATGAGCCAGAAGAAACAAGGTACTAAGTAGAACTGATAGAAACAATGCTTGTGTTCACACCTTTAGAGAGCTCATAAAAGCAAAAGTATTTAAGTACTCATTGGAATTCACAAGTATGGGAGATTCACAAAGTTAACTGTGTAACTTTGTAAATTCACACATCCTTTGAAGCTCTTAGGACCAGAGAGCACTCTGGGAGAAATCCCATAATCCCACTCTCTCGTATCCCACAATCCCTCTCTCGGAGAAGGAGCATAAATAGAGCTTCAGTGAGCCAGTCAAGGGAGTTCAGCTGAATTAGATTGAGAGAGGAGCACTTTGGGAGGAAGCTCACAAGCCCACTCTCGGAGGCAAGTCAGATTCATTCTACCTTTGTGCTGGCTGGAGGCTGAAGAAAGCAGAGGCAAAGAACAAGCTGCAAGAGCTCTTGGAACCAAGCAGAAAGATAGACCTCTAAGAAAACTAACCAGGCTATATTGGAGACAATAAAAGATCTGAACTTTTAGCACTTGGCTGCAATGGAGTGATTATTATTTGTAATTGAAACTAAGGCTGCCTCCAGAAAACCTCCCCGAGAAACCTGCTCCCAGAGAGAACCATTATTATTTTAAAGAAGAAAAACACCACATTTGACCACTTATCAATTGGAGAATGGCTTGATTTCTTATAAATTTGAGTCACTTTTCTATATATTTTGGAAACGAGGCCTTTATCAGAACCTTTGAATGTAAAAAATGTTTTCCCAGTTTATTGCTTCAATTAGTAATTGTGAAGAGGATGAAATTATTTTCCCATTTCAAGTATCTGTCTGATAATTTTAAGAAATGGAAGGGCCTATTTTACAAGTTAGGCCCTCAAAATTATTCTGAATATTCTTTTTTCAACCTGTTGATAGTAGTTTCTTATCAGGTGTAAAGCTTAGGTAAAAACAGAAATGTCAAGTCATATATAGTAAGTGAAATTCTCTGAAGTTTCAGGTGAATTTTGTGTTCTTAATTTGATGCTCTTCTTATATCTTTGTTGTTAACAGGATTAGAAACTTAAGACTTGTTCTGGTTTTCACACATAAGGTGGCAAATAGAAAGCAAATTTAAGAGGTTGTATTAAATTTTATTAAGTCTTGTTACTGGCAATAACATCTAGGATCCTCTGCAACTTGGAACCAGAGAAAAAAATCGATTTAGGAAGCACCTTAGGAGCTGCCCTGAAAAAAAAGTCATTCCAGAATGTCCAAGAGAACATATTTTCAGGGACCAGACAGCTATATGGAACATCTGTGATTCGAGACAAAATATGCTAATTAAATGGATATTGGGAGTAGGCTACTAGGATACAAGGAAACTTGATGCTAGTTAGTATTGATTGTTATTGTATTACTTCTGCTTTTTTGTTTCATGGGTTTATGTTTGCAGACTTTACTTGATTATCTTGGTAACATGTAAAACTCCCTTTTAAAATTAATCCTTGGTGACTCTTTCAAGTAGCTAGAAATCTCTCCTTTGAAGTGAAGTAGCTGACTCAGGGCATAAGTGAATCTATCTCTTCCCTCCAAACTGAGATAGACTCTGTTGCTTGAATGGATTTGTGGAATCTCAAGGTGCTGGTATTATTATCATGGCTGAAGAGGTAATTATTATTTTTCTTACAACAACATTAAGAGGAAATTATAACAAATCTTCAAAAAATCCAATATCAATACTAGAAACGTGACTACCCATTACAGTTGACCCCAAATGGAATCCCTCTCTTAGAGCACCATGCTACAAGAAGACAACCTGTTAGCTACCTTTGGTGAACAGATTTTAATTGCCCTCTGTCTTATTATTCTCTTTAGACTTTGCCTTCATTGCTATATTAAAGCCTTTTCTAAACTTTCATAAGAAAAGCTCATGTTAGTGTTTGCTACTGATAATAACCATGGGGAAAATGTTACAGAAGTATCTTATAGATAAGTGATATGTTTCCCATTAATCAAAAGAAAAAACTAATATTATTCTGTAATTGATTTCATTTTGTATCTCTACTAATAGTTTGTGTATCTACTCAAATCACATTTCATTTGTCCTTAAATTAAGTTTGGAAGTTCATCTTTCCTGTAAATCACTCCTTGTCTTTGAGTTAAGTTTAGATGTTTAGTTTTCTTGCTAATCACGGCTCTATTTTTGTGTCAAGCAATTCTGTTCTTCTTGAAGGATGAAAGTGGACAGGGATTGGTCTGTTATTTCTGCAATGCTGGCTGTCCTCCAAAATAGTCTGGCTTGTTGCACTGGGATACTACTTAGCCATGCAGGTGGATATCCCAATGCTCTTTCTAGAGTGACAAGATAAAAGGAGGGGTTGTTGCTGGACCTACATTCCAAATTTCCAGCTAATCATATTGTCTTCCACATTTATGATACTCCTGACTTTGTAATCAATTGTATTGCTTTTCTCATCTATGATTCTGTATAGTATGCTTTCTAGAAACCCCAAATTGGAGTGCTAAAAATACTATGCTTTCTAGAGCCCCCACACTGGGGTGCCAAAATATACTATCTGGACTAGCTTTCTGGAGGATTTTGGGACCAGCTCGAGTCCTTGGTCTTAGTGGAGGAGTGATGAAGGCAGGAGACCTAAGAGGATGATCAAAAATGGAGTCCTTTATTTCAAGTCCTCTCAGCCCTTAAATATGGGCTTGGTATGATTACATCATTACAGCACACTAAGCATATGCCAATTAGAGAACCATTACATCATCACATCATACTGAGCAAGTGCTAACTATAGTAGCATTATATCACTACAGCACTCTATGCTAACTATAAGCACTCTGCTATTGATATGTAAATGCATCACTTACTGTTTAAGTATCCCTTGTTTCAAGTAGAACACAGGTGGTCACGCCCTTCTTGATTTCTCAGGAAGGGTGAGAGCCCTTAGATGGGGAGCCAAACCAGACATTGTGAGCAGATTTCCTCTGGGCTGAAAAGTCTTATATCTTACCTAGAGTTCTCCCACTATCTGGGGCCCTCTACATCTCTGCCTTGTAGTTTGTGGATGCTTTTCCTTAGTCCTGAAAAATAATCTGTCAAGCCTCTATTCAGCGTCTTTTGATTTGATGAGGAGCTAAAGACTCATTTTATTGTAACTACTAGTTTTACCAATACATAAAATATGCTCTGAACTTTGTTGCCTCAGTTATCTGATTTCAATTGCTATAACATACATATATACACATATGTGTACATAGTGAAATGTATGTAAATATATATATATATATGAATGTAGTAAAAATGTATTACATATATACAAAATAGATACAAGGCAATCTGGGGAAAAGACTAACATTTAGGTATCAAGGAAAGCTTCACAAAGATAGTGATGTGAACCATCTAAAAGTGCTATATAAATGCTAAGTTTCATCATCATCATCATCATCATCATCATCCCTAGGACTTGTTTTAGTTGACAAATCTGGCACTGGTCCTTATCCAGGAACTGCTCACCTACTTAGAGTATCCATTCCACACTGTTTCTGACTCTACAAATTGGTTTTCTGGAAGAAACAAGAGATATGTCATAGACACTACTCCCCAGAGATAATGGCTCCTTCCCATATCTTTGAGCCTTCCCCTAGGGAACTCTAAGCAATAGGAATGATTTCCTATCCTTATTCTAGACTCTACTTTCTCCTCCTCAGGTTTAGGTTAAGGCAAAATCAAACTTATGAGATATAATTCCTGGTTAGATGAAAACCTTGGCCCTTTGTTTCTTTCTACTCCTTCAAGGAGTTTAATAGATTATTATCTGGTCCATCTATTAGCTCTGATAGGTAAGTAGTATGGGCTAGATTAGAGAGGTCAATCTAATTAGAAATTATCAAATTATTGAAGCATTTAGCCCGCCTTTCTGTTTCAGAAAAAGATTGCAAGGTGTTAGCAGTAGTGTGGAATACAAAAGAGCTAATTCTACATCAATTCTTTAAGAGGGAATGGGAGTGGAAAAAAATTATGGAATGTGGAGTACAGAAACAACAAGGAATGAAGGAAGAAAGAAATGAAGATGAAAAAAATCACAGGGGGAGGAGGATAGTGATAATGATATAGGGACATTGGAAGAGAGGGTGGGAAGGGATAGGAAGAATGGAGAAAGCAAGAAAGGATAAGGTGGACAGTATGGAAACAGATAACAATGAGGATAGGGAGAGAGAAAATGAGAGGATAGAAGGGATTAGAAAAATTTGGAAAAGAATGAATGGGCAGAAAAAGACAGAAGATCAAACACAATGGGAATGGAGAAGATAAAGAGTGAAATGAAGAGTCATATGATGGAGATGGATTAGGAGATACTGACACTGTAGAAGATGAGCAAACTGCTAAAGAAAGAAGAGGAATAAAATAAAAATTTCCAACTGAACATGCAGAAAAGAGGTAGAGATGAATGGATAAAATCATATTGCTGGTGGTAAGAGGGAATGGGGAGAGAGATGAACAATAGGGCTCCTGTTTTCCAAGTCAGGCTTATTCCCAAGAAACACTGATCTAAGTCTAGGCACCTTGGAACCAGTCTTCCATCAGGTCCCCCAGTTTCTCAAGCTTCAGAAAATTTCTTCCTCATTAATGGTCACTTGTGATGACTGTGTATTTAAAATCAGCTGGAGTCAGGAATTCAGATTAGGGGAAAATCTTAGATCTTTATTCTTTGTGGAGATGAAGAAGGATCGCGATGGCAATGTGAGCAGCTGCAACAAGACGCCAGCCAGCAGTCTCTTTCCACTTCTCTCTCCGCCCCTCTGTCTCCACTCACCAAAATCATCATTTCCTATACAACACATCAGGACTTGCACAAAGAGTGGGTGGGGCCATTCTTTCTCCAAGCATATATATTAATAGAGTATGGTCCAATTACTATTTAGCCTCACATGCTTGGGACCTCAGTACATCAACTCGAGCTTCAGCCCATTACAGTCACTCTTGGTTTCTTCAGCATCAAAATGAATTCTGGGCTTGTCTCAGTGGTTGACCAGATGACTCAACTCATCCTGGGAACAGCAAAAAAAGATAGGGCAAGCAAATGGTGGATCATACTTTGAGGTGACTGTTCTCTCTCTTAAGCTCACAAAGTATCTCTAATCAGGGAGTGCCCATTCTGTTCCCCAGGGACCTAGAGTCCAAGAGTATGGCAGGGGGAACAGGAAGTTCAGACTTTGATTGTTTCTTGATTTTGATGGAATCACTAACTTTCAATTACCCCAAATAATCCTCTATTTGGCTAATTACTTTTTAAAGAGTTCTTTTCTTCAGTGAATTTTTTATAGCTCTCTTGCCATTTTACCAATTTTGCTTTTTAAAGAGTTCTTCTCTTCATCAGATTTTTTTTTTAAAAAAACTTCTTTTGCCATTCAGCCTAAATTTTTTAAGGAGTTATTTTCTTCTGTATTTTTGTGCCTCCTTTAACAAGCTGTTGATTCTTTTTTTCTTTTTCTTTTTTTTTTTTGTTTAATGATTTTCTTGCACCATTCATTTCTTTCTCCAATTTTCCTCTGCCTCTTTTATTTGATTTTTCAAATACTTTTTGAACTCTTCTAGAAATTCTTTTTGGACCTGTGACTAATTCACATTTTTATTTGAAGCTCTGCATGCAGATATTTTAACTTTGTTATCTTCTTCTGGGTTTGTGTCTTGATCATTCTTGTCATCATAACTTTCTATGGTCAGGTACTTTTTTTCTCATTTTCCCAACAGATTTCATAACTTATAACTTTATATTAAAGCTGGGCTCAACTCCTACAGTGGAGATGGCACTGTCCCAAGGTTCATGTTTTTTATTTCTTTTTGCTGCTTACTTCCCCCCCCCCCCCAGAAATACTTTTGGAGGTCTGTAAAATCTCATTTCTTCCAAAGTGATATCACTGCTCTCTTGGTCTGTGTTCTTGTTTGTGAATGACCACAAGCACTCTTTTCTATCTTGAAACTGTGATCAAGGTCTGTCTACACCAATTTCCACAAGTGATGGTGAGAAAATGTTCCTCTTAGCTTTGGGACTACAATCCAGAATTGTGTATGGGCAATGAAAGAGAGTCTTGCATCCAGTGGCATTAAAAGATTCCTTGTCATCTCCTCCTGACCAACCCCCTTATTAATGAGCCACTTCTGCAATTGATAACCTGCTCCCAAAACCTACTGCTGATTCCCCACTAGGCCTATGATACACAGTTTGCCCTGGACTTTAGATCTGATCACCACCCTGCTGAGATACAACTTCCCTGCCAACTTTTTAAACTGTCCTGAGACAGCAAAAATTTTCATCCCAAACTTTTGTTCATTTTACTGCTCCAGAATTAGATTTGCAGTATTAGTTTAAACTTGTTTGGATGGAAATTTGGAAGAATTCAGGTGAATCCCTCCCTTTCTCCTAGCATCTTAGATCTTCCCTGTTCCAGAGATCTATTTAATTATCCCCACTCTGAGAAATGATATATGAATATCCTCTCTGGTTTGACTGGTTAAGAGTTGATTTATGAAATTTTAAAGTAATACATACTTAATTAAAGAAGATGTTTAATTTACAGAAAAATTACAGAAATTAAAGAAATTCTCCCCTTCCTCAGATTTCCCTGGAGTCTTTCCTTTTGATTTTTGTCCCCATCACTCTCTTCCTATTTATTAAAGGACAAGCTTCACCCATTCCCACACCTGATAGAATGTAAGTCCTAATCACTTTCCTTTTTTAAACACCTGACACTATCTTTGGTGTATAGGGCCAAGAAGAAGCTTAACTTAATTGATTGAATTTACTCTTTCTTTTGTCCATTTTGGTAAGAAATATTCTAATCCTTCCCCCCATGCAAATTAAGTCTAGTTTTTTTTTTTTTTCTGAAAAGCTGTAAGGCTGTGCGATTTTATTGACCCATAGGTCAATTGTCAAACTGTTCCTCCACTGATTTAGTTTCCTTGTGGCTTTTGACCTTATTTACATGGTTTCCTGGCCATTCAAGCATTTAAAAGGACTGTTAAAGTGAAATTAGATTTGCCAAATATCCCAGTGCAGGTCCAGTCACCAAAGCCTGCCCTATCGACTCTTTTCCAAATGTAAGTAAGGTCAAATTATTTCCCCAAGCCAGGTACTATAGTATTCATAGTAAATATGCATATGGTATGGTTAAGTAAATTTCCTTTTGTTAATGTGGAAAGATCTAGAAGTGCCTTGTTTCATTCCAACATCAAACCTAAACTACTAGGGTATTGGCTCAAGTCAGGTCTACCTATAAGATCCTCTATCCCATTGTCTCTTGTGTTATGCTTCTGTGTGTCTTCATTGCAAGATTATCCATTCCTCGAGGGACACATTATCCTTTCTTTTTTTTTTTTTTTTCCCATCTCAGCTGTTGGATTATAGATTTAGCACTGGAAGAGACTTCTAGATTATGTAATCTCATCCTTTCATTATATAGATGAAAAATTTGAGGGCTAGCCAGTAAGGCTAAGTGACTTGGTCAAAGACACACAATGGTAGCAGTGGGGTAATTGAACCTAGGTCCTCTGAATCCAGTGTCCAGTTTACTTTTAGTTGGATTGAATCATGTTTCCAGACCCTAATGAGTTCATGGCATTATCTGTGGTCAATCAACTGACAGAATTTATATCTTCTATTTCTTAGCCAGCCAACATCTTTATCTCTTCTTGTATTGAGCTTTACCTTCTTGGGATGGTTTTCTAAATACTGTTTGACCCCAGAGGAAGTTATAGAGCTCTCTCTGTAACTGTATCTGGAAAAGAAGAGCTGGGAAGGCTTCTTAGGGAATAAGATCAACTGTCTTGACTTGGTCACCTTGATTTTTTTCCTCCCCCAACTTTGCTTCCTCCTAGACAATTAGAGTTTTTTTTTTGGTTTGTTTTTAAAGAACAGCCTTCTGAAAATTTCTTCTAACTGGCAGTCATCCTCTCTTTCTCTTTCTTTCTTCCTTCTTTTTTTTTTCTTCAAGAAGCCTTTAAAAGTTAGCTCTGTTTTATTTCCCAGTATTTCCCTCTCTAAAACCCACCCTATTCTATTTAATTGGCTTCAGTACTTAATGGCTGGGGATAAATAAATTTCTCTCAGTGTCAGTTTCCTTATTTATCAAATTCAAACAAAAATCCACTTCCCTCACAGAATTCATCTAAGGAACAATCAATCAGCAAACATTTATTAAAGATCTACTATTTGCCAGGCACTATGTTAAATGCTGTGGATAGAAAAACAGACAAAAGACAATCTCTGCCCTTAAAGACTTTATAATCTAATGTGGAGACAAGATAGATACACATGTACACATATACATATATATATATTTCAAAACAAGCCATTTACAAGTTAAAAATGAAATAATTAAGAGAAGGAAAGCAGTAAAAGATAAGATTTTAATATGGATTTAAATGAAGTCAGGGAAGTCAGTAAGTAGAAATGAAGAAGGAGAGTGTTCTGAAACTAGGGGAAAACCAGAGAAATTCCCAGAGCTTAGGGAAGTATTTTGTTTTGTAGAATAGTCAGGAGGCTAGTGTCACTGGATCAAAGAGTACATGTCAAGGAATAAGTTATAAGAAGATTGAAATGGTAGAAAGGATTTAAATTAAGAAGGACTTTGAATGCATTTTATATTTTCTCCTGGTAAAAGGGAACCAGTGAATTTAGGAAAATTATTTGTTGGTTGAATAAAGGATGGATTAGAGTGGGAAGAGACTTGAGGCAGGCTGGTACAATAGTCCAGATGTGTAAGGCCTGCACTTGAGTGGTGGTAGTATCAATGGAGAGAAGGGGCTATATCAGAAATACTACAGGTAAAATTGACAAACTATGGCAATGGGATATGGGGGACTGAAAGATAGTCTGGGTTTGTAAGCTGAGTTACTGGCTTGCTCTCTGTAGTAATAGGGAAGGAATGATTTAGGGGGAAAGATAATAAATACTTTTTGGACACACTGAGTTGAAGATGTTTAAGAAGAAAGTATTTTAGGAAAGTAGCATTATATGTTTTGTACCTGACTCTTGACCCTGCTCATGTTTACCTTCGAAGATCTTCAGCTAAATGTTTTCTGATGGATATGAAAAAGTGATCTAAATTATTATTCATTAAAGAAATGCAAATTAAAGCAACTTTGATATATCATCTCATACCCTTCAGGTAGACTAAAACAATACATGGGAAAAAGAACAAATATTAGAAGGGATGTGGAAGAATTGGGAATATTAATGCACTGTTAGTGAAATTGTAAACTGGTTCAACTATTTTGGGGAATAATATGAAATTATGCCAAAAGAGTTATAAAATTGTACATACCCTTTGATCCAGTAATACCATTATTAGATTTATTTCCCAAGGTGATTGGAAGAATAAAGGAAACACATCCATATGTCCTACAATATTTATAGTAGTTCTCTTTGTGGTGGCAAAGAACTGGAAACTGAGGGGATACCCATCAATTGGAGAATATCTAAACAAGTTGTAGTTATATTATTGTGATGGAATACTATTGTTATTTAAGAAATGATGAGCTGGTATACATATATTGTATTTAACTTATACTTTAACATATTTAACATGTATTGGTCAACCTGCCATCTGGAGGAGGGCATGAGGGGAAGGAGGGGAAAAGTTGGAACAAAAGGTTTTGCCAATGTCAATGCTGAAAAATTACCCATGCATATATCTTGTAAATAAAAAGCTATTAAAAATAAAAATAATAAAAAAAGAAATGATGAGCTGGTTAATTTTTAGAGAAAAAAACATGAAAAGACTTTCATGAAATAAAAAGTGAAGTGAACAAAACCAAGAGAATGTTATCTAAAGGAACAGTATTATTCAAAAAATAATTGTGAATAACCAAGTTATTCTGAGTGCTACAAATATTCAAATCAGCTATAAAGATTCCATGAAAGAAGATGCTATACACTTTCAGAGGATAGTTGTACATATGTTCGAATATCTTGTCAAATAGTAGCCTTTTCTAAGGTACAGTGGGAAGAGAGAGTGGGAGATTTTTCAGAATTTAAAATGTATGGGACAGTGACCCTTACCCAAATTAAAATCAGAGACTCTCAAGGTAAAAAGCAAAAAGAATTTATTATGATCTTGTGAGAAAGGGCAATTCCCCACAGACAAGGTGTCATCAGTAGAGAAGCACAAAACATAAACTGCATACACGGGATTATATAGACCCTAACTGTGAAAGCCCCTACCTGTTTCTGAGCTTTTTCTCATTGGTTGGGGGAGTTCAGGATTAAATCCTAATGCAGAAATCTACCAAGAGACTAAAAATCTAGTCCAGAAATGAAGAATACTAGCTAAAAACACACTCTTCACCATATTAGGAACTCAGTGCTAATTGTGGCAAAAAGGGAAAGGGGAACATGAGGGAAATGTATATTTATTTAAGATACGTGAACACCTGTGGCTTTTGGCTATAGCACAAGTACCAGGTTATAATTAGCACATTGGTTCAGTTTATCCCGTTCATGTAACAAAAAAATTATCAAGAGAAAAAAGGTAAAAGAAATGAGTTGGTGGGCAAGTATTCACTACCTCTTTCAGGATTAGAACTAAAATAGAATAAAAACCTGAAAAGACAATGCTGAGCTTCTATTCTCCACTTTAGAATCATTAATTGGGAACTCTCCAGCTCACTAGTACAACAGGATTCCCCATTCAAAATAGTTGGCAGTCTCAACCACACTGCATCATTCTCAAAGCTATACTGACTTTCCCTGTGCTTCTATCTGCTACTCAAGGCTCCCTTATTAGTGGCCAAGACTAAAAACATCACCAAGGGTTACTGGCTTCTAGTTGCCTCTCTCTCTTGGTGCCTCAACTTCTGGTGTGTCCTTGTCTCTCTTACACACCTCCCTGAGTCTATGGCAGTAGCAGTGGCAGAAACCACAATATCCATAGCTGCTTTTCAGTTTGAGGCAGAGAGGAAAGGAGAATTCTACTTGTCCTAGCCAGAAGTTGGGGCACTGGTATTTGCCTGTTCCTTCTAAGGGTCTGAATCACAAGAAAGCAAAACATAGAGTGGAAAGGGAGACCTAAATGCAATTTGGTTACTTTTTAGGCCATGTGGTAACTTTTGTGCTATTGTAAATAAGACTTCACTAATTGGTAGAGAGAAGGGATTTGCCAGACTCTTCAGAGGCCTTTATGGGAATTTCTTTCTTGATGATTTATTATCCCTGGGGGAAGTTGGGAGGAGACAGAGCTAAGTTGATGAGGCTGCAAGCAAATATAAATTTTGTTAAACTACTGATTTGAGGAAACTGATTTTTCTTTTAGTCCATGAGACTAAGATGGGGAGAAGTCTTTCACAGTCTTTCTGACATTATTTTTTGGTCCATGATTCCCAGAAGCCATAGAAGTGTGTGCTCCAGTTCCTCAAACAAAAAAATCTCAGAGGTTAATGAGAGGAAATCTAGGGAATGAAGTTGATGAGGAAAATCTCCATATAGAGTATTCAATCTAATCTCTTTTCTGCTTCATTGTAGGTACAGCAAATTGTAATCACCACATGTCAAATCTTGGAACCTGTAAACATATTGGAATTTGACTTGAAAGAGCAGAGAGCACTATGGAATGGGGGCTCTGATTAAAATAGAAGATTTCATATTTTGATATCTTGAGCAATATTTCATTCTATCATGTAAATCTTAATTTAAGATTTAGGATGGATTTCAGAGGCTCTGTGAACTTGAATATGCATAAAAAAGTAATATGAGTTATTTTCATTAACCTTTAAATGAAATTTAGCATTTTCTTCAATTATGAATGCAGGCAACAAATATTGCTGAAAGGATTCTCTAGGTTTCACACTATAAGCTCCTGGACTTTGCCAAAAAGGTCTAAGATATTAAAAAGATTGCATACCCTAGATTAAAATTGAAATAATCAAAGATATTTTTGTAGCTCAGCTGCCCAGTGACTCTGAATGGGGGGAAGAGGGAAGCAAATTGAAAAGGCTGTAGTTGCAGACTGACTATCTTCTGATGGTCTGAGTTTCCTCTGGTAGGGATATCACAGGCTCTTAGGAAAGTGCTCTCATCCAGATAAAGGAGCTTTCTTTCAAGGTCTGACTTAAGTGGAGTGTCACTTGATGGACCAATTCCAATAGATGCGCTCAACTAATTAAATTCCCTTGCTGAATAATTGACACAAAGACACAATTGTCTTTCTAGCAGCACAAAGGTAGTTTCTCTAGAGCCACACAAACAAAGGACTATATGTGAGGTCAGTGTCACACAAACATTTTCATATTGTAATGGGGCAATTCAGATATGGCAGACAAATAACTAAACTCATACTTCATAATTGACAGAGAGACACATTGACTTTCTATAAACTTAACAGTGAACTAAACTAATCTAAACTAAACATTGGGGCCCCATATGGAGCCTATGTAACAGAAACATTCCTGTCTTGTAACCTCAGTCTCCTACTCTGGTTTTGTGAGAGGTCAAATGAAGATCCCCAGATAATATTTACATAGCACTTTAAGAGTGACAAAGACTTCTCTGTGTGTGTATATATATATGTGTGTGTATATGTGTTTATACACACACATGTATGTATAATATTTCATTGGATCCTCACAAAAACCCTTGAATTAGCTGCTGTTATTATCCCCATTTTACAGATGAAAAAACTGTCTGAGAGAGATTGTGCCCTGCCCAGGATTGTACAGCTATTAAAATATGAACTTATGTCTTTCTCAGTCTAAGGTTAGTGATCTCATTTTAGGTGAGATCATTTGTTTTGGCACCCTTTGCATCTCCAGTTTAGCTTCCTGTCATTGTGCTAATGTTTCAATAATCTATCTGTACCCAAGATGTCTTTGCCAGCAGGGGTAGCAATCATGATCTCAAAGCAAAAATTGAATAAATAAATAATTAAACTAAAAAACCAAACAAACATGCAAATAAATAAACAAATAAAAAATGGGGAATAACATTCTGGTGAAAGGTATTACAGAAAATGAATGAATATAAATACTAGACATATATGCACAAAATAGCACAGTGCCTAAACTATTTTAAAAAAAACATACTAAATGAGTTACAGGGAGAAAGTAAGTAAAACTATAATGGTGGCAATTTCAATTTATCTCTCTCTGAGCTAGATAAATCTACATGCCTCTCCCAAATAGTCCTAAAGAATGGGTAAATAATAGAAATAATAATTTCTTTTTTTTTAATAATAACTTTTTATTGACAGAATCCATGCCAGGGTAATTATTTTTTTTACAACATTATCCCTTGCACTCGCTTCTGTTCCAATTTTTCCCCTCCCTCCCTCCACCCTCTCCCCTAGATGGCAAGCAGTCCTATATATGTTAAATATGTTGCAGTATATCCTAGATGCAATATATGTTTGCAGAACCGAACAGTTCTCTTGTTGCACAGGGAGAATTGGATTCAGAAGGTAAAAATAACCCGGGAAGAAAAACAAAAATGCAAATAGTTCACATTCATTTCCCAGTGTTCTTAGAAATAACAATTTCATTAGAAACAATAATATCTATGCAACAGCACACCAACATTTGGGAGAGATAGCCAAAATAGTACAAATTTATATCTTTAAATATTTTCTTTTTTTCCATTTAAAAATTTATTTTATTTTTTGTTTTTAATACACATTGCTTTATGAATCATGTTGGGAGAGAAAAATCAGAGCAAAAGGGAAAAGCCATGGGAGAGATAAAAATAGAAAAAAGAAGTGAACATAGCATGTGCTGATTTACATTTAGTCTCCTTAGATCTTTTTCTGGTTGCAGATGGCATTTTCTGTCCAAGTCTATTTGAATTGCTTTGGATAAATATTTTTTGTTAATAAAAAGAAAAAAACGAATAAAAAAATGGACATGAAACTAAAAAAACCGAGAAAACAAATAAATTAAAAGTCTCCCCTAAACATCAAAATGGAACTCCTTAAAATCAAAGAAGAGAAAAGTGAAAGCAAAAAAAAAATCATTAAATTAATAACTAGAACAAATAGTCAATTCTTCAAACAACAACAATAAAATAGATAATGAGTTTAAAAGCCAAATTACTAATATGAAACATGAAAAATATATTTATAATCAATAAAGAAGAAATAAAGGAAATATTTAATTTCTATTCTACCCAATTATATACCAATAATTATTAATTGTTCATAAGTAGGACAAGATAATATAATAAAAATAGTGCAATTACTCAAATTGATTTACTTATTCACTACTATATCAAAATATCAAAGAAAAACTTCATAAAACTAGGGGAAAATTGACTAAATTCATTTGGAGGACAAAAATGTTATTAAAATTAAGGATACTAATGAAAAAAAGTAAAGTAAGAAATAAGAGAGCTTAGTAATACCAGATCTTAAACTATATTGCAAAGCCATAATCATCTAAATAATTTGGTACTGGGTAAGAAATAAATTGATAGGTGCAAAAGATTAGGTACAATGCATAGAAGCCACTGATCCCAGTAGCTTAGCATTTGCATTTGATAAATCCAAAGATCAGGCCAAGCACTCACTATTCAATAAAAAAAAAACTGTTGGGAAAATGGAAACATAGTTTGATAGAAATGGCATATAAAACAACATCTCATACTGTATATTAAAACAAGCTCCCAAGACGTATGCAATTTAGATATAAAGGGTAATATAAATGAGAGAAATATGGGAGAATTCTCAGAATTATGTGTAGGTGGAGAGTTCATGACCAAAAAAGAGATTGAGGGTTCTTGAGAAATCCAATGAAAAATTTTCATTATATCAAATTGAAAAGTTTGTGTATAAATAAAATCAAGAAAGCTAAGATTAAAAGAGAAATAAGAAGTTATAGAAGGTAAGTGAATAGAAAAAAAAATTGTATTTTTTTCATTATCATAGATAGGATTAATTCTTCTGAAAACTGCTTGTTCATATTCTTTGACCATTTGTCAATTGAGAAATGGCTCTTATTTCTAAAAATTTGACTCAGTTTTCTATGTATTTGAGGAATGAGGCCTTTCTGAGGGAAACTTGCTGTCAATTTCCCCCCCAAATTTATGATTTCTATGTTATCCTCTATCCTATTTCTCCCACATTTATCCTACTTTCTCTCTTGTCTATTCTCAAAAGTGTTTTGTTTCTGACTTTTATCTCTCCAAATCTCCAAATCTCCAAATCCACCCTTCTATCAGCCACCCATCCCTATCATCTTCTCCTACTTTCCTATACGGTAATATGTGCCCAAGTGAGCATATGTTAGTCCCAATTTTGATGAGAATAAAGTTCACTGTTCCCCACCATTAAACCTCTCCTATTCCCCCCTGTACTATAAAGGCTTTTGTACCTCTTTTATATAAGATAATTTATTTTATCCTATTTGTCCCTTTCTCCTTCCAGTGTATTCCTCTTTCTCACCCCTTAATTTGTTCTTTTTTTTTTTTTAAGATAACTATCCCTTCATGTTCAATTCACATACATTCCTTCTAACTGCCCTAATAATGAAAAAAGTTTCAGCAGTAACAAGTATCATTTTCCCATGTAGGCATGTAAATAGCTTAACCTTATCAAATCTCTTATGATTTCTCTTTTCTGTTTACCTTTTTATGTTTGAGTCTTGTATTTGAAGTTAAATTTTCTACTTGGATCTGTTTTTTTCATCAGGAATGCTTACCAGTCCTCTATTTCATAGAATGTTTATTTTCCTGCCTGCAGGATTTTACCCAGTTTTTCTGGGTAGATGATTCTTGGTTGTAATTCCAGCTCTTTTGCCCTTTGGAATATGATATTCCAAGCCCTCTTATCCTTTTATGTAAAAATAGCTAAACCATGTCCTCATTGTGGTTCCATGATATTTAAATTGTTTCTTTTTAGTTGCTTGATTTATTTTCTCCTTGATCTGGGAGCGCTAGAATTTGGCTATAATGTTCTTAGGATTTTTTATTTTGGGATCTCTTTCAGGAAGTGATCAGTGATTTCTTTCAATTTCTATTTTGCCCTCCAGTTCTAGAATATCAGGAGAGATTAAAAAAAAATAATTTCTTGAAATATGATGTGTAGGCTCTTTTTTTTTTAAAGGCTTTCAGGAAGTTCAATAATTTTAAAATGATCTCTCCTGGATCTATTTTCCAGATATTTTACACTTTCTTCTATTTTTCATTCTTTTGATTTTGATTGTTTCTTGATGCATCATAAAGTCATTAACTTCCACTTGCCCAATTCTAATTTTTAAGAAACTATTTTCCTCATTTTGCTTTTGGATTTCTTTTTTCATTTGGCCAATTCTGCTTTTTAAGGAATTCTGTTCTTTAGTGAACTTTTGTACATATTTTCCCATTTAGTCAATCCTGCTTCTTAAGGCATTCTTTTTTTCAATGGATTTTTATGCTTATATCTTTGGCCTATTCTGTTTTGTAAGGTATTATTTTTTTCTGTATTTTTTTGTACCTCCTTTACCAAGATGTTGACTCTTCCCCCCGCCTGATTTTATTGCATCACTTTCATTTATCTTTCCAATTAAAAACATTTCTCTTTCTTGATTTTTAAAATCCTTTTTGAGCTCTTTCATTGCTTAAGAGCTTATTCATATTTTTATTTGGGATTTTGGATGTGCACTTTTGACTTTGTTTTCTTCTGAGTTGTTTTTATCTATTCAGTGAATCATAATAATAGCCTGGAGATTTTTCTGCTGTCTTTTCATTTTCTCAGTCTATTTCTTTCCCCCCGAGTATTTATTTTTCCAAATACATGGAAAGATAGTTTTCAACATTCATTCTTGTAAAACTTTGTGTTACCTCTTTCCCCTCCTTCTCTCCACCCAAAGACAGTAAACAATATGATATAGGTTAAATATGTACTATCCTTTAAACATATTTCTGTATTTTTCATGTTTAGGAAAAAATTTTTTAAACAGATTAAAAAAAAAAAAACATGAGAAACAAACAAACAACAAGATGAAAATACTATCTTTAATCCACACTCAATCTCCATAATTCTCTGTCTTGCTGGAATTGGTATTTTCCTTCTTAACTCTACTGAAATTGTCTTGAATCACTACATTGTTGATAACTAAGTCCATCAGAATCAATCATCATATAATCTTGCTGTTACTGTGTACAATATTCTACTCATTCTATTCACTTCACTCAGCATCAGTTCATGTAGGTTTTTCCAGGCTTTTCTGCTCATCACTTCTTATAGAACAATAAAAATTCCATTACCTTTATATGCCAAAATTTATTCAGCCATTCCCTAACTGATGGGCATCCACTCGATTTCCTTGCCACTACAAAAAGATCCCAGATTATTTTTTGACTTTTAACTACCTGCTAAAGTGGAGATCTGATTCTGGAGTTGAGGGTACACTGTGTTAAGCTTCAGGGTTTTTTTGTGATGCTGTTTTCAGAAAGAATTCTGGAAACTAATACGTTTTCTGTTCTTCCAAGATGGTAGGATGTAGGAAGAGGTGTGTTTAGTACTCTCCTGGCATGTATTCTGATCTGTAAACAGCCACAAGCATTCGTTTCTGTCCTGGATCAGTGACCAGGATCCCAGCTCCACTGTGGCCACAATATTTTGTGGGCAGGTACTCCTAGACCTGGGACTGAGACCTAGGACTGTGACCTAGATCCAATTATGGGCAGTACAACAGTCTCACTTCTAGGGCCAGCAAAAAGACCCTTATTACTATCTGTGGGCTAGAAAATGCCAATGCTGCAACTGATTCAATTAGCCCCAAGACTTACTGCAGGTTTTCTGGGGAGCAGCCTCTGCCGGACTATGCGTCATTATCACTTTTCCTGCTGATATTCTGAGTTGAATTGGGTTGGGATATTGTTTTGACCCATATGTTGAGGAATTCTGCCACTTCAGAATTTGTTTTGAAGAATCATTTAAAATTCTTTGTAGAGGTTTTGGGGAAGAGTTCAGGTGAGTCCCTCCCTTTTATCCATTATCTTTACTCTCTTCTCTCCATTTATTTATTTTTAAAACATTTTTTTCCTTTTAAAATTTTGAATTTCAAATTCTCTCCCTCCCTTATACTTCTCTCAATGAGAAAAAATACAATATGATATCAATTACATATATATGAAAACATGCAAAACATATTTTTATGTTAACCATATTTCCAAAAATGCAAGTAAGAAAATTACACTTCAATTTGTATCAGAGCTCATCATTATTCTCTTTAGTGATGGATAACATTTTTCATCATGAGGCCTTTGAAATTGTTACAGATCATTTCATTAATCAGAGTAGTCAAGTCTTTCCACAGTTGACCATCATTAAAACATTGTTGTTACTATTCACAGTGATCTCCTGGTTTTTCTCATTTTATATCAGTTTAGGTAGGTCATACAAAATTTTAAAAAATCATCTTCCTGTAAAAACACAAAAAATTTTATTGGGTTGGGGCAGGCTATTCTACCAGCTATTTCAATTATCAGGAGACATCAAAGAGGGCTGTTCTACCATGATATACTAATATGTGGGGAAGTAGACCCTCTAAGAGAATACTAAGATACTAAAAAAAGAGTGGTTCATGCAAGCTTGATAATATATAGGTTTTATTAGGTTTAATTGGGTAAGAAATAGCAAAGCCTGGAATTAAACCCTTGACTTAAAAGTAGGTTTTCTTTTCACTTTGGCAAGAATGAGTAGAGGGGTATGTGGTGTGTGTGCATGTGTGTAGGAAAGAGGTAGGTAGCCTTTTGAAAGATAGGAAGAAAAGTCAGATTGGTTCATCATATCCCTTTGAGGACAGAGGGAAACAGAATTAGAGTTGGAGAAAATGGTCTGTATTTATAATCTGGAAAATTTTGCCATTCTACAAAGCAACTTGGAAAATGTGCACGCTCTATGTTATGGTACTACTAGATATAACCCCAAAGTTAACAAAGACTTGGGTGAATGAAAATATTTGAAGTTGTTGTTATTGTACCAAAGAACAAGAATAAAGTGGGTGACCAACTGTGGAAAAATGGTTGTATAAATTATGGCATATGAATGTAATAGAATATTATTATTCTATATTCCTAGCCCATAGAGACAATGAGAGTGGGTGTCAGAGGCGTCAGAGGATTGAAGACAGTATATGTATGAGGTAGAATAAAGAGAAAAGTGGGGATGGAGGGAGGGAAGAGGTGCACTGATAAGACTACATTCTCTTTCTTTCCTATTTTCACCCCTTGGTAAATCAGCCCAACTCAATAGTGTCCTCTCCACTTGAATTTCTTGCTTCCTTGTCCTATTAGCTATCAGACTTTGTCATCCTAAGCTTGGATTATTTCCAACATCTATCTCCTTTTTTTTCTATTCACATGCTACTGAACAGAGTTTGAGAAAAACCATAAGACCATAATAACTGAGATTCCCCAACAAATTTGTTACTACCCTCAATTGGGGTTGTAACTAAATTACAAACATGCTAGAAGAGGAATAGATCATGACTAAAAGATTGTAGGAACAAAGGCATGCTACAGTAAAGTCATTTCATACTGCAAATTTATTTCTATGGTTTCCATTTGATAAATGTCATAACTTCATAGAACGTAGTCTAAGATTGTTAATAGGCATTCCCCTGGAAAGATTTTATAATGTCACACTTTTCTATAAACCAGGAAAAAGATGTCTGTTCTTTTCTTGTCTGTCTTCATCTCTGTAATCCCCAATCTGGCCAAGGCTGTGAAAGCAGGGAGAAAGAATCTCACTTTTTTCCTGATGGGGAAGGATCTTATCATCAAAGTCCAAGGATAATGGTTCAGAGGGAAAGGCTATTCAAAAGAAGATAAAAAATTTCATCATAAAATCCTTCTTCTCCATGAGATCTAGTAAAGGTGGAGACAGATAGACATGGAGATAGAAATGAAGGGCTCCATTCAACACAGGTCTTGCTCAGTAGAATCCATATTCAATCAAAAGCTGGGACATTTGCAAGAATGATTCGATTATCGAGAAGTCAGGAGAACAGTCTTCCAGGGATTCCTATTGAGCTAGACTAGGTTATGCCACTGGAACAGTCTCAAGGGCAAGCTGGCATCCCTTGAATGCTCCTCTCTCCAGGCTCAGATGCTTGTGATATCATTGGATTAGTTTCACTGTCAATTGCTCATCACTCATGTCCTCCTCTTCTAAGTCACTCCTCACATCATTTGTCACCTGAGAACCAATAGGGACAATCAATAAGCATCTATTAACCCCCTCCCATGCACCCATCACTGTGGAAAGCAATGGAAAAACCAAGATAAAAATACAATGGGCCATGCCCTCAGGAGAACCAGTCTGCACTTATAAAATTATATACAGAATATATGCAAAATAAATAAACAAGGAAATTTTGGGTTGGATGGCAGTAGAAGTTGGGAGTGGTGAGGAAATCAGGAAATGCCAAATTTGGATGTTTGAGCTGAGTCTTAGAGTAAGAAATTCTAAGATGTGGAAGTGAAGGGGCAGGGATTATACTTTCAGGAATAGATGGACAAAATGTATAAAGATACAGAGATGTAGATAGTGTTCTGAACAAAGGACAGTAGGAAGGCTGATTTGGTCAGAAAGAATCGTGAATGAAACAATAAGAGCATTTATAGTGAGGCTGGAAAAGTAGACTGGGGCTGACTGGTACAAGGTTTTGTGTGATAAAAAGAGTCTATACTTTATTTTGGTGGTAATAGGGTGCTAGGGATGGCCATTTTTATGTTGTCAATGATCCTGCCTGCTGTTCTACCTTCTGGACTTCGGGACTACTGGACCTTATATTTTCTCTAGCATTTTATGGGTCCTCAAATCCCTTTTTCCTGATTTCCAGCTTTGCAACATGCGTTTAACATTCCATTGCTCCTGGATCCATTTCTCCAGTAGAGGACATGTTGATTGATTGTGACTCCATTCACAATCTCAGTGGGTTCCCAAATGAGATAATGTTCATAAAGGATATTTACAAACTTTAAAGGTCTATTTTTTATTATTCTCAAATTATTTTCTATTATTCTGTTATTCTCAAACCAAAACATCCCTCTCTATGTATTATCTTCTACTCTTTAAGATAGACTCAGTTTTGTATTGGTATCCCTAGAGTTTAGCACAATAAATGTTTAGCTTAATAAAAATTTTTCATCCATTCATTGAGCAGGAGAGTTTATTCTTTATTCAGTGAAAAAATTTGTTACCCAGTTCAGGTCACTGTGACTGTTATCAGTCAACAATCAAGTGATTGTTTTTCTTCCACCTTGAATGAATTCAATGTTTCCACACCCTCCCACTCACCATAACCGTCTACACTTCTATTTTCACACATTTGAAATTCAATATACCTGCTGATATTCCCTTAAATATCCTAACTTTCCAACTCAACTGCTCAACTCCTATGAGTTACTCTTCTTCACCTTAGCCACACATAGAAATAAATGGTCATACCCTTGACCATCCACAAATATTCCACTTATCTATACATAAATTCTGATATTCCCTTGTCCAATAATCATCTTTTATGATTACATCTTTCCCTAGACTTTACATTGTCCAAACTTGTTCATCTTCACTGTTACCTCCAATTCTTCTCATTCTCACCTTCTTATCAGGTGCATTGATAAGACTACATTCTCTTTCTTTCCTATTTTGACCCCTTGGTAAATCAGCCCAACTCAACAGTGTCCTCTCCACTTGAATTTCTTGCTTCCTTGTCCTATTAGCTACCAGACTTTGTCATTCCCTAAATAATTGGATTATTTCCAATATTTATCTCCTTTTTTCCTATTCACATGCTACTGAACAGAGTTTGAGAAAAACCACAAGACTGAACTGAGATTCTCCAACAAATCTGTTATACACCTTCAATTGGGGTTGTAACTGAAGAAGAGAAACCTATTGTGCTTTCCTAATTGATTTGCTAGACCACTCACCATTATGGAAATTCCAAACCTTTTTATCCCTCCTCAAGATTTCCACAGTGTTTTCCCTATATTCTCTCAGCTGAGCGCCTCATCTTTTTCTTCACTGAAACAATTAAAATCATGCAATCACAACTTCCTCTCCTCCTCTCCTCATATCATTTAGGCATCTTCTTCTACTATCTTTTTCTTCATCATTCTCTCACATAAAAATAATTGTCTTTATCCTTGCCAAGGCTAACTCCTTCATATAAACCTTGGATCCTACCTCTTTCCATTTTCTTTCTTCAATATACAGTTTATTCTCATTATCTTCTTTCTTTCCATTGTAACCTGGGCTTTGAGGAAATCAGTTTTCAGAATGATGGGTGTGTGAGTTGAGAAGAAGGGCTTAGAACGGTGAGGTATTGGAGAGGTGGATATTGGAGAGGTAGAAGTGACTGAATATGTAAGGTGTGACAGAGTGGAAAAGAAGGAGGAAAGGCATGGAGTAAAAGAAATTAGAGAGAGGTAGGGGAGGAAGAAAGGAGGAAGGAAGAAGGAAAGTAGAGAGGAAGAGAAAGAGAGAGAAAGAGAGAGAGAGAGAGAGAGAGAGAGAAGCACATATACATATACAGAGACAGAGAGACAGAGAGATAGAAAGATACAGACAAACACAGAGAGAGAGAGGGAGGGACAAAGAAGGAGAGAGAGATTGGAAAAGACAAAAATAAGAATAAGAACAATAGGTAAGATGCTTGCTGGCACTATTGAGTGCCTACTGGCACTAGGATATCTTGAGTCCCCATATCATCATCTTCCAGATAATTTCCCCTTTTTCTCTAGTCTCCCTTGATATTGGTCATGGATTGGGGGAAGGGAATTTCAAAGGATCAGAGCTAATATTGTACCTACCTGGCCTTCTGCTAAAAACTTGCAGACCATTTTGAGGATGAGGAAAGACCAAAAGACATTGAGACCCTGCAGAACCATCAGGAGAGTAATAGAAAAATAGTATCCAAAGAAGTAGCTCTTTCTTTGCTGGGCAACACAGTAGGTTGTGTAGAGGACTCTGCAAGAAAAAGAGGGATCACAATGTAGTCAGGGTATGAAGCAGGCTGCCAGGGTTTAGACATCTTGATCATCAAAAATAACCTTCCATCCCCAAAGAAATGGAAGAGGAAGAGTAAAACTCCTCTGGGATGGGAGGAAGGGTAGAACATCCTAAAAGGACTCCTAGCCTCCCCTGGCCTAATGTCATTCCACTTTTTTCATACATGGAAAGACTTGTCAGGGAGCAGGTTACTTCTCTTTCTAGGAGGCAGCTCTTTTTCCTCCTCCTTGCCTTTACCCTACTGCACCTCCTAGTCCTGGGCTTACTTGATTGGGAAGAGAATGAGTCTGGTAACCAAGAACACCAAGGTAAAGAGGATGAATATGGCTTCCCGAGCTTGCTTCCACTGTGCATAACTTAGCATCTTATAGACCTGGAAGGGGACAAAAGAGAGAATTTTAGAAAACTAAACCTAGAATTGGGAGAAGTTCTTAGAGAGTATCTAGTACAACCTACACTTGTCCAAGAGTTCTCCTGGATAAGTAATCATTTCCCCTGGAGGCCTATAATGATGGACATCTCTTATATCTTGCAGGCCATATATTCTATTTTCAGAGGACTTTGCATGTTAGGAAGGTGTTATGGTCCAGAACTCTTAAACTTAACAAGGATTCTTACAAGGTGTTAAGTCAGTGGAATTGATAAAGACAATAGTTATCTAGTTTAGCATGGTGATTAATAGTTCTCTAAGTTCAGTACGATTGATTTAATATTACAACAAATAATGGTTTCCTAGAGATATAATGATTGGTTTATACTCAGTGTAGAGCATATCATCTGGGACAAACTCAGACAAGAGAGGCAGAGACAGATTCATTCCAAGAGAGGCAGAGATAGTCATTCCATTGTCCACCTTTGTGGTGTCTGGAGGCTGAAGCACAAACCCTTGGACTCAGATTCGCTTCATCTCACATCACCGTGGTGGCCTGTCCTCCTGCACTTCTCCACTGAAACCAAGTTTCCTCTGAAGGCCACGAGAAAGCTAACTGAGCACCAAGAGAAGGAGACAATAAAGACTTTTGGACTTTAATACCTGGCTGTTCTTGTACTTTGCTGAAAGGAAAGCTGTTCCAGAGACTTCAAGAAAACCAAGTAAGAACATTACAGGAAGGCTTTCTTTATATGTAGCCTAAAGATTCCCCTTGGAGGATAGACTGAATTTCAGGACATTGACCAGTGAACCCTACTCCATCTTTTTAATTTTGGGTAGGACAGAGCTAGTCATAAGATACATAGATGAGTTGTGATATTCATTATAGCTCTTATCCCCTTCAAATCCTGTCTTCCCCAATACTTCTTCATTTTTCTCAGCAATCACATCCCTTGTCATTCAGATTTGAAAATTCACTGTCATTTTTGACTCCTCACTTTTGCCCCCAGTCCCCACACATATATCCAAGCAGTTGCCACAATATATTTCATCTACATTCTCTTATCTCCAGTTATATAACCATTAGAATCAGGGTTAGCTCTTGCCTGGATTATTGTTAGCAGCCTCTTAATTGGACCCTCTTTCTCAGGTTTTTCTCTACTTCATATGCTTTCCCACTGAACTGCCAAAGCAATCTTCCTCAAGAACATATCTGAACATACCACTCCCTTACTCAAAAATCTCCAGTGGCTCCTTAACATCAGTTTTGATTTTCTAGAATCAAATATAAATCCGTGTGGTTGGATTCAAAGTCCTCCATGACCTATCCTTAATCTACTTTTCCAATCTTATGCACATTCCTGCATTCTGCTCTCAAGACAGATTGGTCTATTTCCTGTTCCTCAAACTCATATAAAAACACTATTAAAATACAAAAAAAAAATTAATAATAACTAGAATGTATGCATCACAGAGGAAATATAATTTCATTTTATTTGGGAAGTAGGTGCTATTATTATCTCCATTTTACAAATCAGGAAACTGAGGCAGAGATTGGTTAAATAATTTTTCCAGGGTCACATAATTAGAAAATTCTGCGGCAGGATTTGAATTCAGATTTTCCTGACTTCAGATTGCGTATGCCAGTCATTGGGGCACCTAATTTAAGGTATGAAGCCATCATAAAGAAAGAGGAATAGATATATGCTGAATATTCTTTACAGTATTGAAACCATATATAATTCACATTTGCCTGTTATTTTCGCATTGCCACTATTCTGTTCCCTATCAGTTATAACTTATTGTTTTATTTTTGGATATTTCAATAAAGCATTACCTTTAAAAAAATTAACTGATTAGTTACAGGGATAGGACCCAGATCTGTGATTTCACTGGTCTTAGAAACTATGGGATGAGGAAATTGCTCCTGCTAATTCAGGTTGGCACTTCTACCTAGAGCAGTGGTGTCAACTTCAAATAAGACTATAAAAGTCATTAAATTTGACATCAGGTTTTCTTAGCTGCATATTGACTTAGAAAACTACATATTAACTTTGTCTATTTCTATTATGCTTTTATTTATTATGTTAACTATTTCTCAGTTATATTTAACATGGTTTCCACTGGACTATGGAATGTTGCTTGCTTTCATCTCTTGTTTAGAACACCAAAATATTGAGAGCCTTGCCCAGGGTCACAGAGCCTGGGTATGTGTCAAGAGGTGAGATCTGAACCCAGCCAGTTCTTTTCTTATTAACAATCAAGGCATAGACAGGATTAAAAGCAAAAAAGTATAGTCAATTATTTGATCTCAAGAAAATAAGGGTTTTTGCACAGTGATAGATAATTTTTAAAATTTTTGTTTATTTCATTTTCTCCATCCTTTAAAAGTTTATATTTGTGTTTTGTTATATATTAATGAGTCAAAGGGACATGAAAATAATTTATTAATAAACACACATATGAAGGAGATGTAAGCTCAAAAAATGTTTTATTGAGGGACATGAGCTCATAAGAACTTAGCAATTTCTATGCTAAATGTACTTGAGTTTGTCAATTCTAAAGCTCCTACCTGACTACTGAAGATCCTCAGTTAGTGAGTGACATGGAAGAAGATGCAGCAAAGAAGACCAAGAAAAAATGGTTATCCAGGGGGGAGGAAATTCAGGGGAGCAGAATTATATAAGTCCAGAGAGGAGAGGATATTAAGGCAAACTGAGTACAGTATTCTGTATTACACATTGGGTTTTTCTGAATGCAGCCCAAACTGCATTAACTTTTGTGGCTCTCAATGTCATCCCCTGAACTCCCATTACTTTATATCCACTAATCACTGTAATGTTCTCATTTCATTTTTCTTGGGATCTCTAGGGGTTTTGGGAGCAGGCTTTGTTTCAGTCAGAGTAATCACCACAAGAGTAGCCAAGGGTTAAAGTTCAAACCCTTTATTGTCTCCTTGCCTGAGACCTGGACCAGCTTTCTTGAAGTCCTCCTGAATGTGTCTTGGCTTCTGTGGGGGAGGCAGGAGGACCACCACTCTGGTCTCTGTATTCCCTAGTTCTGCTTCTGGCTGAGTTTGTCCAAGCTTATATGCTCTTTCATCATAGGTATGAATCTTGTAGAACTATATTAAGTACTAAGTACATGTACTGAACTACCATTGTCTTTGTTAATCCCACTGACTTAATACTTGATTTCAAGTTCAGAGTTCTGGCTAATAAAAAACTAGGTTTTTCAGAGAAAGTGTTGTCCAGGACCACCTGATTATCTTCTGCTTGGAAAACTAATTTTTGCCTTCTCATCTACATCCCTTTGCTCTGTGCATCCTCTGCCCTAGTGCTGGATCTTTTAGGACCCTGGTAGATATCCAACTTGTTACTTCCAGCCTCCTCCATTTTCTGCTATGAGCACATTAGCAAAGCCACTTTTGATCCTTTTAGCCAAGTTATTTAGAGCTTAGATAGGTCTGCCCACCTTACCCAACTTCTTTCCTCTTTCAGCTTTATCCCCTGCCCAGACTTGTATATCTTTCTTTTTAACCTTGCCTCATCCACAATTCCTGCCATAGCTAACTATATAGGGAAGAATAGAAGAATCCTGGGCTGGAAGAGGTCTTAAAACACAGATGCACCAGCCAGCTCCACAAGAAGGCAAGAGGCCTGCTGATTACACTGTTGAATGACTCCTTCAACTATAGGACTGGTGTTTGGCAATTACTTCGGCCTTTTATGGAGGTACATAGACTATTCCAGAATGGTACAGCAACTCATCATTACTTTTTATAACTGGTGTGTTGATTGTCCCCAGAAAATGAGGAAGACAGGCTTGAAATTGAAACTTGTGATCTTAGGAATAAGCTAAGTATAGAAGCTTACTTCTATAAGGTAAGCAGAAAAATCAGTAAAGGTTAAACTAGCCCTTTGTTTTTTAGCAGAAATAGGGCAAATACTAAGAAAAGAGTCCCTCCCCTCCCCCCAAAGTATGAAGCATGCTTAGTTAGGTTAATAGAGAAGCAAGGTTTGTTAGTAACTCAGAAGCAGATCAATGAGTTCTTAAATATATTAGAGTGCCCATCTCCTTGACTCTCTAAGGAAGAAAAATTAGAGCCAGAGATGTGGAAAATAGTGGGAGAGCAACTAATTGGATATTACAAAGCTATGAGTCCTGATTCAATTTCTGAGGAAACATTACTTATGTATAATATAATAGAATTGGCTTTAAAGAATCCCACCAGTTTTAAAACAAGAAAAGATTTTAATGTGGATGGCCAGGCAAGGAAGTGTAAGGAGAAAAAGCAGGAGGGGAATGGTACTGACAATATGGTAGGAAGGCATGGTCAATTGGGCTAAATTAAGTACCTCAAGTACTGTGCTTATAAGCCTAAAGAATATGGTCCTTCTCACTTTCACAGTGTGGTTTTACTTCTGCCTGTACTTGAGCATGTGACCTTAGGATATTTCCCATCTCCTGACCCTCCTCCCTCAACTCCACCTTTGTGGGTGGGAGGGGAAGTGGGAGGGGCAATGACATCATCAGCACCACCATGCAGCAGTTTTGTCCATCCACTATGTCACCATTACAAGAGGCATAAGTTAACTCTAAGGAGGAAGGACAGGATACAATTGGATTGAGAATAGAAGCATATCCTGTGATTGAAGAGCTTGACTCTTCTGGTCAAATAAGACAAAGGTACATTCCTTTTAATCTGGAAATCATCAAAGATCTAAAAAAGGCTTGTACTCATTATGGATCTACATCATCTTATGTAAAGATACTGTTAGAGAATTTGGCTTATGAAATTTTAACTCATAATAATTGGAAATCTATAGCAAAGACATGTTTAGAACCTGGACAAAGCTTGTTGTGGCTTTCTGAGTATGCTGAACTCTGTAGGACACAAGCCCAATGAAATAGGCTGGAGTTAATATACCAGTCACCTTTGACCCACTAGCAGGTGTAGGTCCTTATGCAGACACTTTAGCACAGATTAATTAACCTTTGACAATGTATGAGCAAATTGCTTCTGCCACTATCAAAGCAAGGGGCACCCTTCCCCTGAAATGCAGGTTGGTGATATTTATCCAGATTCTGACTCCAAATAACATATTCCAGGAATATTCTGGAATTGCAGCTGTTACAGCTGATTGTCTTATGTTGACTATGTATGTAAATAGCACACCTTTGAAAAGATTGGGAGACACAGGTGCAGATTGTACAGTCCTCAGAGGGGTCAGCTGGCCCAGTCACTGGCCAAAGATTACGGCAGACACACATATGTCTGGTATAGGAAGATCAATAGTAGCTAAACTTAGTGCTACCCCTTTGAGATGGAAATTTGAAGATAAAACAAGAGTTTTTACCCCTTTTGTAGCAAAAAAAAAATCCCCATCAATCTATGGGGAAGAGACATTTTACAACAGTTAGGATTACAATTAAGTACTTAGGCTTTTTAGGCAGGGTTGCTGTCCAAGGCCTACTAGCACTCTCACCCGTTTCCACTCAATGGAAAACTGATTGCCAGTGTGGGTAGAACAGTGGCCCTTAACCAGTGAAAAAATTCAGGTCTTATTAGATATAGTACAGAAGCAACTTGACCAAGGACACTTACAACCTTCTCTAAATCCTTGGAATTCCTCTTTATTTGCTATAAAGAGGAAATCAAGAAAATGGAGGATGATAACTGACTTGAGAAAAGTAAATGAACAGATGGAAACTATGGGAACTCTTTAGCTTCCGTCTCCTACTCAATTGCCTAGAGAATGGCCTCTCTGGATTATAGACATTAAGGATTGTTTCTATTCCATCTCTCTGGATAAGGAGGATATGAAAAGATTTGCCTTTTCAGTGCCCAATATTAATTTAGCTGAGCCTTATAAAAGATTTGAATGGACAGTTTTGCTACAGGGGATGAAAAATAGCTCTACCATGTGTCAAATGTGTAGTGGCTGCTCTTAATCCTGTAAGAAAATCATTTACAAAAGTTATGTTATTACATTACATGGATGATATTTTGGGATGTGCACTGGAGGAGCAAACATTAGAAGCATGCCTACAAAAGACCATAGAAACACTAAGGAACTACCAATTGCATAGCATGCTCCTTTTCAATATTTAAGACATGAAGTACATCTTAAGGTATTCGCAGTACAAAAACTCTCTTTAAGAACAAAAAAATTGAACACCTTAAATGACTTTCAGAAACTGATAGGAAATATCCAATAGATGTGTCTGGTGTTATGCTTAACTATCAATCAGTTATAACCATTATATGACATTTTAAGGGGATTTACTGCTTTAGACTCACCACTTCAGCTTACAAAAGAAGCTCAAGAGGCTTTGAGAGTCCTTGAACTGGCTTTATCCAATGTGATTGAAAGTCACTCAAAAACCCTTGGAAATATCAGTTTTTGTTACAAAACAGCCACTTACACCAGTCCTTCACCAAGGAGACAGTGTGATTGAGTGGGTGACCTTCCAAGCATAATCTGACCAAAGCTTTATTCCTTATCCAGTGTTTGTGGCTAAAATCTTGTTAAAGGCCATGAAGTGAGTAGTACAATTATCTGGGATAAGACCTGACAAGATATACAACTTTTATTCCAATGTACAAATTAATGTATGCTGTGAAACCATCCCAGAATGGCAAATTTTATTGGCTACAGCTCTTCCTTAAAGATAACCCAGCTACCTCATAATTGGCCATGAATTTTTGAAGAAAAGATTTCTAAGGTTCCTTTTAAAGGACCAACTATCTTTACAGATGCATCCAACATAACATTTGTGCTGTATATTCTCCTGACTTAGCTATAAAAAAGTAGTCAAAACTTCTTTTCAGTCCACTGAGCAGAATGAATTGTATGCAATCATACTAGCTCTTACTTATTATCCAGGAGATGTAAATCTAATATATGAGTCAACTTATTCAGTAGGTGTGGTACAAAGAATTGCCACAGCCCAAATAAAATTTGTAGCCTCTAACATATATCAGCTCTTTAAGGAACTTCAAGAGCAAGTGAGAAAATGTCCAGGTAAGTGTTATTATATCTTACATGTCTACTCTCATACAAAACTTCTAAAGGCAGATCGCTTTCTAACCATGTTAGCCAATACTCCTTTATTTCAGACAGCCCAAGAATCTCATTCAAAATATCATCAATCTGCACAAGCTTTACATCTGTGGTTTGGGATAACAAAAGAGGAAGCTAGGAGCATAATAAAAGCCTGTATAATTTGCCTTCCTTTTCATACTTCTATGCTACCTTCAGGGAAGAACCCTTGTGGTTTAAGATCCAATGAAATTTGACAAATGGATGTGTGTGACACAATGTGACAAAAGATTATAAATCTTTTGGTCGTCTTTTATCCATCTTGTAGTAGACACCTTTTCAGGATTTACTTTTGCAATACTAGCAGCAAAAGAAACAGCTCTAGTGGTCACTGAATTCCTTACACATAATTCCTTATGCAATTATGGATATGCCACAAGCAATAAAAACAGATAATGGACCTGCATACTTCTAAATATTTTGCACACTTTTGTGGACAGTATCAGATTTTACACACCATTATCATACCTTTTAATTCTCAAAGACAGACAATAGTAGAGAGGAGAAACAGACACATCAAGATTCTCCTCCAAAAACAAAAGAAAGGGGGAGCCACAGGTAACCCCAGAGAACTCCTAAATTTAGCCCTCTATACCATTAATTTTTTGATTTTTGATGGAGAAGCACTGGCTCAAGTAGACAGTTTCACCACCAAAAGGGTAGTACCCAGTGCAAGCAGCTCTAATATCTTTAGATAATTTCCAGGTGATGTGAGAAGATCCAGAAAGTGGTGAATGGAAGGGACCAGATATATTAATTGCTTGGGGGAAAGGGTTTGCTTATATCTCAACAGACAGAGAATGGAACCCAATAAGTGCCAATGAGCCATATCCACTTTGTCCATTAGAAAGAGATGGAAAAAGAGAAGACCTTCAAAATGAAGGAAGAGACCCAAGAAACATCACATGGTTCCATCACTGACTGTGCCCACCACTGAAAGAGTCTAGCAGTTAACCTTATGTATATGGCAATTAACTCATAAATATCAAAAATAATTGTCAATGAGACTGATGCAGAACTTCAAAACCTGCAGGAATCATTGGATTCCCTGAGACATGAGACTGATACAGGACTTCAAAACCTGCAGGAACCATTGGATTCTCTGACATAGGAAGTGATGGATAATAGATTGGCTTTGGACTAAGTCTTGGCTGCTGAAGGAAGTGTATGTATGGTTGTGAATTGATAGTTATTTTCTACACCTTCCTTCTGGGACTCATGGAAATCTTTTATAGTATCTTGTTTGTTTATATTGTTTGTTGCTTTACTACTTGCTTGTAGGATATTACAACTTGCCTGTGTGATTCCTCCCATGGTGATGGATTTAATCATTGATATATACCTGCTTCAATTAAAACAAAAAGAAAGGGAGAGATGTAGAGGGCCACAGATAGTGGGGGAACTCTGAGTGAGGAATAAGACCCTTCAGCCCAGAAGTGTTCAGCTCCCCATCTCCTTTAAGAGCTCTCGGCTTTCCTGAAAAGTCAGAGGGTGGTGACAATTTGTGTAGTATTTGAAGCAGAGTGATATCAAGTGGCAATGAGTGATACCAGGTGGTAAACTACATACAATAGCAAGTTGTTCATGTGGTCCCATGTACGTAGTATATACTTAGTGCATGTATATTAGGGCATATAAAGGGAGGAGATCTTGGAATAAATGAACTCCATATTTCCACCATCCTTGTGGGTCTCCTGCCTTCTTCACTCCTCCACTAAGATAGTATATTTTGGCACCCTAGCGTGGGGGCTTTAGAAAGCACATTACATTTTCCCATGTAGAAATGTATTTATTTAATTTATTTATTTAATCTTATTAAGTTCCTTATGATTTTCCTTTTCTGTTTACCTTTTCATGCTTCTCTTGAATCTTATATTTGAAAATCAAATTTTATATTCAGCTTTGATTTTTTCATCAAGAATAATTGAAATTATTCTATTTCATCAAATGTCCATTTGTACCTCAAAGGATTAGACTCAGTTTTGTTGGAGAGATGGTTCTTGGTTGTAATCGTAGTTCCTTTGCCTCTAAAATATCATATTCAAAGCCATCTAATACTTTAATGTAGAAGCAGCTAAATTTTGTGTTATCCTGATTGAATTGTTTCTTTCTGGCTGCTTGCAATATTTTCTCCTTGGTCTGGGAGCTCTGGAATTTGGTTATAATATTCATTTTGGGATTTCTTTCAGAAGGAGATTGGTGGATTCTTTCAATGTCTATTTTACCCTCTGCTTCTAGAATATCAGTGGTTTTTCTTGATAATTTCTTGAAAGATGATATCTAGTATTCTGATGGAAGTGAATATCTTCAACAAAGAGAAGATCTAACTCAGTTCCAACTGATCAATGATGGACAGAAGCAGCTATACCCAGAGAAGGAACACTGAGAAATGAGTGTAAACTGTGTGCATTTTTGTTTTTCTTCCCAGGCTATTTTTACCTTCTGAATCCAATTCTCCCTGTGCAACAAAAGAACTGTTCAGTTCTGCACATATATATTGTATCTAGGATATACTGTAACATATTTAACATGTATAAGATTCTTACCATCGAGGATGGGGGGATGGAAGGAGGGAAAGGAAAAGTCAGAACAGAATTGAGTGCATATTGTTGTTGTAATGTGGGATAATGTTGTAAAAAATTACCCAGGCATATGTTCTGTCAATAAAAAGTTATAATAAAAAAAAAGAAAGATGATATCTAGACTTTTAAATTATGATTTTCAGGTACTCCAATAATTTCTAAATTATCTCTCCTGTATCTGTTTTCCAAGTTAGTTTTTATTTTTGCAATGAGATATTTCACATTGCTTTCTATTTTTTCATTCTTTTGGTTTACTTTGATTATTTCTTGATTTCTAATTAAGTCATTAAATTCTATTTAGTTAATTTTGCTTTTTAGGGAATTGTTGTTTTCATTGAGTTTTTATACTTTCTTTTCCATTTGTCCAATTCTACTTCTTAAGGAATGTTTTTTAAAAAAGGAGTTTTTGTGTCTCTTTGTCCACTTGGTCAATTCTGCTTTTTAAGGCATTCTTCTTCTCATTGGCTTCTCATTGGTCTAGTCTGTTTTTAAGGTGTTATTTTTTTCTCCTTTATTTTTTTGTCTCCTTTATCAATACCTAATAATCTTATTGTATAAGGAGAAGTTTTTTTTTCTAAGGATCTAGTAAATATGCCTCTTTTCTTCTTTTGGGGAGATCCTACTTATGAACCCTAGTTAAATCTTATTTTTAGAGATTTCCCTGATAACTTATTCTCTGATAAGGATAGAACCAAGGAGAAAAAAAAGTCATCTCTCTATTTTGTGTCATTCCCTTCTTTCTCAGGAATAGAGTCAGATCCTTGTAGTCCCAACTTTCTCCTTTAATTAGGCCACTAGACACTGGATTGCAATGAAGGTGAAGAATTTAGAGATAGTTCTGTTCTATTCTCTGGGGCCATGCCCATGTAACACATGAAACTCCCAAGGACTCAGGTTGAAGTGAGCTTCACTCTTCCATGCTGGATTTACTCACCTCCAGGAAGACATCAGATACATCATGTAGCAGCAGCACCAGGGCACCCACATTTACAAAGTTGGCACAATAGGCAAAGGAGATCAAAGTGATAGTAGCAAAATGGTGGATGACCTGTCCCATAAAGTCCTGGGAAGAAGAGGGCAGTCATGAGGCCAGGATCTCAAAGACTTCCAAAAAGTTATAGTTGGTTTTATGCATGTTCAGGCTTAGCCTCTGACCCATAGTCAAGGAATACCATTCTTTCCACTACTTCTGTCCTGGCTATGTAATAGTCCTTTGAAAAAGGGTTCAAGTCTACTGAGAGAAATCAGAGATTGAGTTACAAGGTAGGAGATGAGGTACAAGGAGTAGATGAAGAAGCAGGTTCAAGTAGTTAATAGCATGGTGGAGGAAAAGCTGAAAATTGAGTTGGATATGGACCCAGTGATAGGAGTTCCAAAGAGAGCCACTTGGCCATTGAATTAAATTTCACCATGAACTTCTATTTAGTCCCTTATCCAGTCTCCCACAGAGAACACAAAACTCAGGGAGATTAGGTCTGCCTTTACTGACCCCATGGGAGATGGCCCTGCACTCAACCCTATTCACTGACTTTTGGAGCCAGACCCAAGGATGACACTTTACTCATGGGGTAGACACTAGAAACCAAGTCCTTCTTCCTTCTACTTTTCTTCCTTCTGACCGTGAAGACAAGAATTTTTCCCAAAACCTGGCCTCCCTCCAAACTCACCTTCCTCTTCACATCAAGGGTCAGAGTGAGCAGCAAAGAGAGGTAGAAGCTGAGCTCCAAGAGGAACCACCAGTATATTGTAGTTTTCAGAGGCTGAGGGTTAAAGAAATCACTTGGTCATTGGTGTTGCCCATAGATACAAAGTTCAATAGGGAATCAAAAGTTCAGGAGTTCTGGTAGAATGGGGCTAACGACTCTTCCTTTTCCCATTTTCTAGTCATACTAGGCTGTGACCTATGGGTAAGACACACCTGGGACCAGTCCTCTATAAATCTGTTTATGTTCAGCAAACAAACATCTATTAAACTTACTTCTTATATGTCAGGCACTAAAGATACAAAGATACAAATGAAACAATTTCTGCATTAAGAAGCTTATATTCTATTAGGGGAAACTTTATATACATACATGCATGCACACACATATATATGTTCATTTACATACATATATGCATACATTCACAAGGCACATATATATACATATACGCTGAAAACTGAGAAAATGAAATTGACTTCATTTTGTATCTGTACTGACATTTTGTATAATTACTAAGTCATGTATAATTTATCTCCGAGTTAAGTTTGGAAGTTTGGCTTTCTTGTAAATCACTCCTTATCTCTGAAGTAAGTTCAGGAGTTCTGTTTTCTTGCTAGTCACTGGTTTATTCCTGTATCAAGAAAATCTCTTCCTTGAATGATACAGTTAGATGTCAGGGAGTCTGGTCTGTTATCTTTGTAACCCTGACTGTTCTTCATGAAGAATTGATCTGTTACTGTTGTGATACAAAGTAGCCATGCGAGGTGCATGAGGTATTCAGGAGGTCTAGTACCTCTGATGAGAGCTTGCTCAGTCCTTTTTAGGTCTGCTCAACCATCTTTGGTGCTCACGTTTTCACCCAATTCTCAACTATGGTTCCAAGAAGCTGTAGCATCTCCAGTGACCACAATCTAGTAAAACCATCTTGGTAGACAGGCTAAATCAGATTGAGGGTAATTAACAGATCTCAATCTCATCAGTCAGTTTGGGGGAAGTCTTCCCTAAGTATGTGATAATGTTTCCTGGTAAAATGGAAAGATGAGAATAATTTGTTCCAAATGTCATGAAAGTGACTGAAGTCACTCCTTGGAGTGTTTAGAGTTCGGTCAGGCAGGCATCAAAGATGCCAAGGTCATCCACTGCATCCTACGCCATCCTGCCTTAGATCCTGCCACTGGATTTTGATATCTCAGGAAGAGAGAATGAGGCTGATGACTTTGTGTGCCTCTGGCCCATGTAAATCTAGCCAATGTGCAAATAAAAATGACAACAATGACAACTGGCTCCATGCAGGTAAGACACCTCCAATAACAAAATCCACAGTGACAAAGAGGAAGAGAAGTTATTGTTAGCTTTACATTCCAAATTTCCAGCTAATCATATTGTCCTTGGTGGTATAATGCTTCTGATTCTGTAATCAGTTGTATTGTTTCCCTGTCTATGATGCTGTTTTCTAATTTGTGGATGGTCTTTATTTTGTCCTTGAAAATAATGTCAGTCTTCATCCAGGGTCTTTTGACTTATTTAGGAGACAAAGACTTCTTTTTATTGGCAACTACCAATAAATTGAACATGCTTCAAACTTTGTTGCTCCAATTTACCTTAATTGCAATTGGTATTTTAGAAAGTCAGGTAGGAGTCAATAGGGTAGAGTGGTCATAAATGTCTAAATACTTTAGTCTTGAATCCATCTGAGCTTTCCCCTTTTGGAGGGGAAGGGTATCCCTGAGAAATAGGGATGATAGACAGAAATAGGGAAATAGGGGAGCTACCACGCTATTGGGGAATTATGTAGCTAAGGTTATCCTCTACTCTGGTGGAATAATCGCTAACTAGTCAACTTGATGACTATTAAGATCCAAAAAAAATCTTGAGTGTTTATTTTGTCTAGATAACATGAATAAGGTAGAATTTATGTGGGATAAACATTAAGTTTTAAAACATAAAAGTTTAAAAAATCAATTTTATAAATACAATTTGGGATAGATATTGTTAGTTATCAATTGGTCTGAAAATATCTGGGTTTTTTTCACAAAGTTGTGAAGATCAAATGAGATAGCATTTGTGAAATGCTTTGCAAAACCTTAAAGTGCTATATAAATGCCAACTTTCATCATCATCGTCACCATACCATCATCACCATTATCATCATCATCATTATCATTGTTCCTAGGTATTCTCTCAATGGACAAATCTGGCACCAGTCCAGGAATAGCTCACCTGCTTAGGGTATCCATTCCAGACTGTCTCTGGCTGGCTAAACCAGGTTTCCTGGAAGAAACAAAGACATGTTTTAGACACTGCTCTCAGTATCACTAGATGACACAGGTAATGGCTCCTCCCAAAAGCTTTCGGTCTTTCTCCAGGGAATTTCAAGCTCTCAACAGGAATAACTACATTATCTATTATATTATTGCCTATCTATGTCCTGACTTCCACTTTCTCTCCCCTCCTCAGGTTCAAGTTTAGCCACTATAATCCCTGATCACGAGAGGCTTGATCCTTTGTCCCTTTTTACTTCCTTCCAAGATATTAGCATTTTGGTCCTTCTATTACCTTTGGACTAGCTAGGAGATTTGGATTGGATTGGAAAGGTCTGTCAAAGTAGGAAGCTATTAAATGATTGGAGCATTTAGCCAGTCTTCCTCTCCCTTCTCATACATTATGTATATACATATGTGTTTTAATAGTATAATAGGAGGCAGCTAAATGGTGCAGTGGATAGAGCATCAGTCCTGAAGTCAGGAGGACCTGAGTTCAAATCTGGCCTCAAACATTTAATATTTCCTAGCTGTGTGAACCCTGGGCAAGTCACTTAACCTCAATTGCCTCAGCAAAATAAATAAATTTATAAAATAAAATAGTATAATGTGGCAGCCAAAAGAACTAAATGCATTAACAGGGGGATAGTTTCCAGGAACAAGGAGGAATAGTTTTGTTATATTCTATTCTCATTAGAGCTCCTCTGGACAGTTGGGTACAGTGGTATGCAACATGATTTAAGAAGGACATCGATAAGGAGGGGAGAGTGTAGAGGAAAACAACCATTAAATAGGTGAATTTGCCTAGAATATGACAGGGGCTTATATATGTGATATGCCTCAAAACATAGATTAAAGCCAAACTGTGAAGGGCTTAATAGATCTAAGAGAACAGGTTGCATTTTATCTTAGAGCCCATAGGGAATCATTCAAGTTTCTTGACCAGGAAAGTGATATGGTCAGAAAGGAATTTTAGGAGTGTCTGTATGGAGATGGGACTGTTAGTAGGGAGATAATAGAGGCTATAGAATCAATTAGCAGGCTGAGAGCAAGGGGGATGAGGGCTTGAATTGGGATGACTCTGGTGGGGTATAGAGAGAAGGAGATGGTTTCAAGAAATATCATAGAAATAAAATAAAGAAGACTTGGCAATTGATTGAATGAGATTTGAATTCATGTTATATAAGTATCTACTAGAGAAACTGATCCTGTTTAACTTGGAGAAGATTTAAGAAGGACATGTCATGAGGAGGAAGGACTGACTTTGTTTTTCCCTTATGGTGAATATTCCTATAAGGATTTGACAAGGGCTGCTAAGGTCCCTTCCAATTTTCAATTCCTATGATTCTGTGATCTATTCCTTCCTGTTCTCTTCCACCAAGACTGATCTTGCTCCCTCTGAAACCCTCCTTTCTATTACTGAATGGCACTATTTCTGTTTCAATTCATATTTGATTCAGGGTTCCTATCTGTTTGTCATCCTATTTGTCAGATTGATCAATCTAACTTTATCATCCTAGAGAGTCTGTGACCTTGACTCTACCACCCCCCACAAAATAGAGACTGAAAAATAGAAAGGTAAAAAGAGAATGGAAAACAATTCAGAGTTAGCAGGAGGAAAAGTAGATTGAGAACAAGAAGGAGTAGGGTGATGAGGAAATAGAAAAAGAAGGAAACAGGATGAGAAAAGAAGACAAAAGGAATAAAATGCGTGTGTGTGTGTGTGTGTGTGTGTGTGTGTGTGTGTGTGTGTGTAGGAGGAAACCTAAGAAGGCAGTAGGATTGAGAATGGAACAGCAGAACTCACAAAGAGAAGAATCAAGACAATGTTAAAGATTAGGGGATAAAGAGGCAACAGAAATAACTTGGGATGAAGGAGGGAGAAAGATGAAGAGGATAAAACATGAAGAGGACAAAAAAATCACAAAAGGTCAAAGAAGAAGGATGATGAGTATGGGGACATGGGAAGGGACAGGAAGAAAGGAAAGCAAGAAGAGACAAAGTGAATAGCATGGGAACAGAGAACAAAGAGGACATGGAGAAAGAAGATGAGAGACAAAAGGATTGGAAAAATATGAAAGAATGAAGGCAGAAGGACAAAGACAATAAGAATGGAGAGGATGAGAAGTCAAATGAGGAGGGATGGTCATATGGTAGGGATGGGATAGAACATACTCACATTGCAGAAGATGAGAAAACCTCCAAAGAAAGAACAGGAGTAAAATAAAAATCTCCAACTGAAAATACACAACAGGGGTAGAAATGAATGAATGAGATCATATTGCTGGGAGTGAGAGGGAATGAGTGGAGAGATGAACAAGTGGGGCCACTGGTTTCCAAGTCAGTCCTGGTCCCCATGGCCCACTGACCCAAGTCTAGATACCTTGGTGCCAGTCTTCCATCAGGTCCCCCCAGCTCACCAGGCTTCAGAGAATTTCTTGCTTATTAATGGTCGCTCTTGGTTTCTCCGGTGTCGAAACCAGCGCTCAACTTGCCTCACAGAGAGGCTGCATTGACTGGCCAGTTGATTCAGCTCATACTAGGACAACAGGAGAAGATTAAGGTTAGAGTAGACAAAGGGAGAACCTTAGCTTCTGGTCACCACCCTCTCCCCTAAATTCATACAATTTCTTTAATCAGGGAGCATCTCCTCTGCCCCTCAGGGATCCAGAGGCTTCCAAGAACATGGTAGAAAGCATGTTTTGGTCTACAAGACTTGAGCCTAATCACCAGGGGCAGGATCTATGGAGTTGCCTTCTCCCCTCAAACCCTACCCTGCAGTTTTAGGGGGCATGACCTCTCAACCAAAGCATTCCCTAAGCCATAGTCTTATTGTCCTTTGGAAAAGAGGAGGTCCATACTGTGGGAATGGGTGTAGGGAGGACAGGGGAGTCTGCAACTAACTTGCCAAGTACTGTGGAAATACGGAAACTAAACATTCCCTGCCTTCACTGACCTTACATTTTATTAAAGGGAGACAACATGTATATATTAAAATGTACATATAATATTATATATTTGTATATGTATTTATGTATATTATATATGTGTATTTATATTGCATATAAATACAAAATGGAAACAAATAATTACAAAATAATGTCAAGAGAATATTAACAATTGGGGAAAGTTTCTCAAAGAAGCAGAAAGCCTTGAACGGATTGGGGTTTCCAAATTGAGGAAGAGCATTCCTGAAGAAGAAGGTGAGTATTCCAGACATAGCATAGTGGGGAATGGAATGTCAAATACAAATAACAAATAAGTGAATTTGAATAGAACAGAGTGTGTGTAGTGTAATGATATGCAATAAGTCTTGAAAGATAGATTGGAGTCCAATTGTAGAGGGCTTTACAGGTCAAAAAAGAGTTGTTTGAATTTTATCTTAGTCAAGGGAGTCACTCAAGGGAGCAGAGAGGTGACACACTCAGACATGAACTTTAGGAATGTCTGATTGTTGGAGCATGGACTTTAGAGAGGAAGATGATGGAGGCAATGGATCAAATTAGAAGGCCATTGCAATAGTGGGAGTAGGCACAGAGGTGATGAGGGGCTGAATTAAAGTGACTATGGAATGAGTGAAGACAAAGGGATGGTTCAAGAAATATTATGGAAACAATAAGACTTAGCTATTGGAAGTGATTCTTGGGGGGTAGGAAACCCCATATCTACAGAACATAGAATGGGAAAACTGAGAATGATTTTGGAGATCATCCCTTCACTTTACAGATGAGAAAATCAAGATTCCATTCAAAAAAAGTCATGTGACTTGTTGGGATGCTTACAAAGTGTTAACTCATTAGAGTTGATAGAGACAATAATCATCTAATTTGGCATGGTTCAGTATGATTGATCTGATCCTACGAGGAGATGTTACGGGCCAGAACTTGAACAAGGTACTAAGTGGAATTGAGTTTAGCATTGATTTAATTATACAACAAATAATGGTTTCCCAGTGATATAATGATGGGTATGTACTCAGTGAACAGTATATAAGCAAGAAGCTCTCAGGACCAGACACAGAGTACTCTGAGAGATACAGAAGCCCACAAGCCCACTCTCAGAGGTGGAGTCAGATTCATTCCATCTTTCACCTTTGTGCTGGCTGGAGGCTGAAGAAAGCAGAGGCGGAAGCAAAGGACAAGCTGCAAGAGCTCTTGGAATCAAGGAAGGAGAAAATAAATGTTTGTATTTTATCAGCTGGCTATATTTGAGGTGATTATTACTCTGAACTGAAACTAAGGTTGCCTCCAGGAACCTCCCCAAGAAACCTGCTCCCAGAGAGAACCATTATATTTTAAAGAAGAGAACACTACAGTGACTGACTTCACATGACTGAAATCACAAAGCAGATTGGGGTAGAAATAGAATTAGTAAAGTTCTATTGAGCTCTTAATCCCTTTTGATGTTAGAGATTGGTAGAACTTGATTCCTCTCTAGAAGAAACAGCAACACAAAGAATAGGTATCTAAGTGAGTTCTGAGCCCATAGCACCTCCCATCTCCCCAACCTCTTATTCATAGACCACAGAACAGTAGGGATTATACTGTTGAAGGAAATGGAGGCTTATATCTTCTGGAATCCTTAACAGAATCCATATCTGGATCCTGCTCACCTTTTCAGGATTCTTTCTCTGGGTATGAAAAAATGATTCCAGGATGGAGTTGGGAGTAGCCTTGATCCTGATGGGGTTACGCACACCGAAGGCTCTGCTCAAAGGTAATCCTATCACCCTGTGAGAGGAGATAGGATGAGTTGAGTATATAGGAATTCTCAGGCTTATGGCCAAATCTTGCCTACCAACTGATCTAACAGCTAAATTGGCATAGCTTGAAGAAGCAGTGTCATCCACGAGGCAGAGAAATGCTAAGACATTGCTTCATTTCTTATAGATCAATTACATCTCATCATATCTATATGGCCGGTATTCACTCATGAACAAGCCAAGAATGGATCTGAGAAAGAAGTAGAAACAAGTTATATGCTTATGCTTGTACTCATGCTGATGGTTTGTTACAGATTGTGCCCGGGGAAAGGGGGGGGGGGTGTAAAAGGGGGAAGTATAAACACAGCCTATTGAGGTTAATAGTAATATAATAATAATATGTCTATCAATCATTGATTAATTATGTCTATAATACCTCTGTATCTTTTTCAACCCACTCAAATACATGGGGATAACTGAAGAAATTTAGGATCTAGGAAAAAAACCTGATTCTCAGAGGTATTTGATAATCATTTGGCAAATAAACAGTCTGATTTACACCTCAAGCTTCAAAAAGATGAAAATTATTTTCAATAGAATAGTCACTCCAAGCTAGCATGGAGTTTCTGATATAAGAAACCAAGTCAAGTACCATAAGTTGTGTAAAGAGAAGACATAAAACAAAGGCATTAAGTGCTAAGACCCTGTTTTTTTTTTTTTTTTTTTAATAAACAAAAAGCCTAGGGTTGCTGGGGAAATGAAAAACTTCAGTAGAAAATAAAGCAGGAGGTACAGGTAGGTGGCTCAGTGGATAGAGCACCAGCCCTGAAGTCAGCAGGACCTGAGTTCAGTTCTGGCCTCAGACATTTAACACTTCCTAGCTATGTGACCCTGGGCAAGTTACTTAATCCCAATTGCCTCAGCAAAAAAATAAATAAATAAAAATAAAGCAGGAGAGCATTCTTCTGGTCCTAAAGCTTTTCCTAAAGGATGTAGAAAAAGAAAACAGTAACAACAAAAACTCTAAAAGAATGGTAGTTGAGGAAGCTAGTCAGAAGCTAGAAGTATAAGAGACCACAGCTAATTTAACAGACCAGAATCCTGTGAGGACAAGCATTTGACAGAGAATATAAGACCACTATCGACCTGGCTTATCCAGTAAACTATGAGACTTAAGGAGAAAATATCAGCAACCCAGCAGAATCAAAAATATGAGTTTTCTTCCTACACAAATAATCTACTTATATGAAATACATAATATGTCCATTCTTTCTACTGATTTGGGGAGACTAAGTCCCACATATGTGAGGCTACTTTTTTCACCGTGACATTTCATTAAATGTTTTTGATGTGAAGTATTTATGTATTTTGGCTGACTAAAAATGGTGACAGTATTAGTAGAGGCTTATGAACTATATAAATTAGTGACATGGACCTACAGTGTCCCTTGAACCTGGGATAGTCATCTACTGGAGGACCTATAAACATTTGAGTTGAGGAGCTTCGTACATGCATTAAATATTCAAATACCACAATCTCACAAATTTGGGGAGGAAAACATTTTGTAAACCTAATTTGAATGGTATGATATGGTGAGAAGAATGTTAGATTTGGAATTAGAGGATGTAGGTTGCTGTTACCTATTATGTGACCCTGTGTAAAACACTTTATCTCCCTGGGCATCAATTTTGTCTTTTGTAAAATGAAAATACTGAACTAAAAGGAATGCATTTGAGTGATCCAAGGGAGATCTCACTTGAAAACAACAGCATGAAATGAATGTAAGCAAACCCAAACTTAAGGACGTATCACTAACTTATAACAAAGGCATAAAAATTAATTGTACAGAAACAAATGGAAGAAAATAAACAATTATAACCTTAACTATGAAAAAAATCTTTCAATCAAAAAGTCCTATATGCAAGATAGAGATCTGACACATAAAGAAAGCTGAAACAATTTTCCAAGAGATTAGTCATCAAAAGATATGACAGACTGTTCTCAAAAGAATTATAAACTATCAATAGCCAAATAGAAGATTTTTTTCCACATCACTTATAAGAGAAATGCTGAACAAAATAACTCATTTCTTACCCATAAAATGGTTAAATGATAAAAGGTGTAAATTGTCATTGTTGGGAGGGACTGTAGGAAGACAGGCATAATAAATAACACAATATTGGTGGAGTTCTGAATAGGTTTGACTATTCTAGAAAGAAATTTGGATTAATGCTACAAAAGCCAATGAACTGTTGATATCATTTGACTCAGATATCTGATTACTAAGTACATATACTGTCCTAAGCATATCAGTTATATAAAGAAAGGTCTCACATATAATGAAATCTTAATAGCATATTTTGTGATAGCAAACAAAGGAAATTGGAAACTATATAAATTGTGGTGTGTGAATTTAGTGGGATAAACAAAAATGATAAGTGTGTAGAATTTAGAGAAACTTGAAAAAATTTGACTGAACGGATGTAAAACGAAACTTGTAAGAATAGTATATACAGTGACTACAATAAATGTAAATGGATCTGAATGCTAGATAATTCCAAAATAATTCTTTCCTACATTTTCCTTTGAAGAGATTAGGAAATTATCTGGCCCCTGTCTTCCTTACAGATAAAGGACACTATGGATGCAAAACGTATACATTGTCATATGTGCTTGATGCATTCTTTGGTCTTGATTAATTTTTCCCCCTTGTTACAAAGAAAGGTGTATACTGAATGAGTTGGGAATAGCAGAAAGCTATATCCCAAAGGTAAAGGGAGAACTTTGACAACTGACTCACCTTTCAATGCCATATCTAATAATTGTTATGACAAATGTCAGAGGAATAGCTGCCAATAGATCCTTGGGATGAGGGTATATGATGCCATCTGAATCTTCCAAGTCAGCCCATGTGTTCCCAGGAGCAATCCAGTATTTAGTGTTCCAAAATGAATCATACAAGGTGGTCAGCATCCTGAGGTTAAGGCACCAAATGTCTCAAGAGGGATTTCTAGGGAAAAACATGCATTGATTATTCAAAAATTCTCTTCAAAAGAGTCAATGCATCCAGATCATTAATTTTAGAAACAGAGAATATCACAACTATAAGGGACCTTAAGGAATTATAACCCATTCATCTTACAGATAGAAAAACTGATATCCCTAAATAGGAAGAGACTCATTCAGATCTCTTCATTCCTTGTCCAGTGATATTCCTAATACTTTTGCTACTCAAAGATCCTGGTTATTGGGGTCAAGGATTAGGTGAGAACGGATTGGCTAGGCAGTTCTCATTTAACATATTGGCTGCTGCCTAAATCTTTTTTGGCATAAGAGACTCAATCTGTCAGCATCTGCCTTAAACAGATTAAACCAGCCTAGTGCTATTTTTGATGTGACCATGGATTGTCAAGATGACAGAGGTCAGGGAAGACAGTTTCACAAAGAGGGAATTAGATCCTAGAATCAAAGAACTGATAGGGTCCTGAGAACCCAGAATGCTAGAGGTAGAAGGCTTAGTGAATGCTAGAATTGAGAGGGTTCTCAGAAGAAAAAAGATAATTACAAAGCTAGGGACAACCATTCATTTTGAGCAAAAAAAAAAAATTATCTCCTCTCCATTCAGGGAGAGGATGGGTGATAGCCCCTGTTGTTGACAATGTAGGAGAGAATGCTTGAGTAGGCAGAAGTTGTACTCAACCTCATCTTGGGAGTTTGGGACATAGGTTCTGTGTTCAGGGAGACCAGGTGCCTCCATCCCCTGAATGTTCTTCTACTCCCAAAGGATAGTGATCAGCCTTTCTACTGTAAAGTCTACTGAAACTACACAATGTAAGCCCCACTGTGGGAGACAACTATGCATAACAAGTTTTTGTATTAAGTATCATTTCTTGTAATTCCTGTTGTTCGCATGTTAAAAGCTAATAGTTTTCTTTGAAGCATGGGGCTTGGAGCTTCATAAATTCACATGCCCAAAAGGTAACAATTTCTTTTCTTTTCTCCTACCCCTAATCCCCAACTAAGGTAACAATAGACTAAAAAAAGTGTGTCCTTCATATGAAAGGACCTAACCAAGAGTAACTGTAGAGGGCTACAAATAATGGAGGAACTCTCAGTGAGATATAAGACCCTTCAGCCCAGAGGGAACCTGCTGACAATGTCTGGTTTTGCTCTCATCTCCCCTTGGGAGGGTCTCAGCCTTCCTGAGAAGTCAGGACAACCTGTGTATACTTTCAGTAAAGAGGCATTTACATAATAATAGCAAGGTGCTTATAGTTAGCACGAGCTCAGTGTGCTGCAGTAATGTAATCATATTATAGTTAGCATATGGTCAATGTGCTGTGATGATGTAATTGTACTAAAGTATTTAAGGCTGAGAGAACTTGAAATAAATGGGCTCCATATTTGACCATCCATGTGGGTCCCTGCTTCATCACTCCTCTTCTAAGACCAAAGACTCAGGCTGTGACTGAGATCCTCCAGAGAGCTAATCTGGACAGTACATTTGGTGCCCAATGTGGGGCACCATTTGTTATGGGGCCACCAGCTAATGGCTTCTGGGGATCTAATTCTGATCAGCAGAATAGATCCCTTCATGTGAGAGGATGATAATGATATAAGGAGACTGAGACAGTTGTATTCTCTGACCTCTCTCCTTTTCCCTCTTGCCTCCAATTTATTTCATTCCCAATTCACAAGCAACATCTGTATCAGTAAAGGCTGATTTGCAATTCCTTCAAGTATGTTATGATACACAGCTGTGGGGGCTTTTGGAGAACTGTCCTGCCCCTTCACACTTACGTATTCTCCTTAACAATTTCCTGATTTTTGTTTTGTGGGAACATGATTATTTTTCCCCCAACAGCATAGTCAGTAAATTTGCCCAATATTATGAAGTAGCTGAACCACACCTGCTCCTGTAATAAGTAACATTTGCAAAACCTGCTCTCAATATCTGTTTAAGATCTGGGTAACCCTAACTCATCTCTGTAAAGACTCAGATCCTTCAATAAATCTTATGGGTACATGAAAGTTATGTGGATTGTTATTTGAAGGATATATCTTAGCTTCTGCCTTCATTTTTTAGAGGCACAGGCCTTACAGAACTATTCATTTAGAGAGCACTGCCTGCTAAATGTTGGGCAATAGTCAAGAGATCTTAATCCCTTCTCCTTCCTTTGAAATGAGCCTCCACAAACAGAGACCAAAGGGGCTTGCTTGAAATCATTCAGTAAAGTTATTGGCATATTTCAGACTAGAAACCAGATATATTGGCTCCCCAAATTGGTCTCCTCATTGCACTGCCTCTTTGGAGGAAAAGATTTTCCTAGGTCCAGAGGGCAAAGCTGGGTTCAAATGTTTTCTAGATGAATTCATGTCTAGTATAACTCCTCCATTTTATGTTTGGGAAATTAATTTTTGAATTCATGGGTAAGACAAGTACAAATCCCTGGTGCTCCCTTGGGAACTTTTACATTTTCTATTACCACCACCACCACCATCATCATCAGTATATCTAAAATTTATATGGCAACTTAAGATTTACAAAATATTTTATAGATATTAACTCATTTTATCCTTATAAGAACTCTGGAAGGTAAGTGCTATTATTATGTCCATTTTATTGTTGAGGAAACTGAGGATGAGTGACTTTCCCAGAGTCACACAACTAATATATGTCTGAGATAGCATCTGAATTCAGGTGTTCCTGACTCCAGGTCTAGTGTTCTATCTACTGCAATACTAAAGAGTCATAAACTATTAATCATTATTATTATTATTATTATTTTGTATTTAGCAATGCTATTAATTCTGAATTCATCCAATTGTAATCTTCTAGTCCATATTTCTCCATTTTCCATTGGCCCCTTTGGAAAAAACACCACCTGTACCAACTGTAGGCAAATGCACTGACTATCCTCTATACCTGGAATGTTCTCTCTCCTTATCTCTAATTTCTGGATTCCTTAGCTTCCTTCGTGTTTCAGTTAAAAATCAAACCTTTTGATTTAGACCAGTTCCAATGGTCTTGTGATGAAGAAAGCCATCAGCCCCAGAGAGAGAATAGTGAGAACTGAATGTGGACCACAACATAATATTTTAACTTTTGTTGTTGTTTGGTTGCATTTTGTTTTCTTTCTCATTTTTTTCCTTTTTGATCTGATTTTTCTGGAGCAGCATGATATTTGTGGAAATATGTATAGAAGAACTGCACATGTTCAACATGTATTGGATCACTTGTTGACTGGAATGAGGGAGAAAATTAGAACACAGGGTTTTGTAGAGGTGGATGTGAAAAATTATCCATGTGTATATTTTGAAAATAAAAAGCTTTAATAGAAAAAAAACCAGAAAAAAAAATCAAACCTTTTACAACAAATCTTTCCTAACACCCATTAATTGTAGAACCTTCTGTCTGCAATTACCTTGAATTTATCCTGTTTATGTCATTTGCATAGTTATTTGTATATTGTCTCCCTGATTAGAATGTTAACTCTTAGAACTTTTTAAAAAATTTCTTTCTAGCACAGTTTCTGACACATAGTAAGCTCTTTTTAAATCTTGTTTATTTGAAAGACTTTATCAAGTTATTTGCTGAAAAATAGTTAAATATCTCTATGATAATCTTATGATTTAAAAGTTGAGAAATACAGGTACTCTCGTTATCTCAGTCCATATATCAGGGTTACCAAAAACCTTGCTATTAATGACTAGTTCTTAGCTTTCTATGAAAGCTTCTGTTCATTGGCAGAAAAAAGAAAAGCAAAATCAATCCATCAAAGAGTAGGTATTAAGTGTTTATATTGTAAAAAGCTCCAAGATATGACAGTTCAAGAAAACCAAAAAGATGAACTCTACTCTCAAAGAGCTTACATTTTAATGGAGGAGACAATATGCAAAAAAGTACATATATACAGTAAAAGGAAGGTAAGTCTCAGAAGGAAAAAGAGAAAAGGATCAGGAAAGACTTCTTATAAGAGATCAGAATTGAGATGTTTTGAAGGAAAATCAGATTTTAAGTGGCAAAATTGATGGAGAGCATTCCAGGTATGGGCCAGCTACTACAAAAGCATAGAAATGAGGATACCCTGTGTGTGAGATACAGCCAATAGGTTAGTTAAGGTATACTGAGTACATGGAGGGAAGTACTGAAGAGGAAAGCAATTACAGAATAGATTGTTAATTTTCAGTGGGGGGGAGACTTTGAAAATCCCCAATTCCACAAATTTGGATCTGATTTATTATTTTATTGATTTCTGGACTTAAAGAGAGGAAGAAAATGTTAATAATGAAGATTAAATTCAAAAATGTGTCATGGGAATATAATTTTTGGAGACAATTGGTTTAATATTTACTAGCTTATCCCTGAGAAAGGGCCAGTATGAGAAGGGTCTTAAGAAGTAAAATGATTTATATTTGACTTTACAGATAACATGGAGCCACTGAACTTTAATTAGGGGAAGATTACACTACCACTTTGGCAGGTATATGGTTCAAAGATTTTAGTTCAGCCACTTATCCATTGTGTGACTTTGGGCAAAGCATCCAAACTTCCTGATTCTCAGTTCCTTGAATGAGGATTTTAGGACTCAGAACAAGATAATCTCATTGTTCTTAGATTCAGATGATCTCTTCTCTAACCTAGTCAAAACATATCTGGGCTATGAGGTTGAGTTTTAAGTTCTATTTTTAGTAGGGTACTGATAAACTGGAGCGGATCTAGAGAAGACCCATAGGATGTGCTATGAGTAATAGCCCATGTAGATTGCTTAGAAAAACTGGGAATGTTTAGCTTAGACAAGTATTTGAAGGGCTGTCATGTGTGTTGGTCTTGTCAAGGGTCAGCCTGGTCCAGTTCAACCTAAGGACAGAACCAAAAACTGGTGGAAGCAAATTTTGGTATGAGGTCAGGAAAAACAACTAGAGTTCCTAACAACTAGAGCGAAGTCAAGGTAGAAGGAGCTACTTCAATAGACAGCAGGTTCCTCCTCACTGGAATATTTGAGCAAACAGATGATGATGACCCCTTGCCAAATATTGGCAATTCTACAGAGAACTTTTGTGCAGATACAATTAAGGCCAGCTAGAACCATTTGAAAATGGGTTTTTGAAAGACCATGAACAATTCCATTTTGTTCTATAATCAATTTGCAGTTAATGGCTCTTACATAAACTGCAACATCTGGTTCCCTTCAATATCTTCTTCACTCTCTTAATAGGGACAAAAAACTTAGTTGCTTTAAAGAAGACTTCAACGGCATAAGGAATGTTCTTATTCCTTATCTGGTCTGATGGACAGTTCCTTTTGATTTAGTGCAATTTGTTTTACTAACAAGGACATATCTCTTCTCAATCTCCTGAAGCTAATGATATACATTCTCTTTTTTTTCTTTGTATGACCAGGAGCACTACAGTAAGAACCCCAATTTTTTTCTTTGTCTCATATAATGTAAAAATATTGCTGGCCAAATTGGGAATGTCACACATTTCTATCAAGTGTTATAGTAATGTGTCATACTTTGAATAAACTACAATATATTTATCTCTGATTCATACTGGCTTATTGGAATTCACTAGTCCAATGGATTAGAAAACTAACATGAGAAAACCATTATCTCAATTCTGAAATTATGGAATTTTTATCTCAGATCTTGCAAATTTACCACCCAATGGAATCCATATTACTTGCCTAAAGGCTTGGGATCTTTGAATCTCAGGAAGGGGAGATCTAACTCATACCTGAACAAGAATCCTTGTCTAACTTTCCCTGTAAGAGTCAATCCATCATCTCCTTGAAGGAGAACCCAGGATCTCCTAAGGCAATCTCAAACTGTTGAAATGGATTTTCTAAAATGAAGCTATGAATAGAGAAAGAAGAAGGAAGAAAGCATGGGAAATACTCCTCCTGATTTAATTTTGAAGTAAAGATCTCATAGAACCAAAAGATTTAAGGGAATGCCAGATTGTGGGCTGTTGACAAAAAAGTTGAGGAAGCCCAGAAGAAAGCAGAGCAGTCATGGAAGTCATACAAGAAGATTGCCCTGTAACTAATTAGCCATCTTATTAACCAATTCCCTTATCAACTCTACTTTTGATTTTCTGGATTTTTCCCACTTGCTTTAATCTTACCCTGGATTTTATTCTAGTTCTTGGGGTAAATGCTTCTTTCCCCTGGTATATCCATTCCTCCTATAGTCTTCTCACTCCAGATCATCCCTCTGCTATTTTGGCTTTCTTTTCCCAGTAGTGAGTTTTTCCTGGAGTCTCCATTTTGAGGAGGGGTCCAGAGTAACCATCTTTCATTTTCTTCTTGACTCTTCTGATTTTCTAGACTTCTAGACCAAACTTTCCTACTTTTTTAGTTCCCTTTTGTGTCCTTATTAGAATGTAAACTCCTTTAGGACTGAGAGGAATAGAATATCATATGGCAGGCATTGTGTTAAACACATTACATGTTTTCTCATCAGATCCTCACAATAATTCTGGGAGAGAAGTGCTATTATTATCTCTACTTTACAATCAAGGAAACTGAGACTAAATAGATAAAGTAATTTGTCTGGATTTACATAGTTATTAAGTATCCAAGGCATAATTGAATTCTGATCTTCCTGAATCCAGGTCTAGGGACTCTATTCATTATATCCTTAAGTTGCATGGAGTATTTTTTGTCTTTTTTTATATATCCAGGAATTAGTACAATGTAAGGATAAGCACATATTTCACAAATGCTTCTGGTCTCTCCTTGTTTATTTTACAGCTTAAGAAAATATGGTTCAATAAAGGGCAGTGATGTTAAGATCACACAGCCCACTAATGCTCCAGTAAGTATTAACCCCAGTTTTCTGACTCCAAAGCCAGGATCAACTGGAAATCACACAGTCCCTACCCTCAAGACTTCTTAGCTTTGCTTCCAATCCTTCAAACCAATCTCCCTTATTCCTCCAAACTCAGTACTCTCCAAAGTGGACAAAGAATTTAATTTGAAGTGAAAAGACTTAGATGAAATTCTAGGCTTTACTACTTCTTAGCCTTTAGTTAAATGATCTGGACCCTTAGCCCTTCTTAATCTTGGGCAGATCATTTCCACCCAGTTTCCTCTTCAGTGTGAAGAGACCCCCATACGGATCTGAGCCAACTTAGGGGCTACACCCACAGGCCCCTCTAGCTAAATCTCCCATTATAAAAGGGGTTCGCTGAGATCCCCTCTTTGCAGAGGTCCCAAACATGCTAGCCATATCAGGACTCTCTGTCCACTGGACCCTCTGTCTGGTGCCCTCTTTATCTCTACCTTCGCCTGTTTCCTTAACTATCCTTTAACCTTGCTTCCAAACCCAATAATAAACCTCTTTTCTCAATCTAGCTTTCAGGCTGATAAATGCCTTTATTGGAGACTCCCGCTGCTACTAGATTTCATTTACACCGTATCTGAAATGGACAAATCCCTCCTTCCTGCCTCGGGCCAGCATAAGAAAGTTTGCTTAGTTAGATTGGGGATTTCTTTTGTATTTCAAAAGACCGGGTCAACAATGCCCTTAAGGTTATCTGTTCCAGGTGGGTGGTGCTCGGGCAGTGCTCAAGATTGATCTAATATCTGCTTGCACCCTGTTGTAAAATGCTAATCACAGATTCCAATGTAACATAGCCGAACAAAAAAACCATTTATAAGCTGTCTTTAGCTCTGTGAAAGTACGGAATTCGATTAGAACTCCATCCCGAGCTCGGTACCAAAAAAACTCTAAATCTTCCTCATTACGGCTGTCTTGAATTTTATTGCCTGGGATATTTCGGTATCCTTGCGCCGAATCCAAGGGGGTTGTAGGGGAGCTCTATTTGACTCTCTGTACCCCAAACCTGCCACTAGACCTCAATTAAATCCTAATTTCATTTAGGTACCCCAAATCTAGACCTCATCAAATAGGAGGTAGTTTCAAAGGGAAAGCATTACCTTAAGAGCTTTTGAGTGGAAAAGAGACTGGAAAAAGCCTCTCTCAAAAGGACCTGAGTCTAGAGGGAAGAAAGTGACTGAAATGAGAAGGGAGAACATTGCAGATATGAGGGACAAACAGGAAGAAATCTTGGGAGTTGGGAGAGGGAATGGCCATTGAGGAGTGGCAGATGAGGAACAGAAGAACACCAGTGTCACATTGGAGAGTACTGAACAAGATGAGGTGAGATCTTTCAAGACAGTTGTGAAAATCGAGTAAGGCTTCATCTATTTCAAAGTTTGAGTAGGCCTGAAGGACTTTAAGCATTAAGTCAAGGGCATACTTAAGTCCCCTTCTCATTATCCTTCCTATTTCAGTCAAATATGGGCAACTATGTACTTATTGGTCAAGTTCAATTTCTTGGGTAGTTCCCGAGTTTAGAATGTAAGATCCTCAGCCAATAAGGATGAGGGTCAATGGTGGGAGGGGGCATTTGCGTTAGGGATTAAAAGTGTTGAGCCTGCCCCCTACAGAGCCTGCCTCCCTTGGATTATCTGCTCGATTAGTGGGACGCCCGATTCTTGAGAACGTATAATAAACTTTGCTTTGCTTTGCTTCTAGAGATATCTCCAGCTTTTTTTTATTAAATGGTGTCTGAACCACACAGTACCAATAGGATGAGTCAAGTACTAGAAGAATAGAAGAAGGGGCCTACTTGTGAAGAAAACAGAAGGTTTTCTATTTGATGCTGAACCTGGAGAAGATTTTGTTGAATTTAAGCGAGTGTTGGTAGCCTTGAGCCCTCATAGAATTTCCACAAGCAACTACTCCCTGAGGTAAGCAAGATTCTCTGTCCTTTAGCAGGTCTTTTGTTTTTAAGTGGGCCTTTTGTTGTCCTTGCATTGACAAAATTATCAGGACTTCACAGTTAATAGTATCTAATCAGAAGGCCAATTTATGATATCAACCCCTAAGGTTATTTTTCTCCGATAAAAGAACCTATATATACCCCACTTTTTCACTAACTCCTTTTAGTAAATAGTTTGCTTACTAAGCTTTCCCATTGTAAATGGCAAGTTCAGTTAGGGAACTCACGAGTTTTTCTCTTTGTTAATTGCTAAAACTACCTTTTAGAACTTGGCCATTCGTCAATACTATAATAATAAAAATCTTTGCCTCTTGATTAGTAGAAGGTCTAAACCTACAAATTCTATTGAGATACCTTGTGACAGCCCGTAACTTCAATATATTTTGGGGTCCAAATCCTATTCCCCAAAATTTTGGTGGATGATATGGGGAAAGTCCTGGAACCCCAATATAATTTTTTGATTCAACACTTTTGTATCCTTGTACCACATCAAAAGATTACTTTTAGGGAGACACTAGATTTTATTGAGTAGGAGTAGAGGGTAATAGAGGCAGTCTTGTGATTTAGGAAAATTTTTGTATTTGCATATCTAGTGTCAAGTTCCTGGCACAGAGCAAATTGATTGACTGATTGATAGGAGGCTTTATCTCCATTTTAAGTCAGATTCTTATCTGGAGCCTCAGGAAGCTGTAACTCCACCTGAAGGGTGGGGTTCGGGGTGGGTCCCAGCTATTCAACACCCATTTCCGTTAATCTAATTGGAACAGCTGTTCTTTTCCTGAGATCTGAGCACCTGGAAAAGCAAAGGTGTAACCCCAATTTGTAGAGCAAGAAAGCCTCCTTGACAACATTCTCCAGTATTTTTTCCAGACTATCTTCTAGGAGAGGGGGATGTTATATCTCAACTGGAGCCAACTGGAATCAACAAACTTCTTGGAAATTTTCTAGTGGAGGGTGAACTCACTCAGATTAAATTGCACCAATAAGTGGGGAAGGGAGGTGAAGCCAGTTCACAGTGATCTCCCCTAGAAACCTTTCCCCTGGAAACCTTTCTTAGCTGGGGATGGGGGTGAAAGAAAGAAGGAAAGTGATTGTATCAGGGGGTTTGTAACAGCAAATGACTATGGTGGTTCTGCTCACCAGCCTAGCAAGTACCACTGCCCCTAGAAGACACATGGTGTAGTGCATTCTCTTCTCTGGATTCCTATTTCCTCATCTGTAAATTAGGTAAACTCTTACTTGCATGGCATAACGCACAGGATTGTTATTTGATGTATGTATATAGCCCAATAGAAATGAGCTAGAAATAGAAAATTTTTCATATTTCCCACCCAGTGTTTATTCACTGAACAAATACTGGTTGGGTCTCTGCTAGAAATATAAAGATTAAAAAAATAATAATATAATGCTTGCTGATTGTCAATTACATTCTACTCTTTTGAGGTCCAGTCCTACATCACCAACTGTTGAACATTTCCAACTGGATGGATCTCAAACTCAGCGTGCCCTAAATAAAATGTTTTATCTCCCCCCTATCCCAACTCAGTTTTCTTTTAAATATATCTTTTTCTATCCAAAGCATTATTATCTTTTCTGTACCCTAGGTTTGACATTTTGGAGTATTCCTTAACTCCTCACCCTTCCTTACCCTTATCAACCACACATACCTTTAGTTACCAAGTGTTGTTAGTTTTGTCTCCTTGGTATACCTTGAATTCACCTCTCTCTGAGCTCACACAGACACCTAGTGTTCTGACCCTCATCTTTCTGATCATATTGATCCTCTGTATATAATTCCCAGAGGAGTATTCAAATGTGCAGAACAGATGGAATATCTGTGCAATATGAAGACAATAGGGTGCTATTATGTGTGATATGTGTGACACAAGATGACAGATGTGTGTGACATGTTAGGTATGTTTGACTCAGAGATGCATTTTGCATATGGATATTCTAATTTGTATTTCATGGGATAATATCATAGGAATAGGGGAAAAGATGAAAGAGTGTAGGATGGGGAAGTGAAGTCATTTGGGAGCCAGGAGCAAAACAGAGAAAAGATGAGGAAAATGGAGGGACCAGTAAGGCCTTCCTTGGGAATTGGGTCCCAAGCTCAGCATTTAGTTTCAATATTCACAAGAAGGCAACTAGCCCTGGATTGGGAGGAGGGGTGCCACTGTGGTTCTTCTCTTCACACCTCTTTAAGTCTGAAAACTAGGCTTTATCCTATGTCATTGCCATCCAGCACCAGCAGTTCAGGCATGAATGATGCCCTTTGATGAGCACCAGTCTATCCAATTTCTCCTCCAATAAGACATTGTCCTGCCTCTAGTCTAAGCCAACCAAGATGAAAAACTGAATCGAGACTGGAGTCCACTTTGTCCCTCGACCTTCTAACCTCGAGAAGTAGAAAAAATTTGGAGACTTTGACCAGATTTCTTCTGGGTTTAGGACTATCTACCTGGAAGCAAATCTGGACCAGCCTCTGGATAGTCCTATTTGGGACTCACCTGGCCCAGACACGGAAAGGATTGACAGATTGATAGCTCTTTCTTGACTGTGAAAGATACTCAAGAGGATATGAAAAAAGGATTAAATGTGTAACCTGTCAGTAACAGAACTTTGGAGGAACTGGATGTGACCCAAGAATGACAGAGATGTATGATTACCCCCCTCCCCACTCCCCCCATATATGTTTGACATGGGTTTGTATTAGTGATATGGATACATAGCATTTGGGATGTGTGTGTGTGTGTATAAAATGGGGATATCACAGGTGCGTAAATAACATAGAGGAGGAGGCCTGTGTCATGGAGAGCTGGGATTATTTGGGAACTACAAGAGTAGGATAAAGAGAAGAGGACAAAGTAGGAATGGGGTGTGTGTGTCTGTGTGTGCGTGTGCGTGTGCGTGTGTGTGCGAAGAACCATAGTGTTTCCCTTGAGGAAATTCTTGAGATTTGGAAGAAGCATGTGGTAGATAAATTAATCATCAAGCAATAATTTTTAAAAGCTCAACCATGTATTAGTCACTATGCAAAGGCAAAAGTGAAATATTCACTTATGTTGTTAGTCAGTCATGTCTGACTTTTCCAGACCCCTGAACCATAGTACACCAAGCCCATCTAATCCACTATTGATGAAAGTCTTAAGTTGATGTTAATTATTTCCATGACATTATCTGTCCATGTCTGCTTCTTCCTTCTCTTTTTGCCTTCAATCTTTCCCAATGAGTCCTGTCTTCCCATTATGTGACCAAAGCATTTAAGCTTCAGCTTCAAAATTCCCTGAATTAATTTCTTTAAGTATTGACTGATTTGATATTTCTGTCCAGGGGACTCTCAAAAGTTTTCTCCAGCATCACAATTGGAGAGAGAATTGTGCTGATGAAGACATTACACATAGAACTATATATCAGATAGATGCAAGATAATAGAGGAAGGAGAGACAATGGTGGGTGGTGATGGGTGCAGGAGTAAGAGCAAATATATCCGACAAGAATAAGTGCTTGATAGGATCCTTAAAAAAAATGTTGACTTATTTTCTACAACTCTTCATAACTTCACTTTGAGGTTTTCCTGGCAAAGATACTAAGTGGCTTGCCATTTCCTTCTCCAATTTATTTTATAGATGAGGAATTAAGACAAATAGGATGTGACTTTTTAGGATCCTGCAGCTAGTGAAAATCCGAAGCCAGATTTTGAATTTAGGAAGCTGGATCTTCTTGATTCTTAGCCCATGTCTTTATCTACTGGGCAACCTAGTTGTATTTTGGATAACAAAGAAAAAACGCTTTTTGAAAGAAGAGGAGCCGAGGAGGAAGACATGTTTCAGGCATTGGCGGGGAGAGGGGGGGAGAGAGAAGAGACAGAGAGTATTACCGAGAGGACAAATCTATGGGAACCCCAGAGTCAACTTAGTTGAGCAGCAGGGCGGGGGTCCTGCACATGGGGTGTGAGCCCTAGCTGTGTAAATATGAGTTGGAGTAACCCTTTAAGGATGGGGGCTGGTTATCTGGGAAGAAGGAGAATAAAGGATATAGGGAGGAAATGCTTACCTGAGGCTGAGGCACAGTGAGATGGAAAATAGTTGAGACCGATTATGCCCTCCACTTGAGCAGTCCTGGCTCAAGAGATACCGTATACATCTGTGTCCCCGCTGCCCAAGCAATCTCACAATCACGCGGGGACTAGTCTCGGAAGAGAACTTCTTCCCTATTACCCAACCGCTGCCTCTCTGAGGAAGAGGGAGGACTCTGGCAGAAGGAGGCGTCTAGGGCTCCAGGGAATGGGAGGAGCATCCTAGAGGAGGGTGGGGGCCCGCGTACACACAGGAGTCCTGGAAGTCCGGCAGGCTCTGAAGGAAAAGGGACCCCAGATGAAAGACAGGGGAGGGGAGGCTCCCCAGAAAAGAAGGGAGTTCAGGGAAGAAACGTTTTCCCGGGGATTGCGGGAGCCCTGGAGAATGGAAAGTGGAAGGCAGAGGAAAATTTAGAGTGAAAAAGAGCCTGAGCTCGGAATGGGAGCGATGGAGGGAGGTTGGAGGTGGGAACATAGAGAACATAGGTGGCATGTGTTCTGGAAGGTGTTTTTTGGAGGGAGGTGGGTGGATATCGCTGGCCAGGGACCAGGGGCTGGGGCTGAAAGTGTAGTCAGCAGGAGATGATGTGGGGGTGGGAGGAGGAAAAGGAAAAAGCAGGTGGGGGAGCAGGAAAAGGAATTATTGTAGCCGATAGAATCCAAAGAAGCATCAGAAATTTCGAAACCTTTATCTGATTCATCTTCACCTATCCGGTCTGGCAGCTGGCTCTTCTCCATCCCAGTACTGGAAGCAGGAACCAACTGATCTTTCCACCCACCTCCTCTAGCCTTTCCGGAACTTAACCAACCTCTGACTCGCACCCAGTCCTCCATACACCTCCACCCCTCCCCCTCCCCACAGCATCACTATTCAGCCCCCCTCAAGAAATAGGGGTACCGTCTCCTTTCAGACACCTCTGGTACTTCCAAGCGCAAGACACCCCCTTCCCACTCTGAGCACAAAAACATACGGCCTCTTGCTACCTTTCAAGCACTTTTCACTTTGGACACCGGGAACTCCTTCGGAACTCCTTCCCCACCTCCATATTCTCAAGGATCCAGTAACAAGCTTTGAATCTAGGGAGATCCCATCTTTGACGTTTGAACCTGAACAGAAGTGAGTGGCTACCTATTCTAAAGGGTCAAAAACTAATTTGCATTTTTATACAGATAGAAACAAATTTGTTTCGTGTCCATGAAATATATGCATTGATGGAGGAGTGGGAGAAGGCAGGAAGCTGGAAATCTCTCACAAGTTTTAAGTTATAACAGTCTCAGGTTCTTTCAGGGACAGAGGGTCCCCAGCCAGTTCTTCATTGTGAGTCATGGCTAATATTTCCTGAGATAAACGGTTACTCTGTTCCTGTGCTGCCATTTTCTTCATTAGATCAATTTTAATATAACCGTTCATAATTTTGATTTCTTCTGAAAACTATTTTCATATCCATTGATCATTTATCAATTGGGGAATGACTTGCATTTTTTATAAGTTTGACTTAGTTCTTTAATACATTTAAGAAATGATGTCTTTATCAGAGAAACTTAATATAAAGTTTCTCTTCTTCCCCCCAATTCTCTGCTCTCCTAATCTTGGCTGTATTGGATTTGTATATGAAAAAATTTTTTAATTTAATGTAATCAAAATTACCCACTTTACTTCCCATAACATTCTCTATCTTTTGTTCTATCATAAATTCATAGATCTAACAGAAAAGATATTCAGTGCTCCCCTAATTTGCTTTTGAGATTACCATTTAAATCTAAATCATGTGCCTATATTGATCTTATCTTGAAATATAGTATCCCTAGTTTTTGCCAAACTGCTTTCCTGTTTTCCCAAGCAATTTTTATCTATTGGTAAATTAAAACTTGGATTTTTTAATTTGTCAAACACTAGCTTGCTATGGACATTACTACTCTGTATTATGTACCTGATCTATTCTACTAGCCCACTATCTATTTCTTAGCTAATACCAGACTGTTTTAATGATTATTGCTTTGTAATACAGTTTGAGATAAGGATTGTTAGGTCACCTTTCTTTACATTTTTCCCCCAATGATTTTTTTTTGATATTTTTGATCTTTTGGATTTTTTTTAGGTGAATTTAAATCTTTTTTTTTAGCTCTATAAAATAATTGTTTGGTAATTTCATTGATATGGGACTGACTAGGTAAGTTAATTTAGATAGAGTTGTCATTTTTATTATATTGTCTTGGTCTACTGAGAAAACAGAGTATCTCCTAATAATATGACATTTCTCTCTTTTGGTCAAAGACGGAGGTGAGGGAGAAGGGGGGTCCTACTTTTCTGATCAATAAAAGAGAGGCAAGTATAAGCCAAGATGCTATGAGAAGCCAGATGGGCCAGGATGAGATATTGCCCAGGGAGTAATAAAAGTAATCTATCAGGGAATTATATTCCAGATATCACTGCTAGCCATTGTTTGCTTGCAATCAGAAAGAAGAGGGAGGGCCAAGAATGTAGTGGGAGAAAATATCAACACATACTTAAACCAGTCCTTTGTTGGTTAGATACACAACCAAAGGGAAGAAGACAGTATACTTAGCCCTTCTCTAAAATTTTGGGACCACTCTCTTATCTAGGTGTCAACTGCTTATGGTTCCATATTAGAAGAACTTTGAGGGCTCCAGAGGGTTCTGCTGTCCACTTAGAAGCAGAAGCTTTCTTGAGATGTTCCAGGAGTCTACATCTACAAGTCTGACAGCTATGGGGGTAGTCTGAAGGACTGGGTAGGTGCCCTTAGAAACAATGATTGATTGATCAGTACTGGACCAGTTTTCAGATGAGAAAACTCTTTGCTTCAATCTTTGGATCTGAGTTTCTGGTCAACATAACATAAATCTTTGGTTAAGGATTTCTAAACAGAACATAGAGATCCAATTTCCTAACCATGTAGGATAAGTTCAAACAATGCAACAAAGGTTTCTCAGAATTTTCATAATTGCATAATTATATTGAGTCAGTTACAGATCAAACTACTTAGAGGGCTCACAATGAACTAGTCTTGAGAAGGGATATTTATGTCATCAAGGGTAATGTAAATGTAAACATAAACCATGCAAAGCCATATAATAATTATCACCAATGTTAATTAACATCATCTCCTTGCATCCGGGTAACTCATTCTTAATGTCCATTTAGCCAGCACATTTTGAATCCTAGATGTCTCATATAATTATTTTGTCCCTGGTTATCTTTTCTTGAATAATAGTCTTTATTCTCAGGTCAGGTCTAAAGGGGATCCACTTCTCTGGTTCCAAATCTAGAGGTTCCTAGATAATTCTAACTTAATATAATTTAGTACAATCATTTAATTATGGTTCTTCAATCTTGAAACTTCAAAGAATTTCAGTTTATACATTATTTACTGTTTTTATCCTTACCAAAGGATAAAAAAGATACCCTGCATCTGATAAGTGAATCTTTTAAAAATTTATGAGGATTTAACCATAAAATGAGTTCTTCTGCCTTTTAAAATTATCAAACAGATACTTTAATAAGAGATAAATAATTTCACTTCCTTTACAATAGTAAATCTTATAATTTATATGTAAAATTCAATTTTGAGCTCTTAATCCCTAAACATATTCAAAGGCTGAATTTCCATGATAGATTTTGAAAGACAGTCATATGCATCTGTATATCTATATTGCATCTTAGAGAAAAGAGTCTAATCCTGTTGCTTTTCTCAAAATTTACTATTCCATTTCATTAGAAAACTTTTATATTCCATCCCCTTAGGAAGATATTATTGCTGTATTATAATTTTGCCACAAATATAGGAAAAAATTATAAGATATTTATACTTGCATCTTATTACAGTAGCTTAGAGATGTTCCTGTATCAGTTTGTTATTCAATAGATTTAGAATTATACTTTTAAAATTTCTTAATTATAGAAATTTGCTATGAAAGGAAAAGAGGGACATAGTTATAACAAGTGTCATAACAGAGAGAAAAACTCCCTTAGCTCTCTTTGATTCTAGTGTAAGTCATATCTGACAGCCTATCATTTAGTCAGAGGGTATTAAAAGCAAAATTTAGGATTATCTAGGTGGAATTTTTCTTTTTCAGAAAGGAAATAATAATGCAGGGAAAGATTCAAGGGGATCCTAACTTGATTATGCCAAAGCTGTCTGCAGAATTATTCCAATGCACAGACATCCACTTTTAGCAGCACATGTCATTTTCTACTGCTAGTTTTATGACAATTTAGACAACTATCCCTGTAATCAAAACTCAAACAATAGTAAATTACAGTCCCAAGAATTTTTACAGTCCCAAGAATTTTTACCTTAAATAGTAAAATTTCACTAAGCACAAGTTAGGGCTTGAATATGTTTCCTGATATTTCTTTAACTATAAACATCTCACTTCTCCTTTACATATAAATTAAAACTACCCATTTTTCTGGGCTTCAAGTAAATATCTCAGTTGATTCATTATTATGTTGAAGCTAAATCTTTAAACTATCCTAAACACTTTCATAAAAGCCAAGCATTTCAAATGAAAATTTACTATTATGAATTATTATCTATTTCATGAGGAAAAATACTTTATTAAATATTTAACAATTTTCAAATATTTATTTTTATTACATCCCTTTAAAGTCCCAATTCACTCAATTCATCAGATCAAAAAGTTTTGTTTAAAAGCATTTCTGTTTTGTGGTCTCTCAAATTTCACAATATGAAAGAATTTAGAAATACAATAAATACAATATTAACATAAACTGTATCACATACATAAAACTTTCAGATGATATCAATTTCATTTGCACATTATCATACATAAAATCATTTATCTTATTATCTTTGGTATTTAAAAACAATTTTAGAGTTATCAGTTATGGAACAATTACATTCAATTAAAAAATAACAATATAATGCTTAGTCTATGGCAGTTACTGTGTTAAGTATTTTACAATCATAATATTATTTGATCCTCATAACAGTACTGGGAGATGATTACCATTATTATTTTTTTACTTACAGAATAGGAAACAGATAAACAGAAATCAACTAACTTGCCTAAGATTATACGGCTAATAAATTTCTGCATTTGGAATACAATTTAAATTTCCTTACATTTTTCCATCATTTCTTTCAACACCTGTATTTGGAAATCTGATTTGGAATGAAAGAAGTCTCTCTAATGGGAGGATCTCTAATCTTTTTGGTTTAAAAAATCTTTTCTCCCTTCATATGTAAAAGAAGAGTTAACAAAACATTGTTACAAGCTGCAAGCCATTTACCTATTTGTTTCTTCATTCTGAGATTACTTCCAAAATAGTTGTCTTCCTTCATTGCCCTAGAATAATGAGGCTATCAACCTTGCCATTTACTCTTAAAACTTTTATAAACTCTAATCCTTATTTTTCCTTAAAACAAATTCTACAGAGTAGTGCCCTCCAAATTACTAAGATATTTCAGAAGGGATTGAATTCCTGGAATTACCCCAAATCCCAGGATTTCTCTGCAATCTTAAAATGATTAATCTTCAAATCTCCAAAATCAGCTGTTTTTAGTAGTTCAACAAATGTTGATCATCTGACTTTATTTTTCATAATTACAACATAGCTAAAGTTAAAATGACAGGGAAAAAATGTGTTGAAGATTTTTTTTTCTTATAATCCAATCTCCTAGACTAAAGTGGGAGTGAGTCCTGCTTACTGGTCAGTTGTTTCAGCTAAGAAAGTTCATTAATTTTTTCCAATAAAGTCTCCGCTTACACTTTTAGAAGGTTTTTTTTTTTTTTTTGGATGCCTGCATCCAAATCTTTCAAGGTATATAATCTAGCTCACAACACAAGCATGATACAGATCTTCTGTATTTTACAAAGACACACACACAGATAACATACAAGATGATACAAACAGGCATAGATAGTTTTAACAAAGTGAACTGCACAATCCATATGGAGGCACACAGTTATAGAGATATGCAGTGTCAACTTTAGAAAGGTGTGCTGTTTACAAAACAACAGAAGCACATAGAGGGACAAGAGACATACAGTTACAATTTTACAGAAATGTGTGATAAAAAAAAATCAGAGACATGCAGAGTTCAATTAACAGAGATGCACCACTATGAAAGGATATACTTACCAGAATGATTGGAGATGAATTTGAAAGAGGCACTGGAGTTTTTCTTATAAAGAATGGCAAACTTTACCAAGGTGGAAGTTCAAAGATTGGAGCAGGAACAAAGGCACAGAACTTACTGATAAGGGTATGTGTGTCAGATAGCAAAGAAATAAATCACTGATGTGTTGACTCTTTTCATGATTTTTTTGTATCACTTTCATTTCTTTTTTTCAAATTTTCCCTTTACATCTCTTATTTGATTTTAACAGTCTTTTTGTGCTCTTTCAAGAATTCTTTTTGGGCCTCTGAACAATTCATATTTTTTCTTTGAAGCTTTGAATGTGGCTGTTTTCACTTCATTGTTTTCTTCTGAGTCGGTGTCTTCATTATTCCTGTTTCCACAGTCACTTTTTATGGTCATGTTCTTCTGTTGTTCTTTGCTCCTTTTCCAGCCTATTTCTTTACTTATAATTTTATGTTAAAGTTGGACTCTGCTTCCAGGTGGAGGGTATACTGTCCCAAGCTTCTATCCTTTCTTGCTGTGATTTTTAGAGCTAGCTGTGAGAGTCTGCAGGGTTTTAATTTTTGCCAAGTATTTATGATCTAGTGAGAAATATGTGCATTGTTTTCCTGGCTTTGCTCTGGTCTGTGCATGACCACAAACAACTTTTCTCCCCCACCTCATGCCCTGGAACTCTAATAAGCATCTCTGCACTCCTACTGCCACAAGTTGTAATGAGCTAGTGCTTCTCTTAGTTCTGAAACTGTGACCTAGAATAACGTATGGGCAATATAACAGACGACTATATCCAGAACCATCAAAAGTTCCCCTGTAATCTCTGACAGTTGTCTTACCCCTTACCAAATGTGACTGAGAACTCCCAAAGCTGCTGCTGTCAAATAGTTTCCAGAAATGATTCTGGTGCCCCTGCTTGGTCTGCTCTGGGCTCCAACATGACCATAAACTTGCTGGGACAGACCTTTCTTGATGATCTCTTATGCTGACTTGGACTGAAAAATTGTTTACCCCAAACTTTTGTTGATTGTACTTCTCCAGAATCGGTTTGAGCCCTTATTTTAAAGTAATTTGGAGTGGAGTTTGGGAGAGCTCAGGTGAGTCCCTTCCTTTCTCCTAACATCTTGGCTCTGCCCTCCCCATGCCTCTTTTTAAATAGTTTTATATTGAGAAATAGTATGTGAGTTTCCTCTCTGGGTTGACAGGTAAATAGTTGGTATATGAAATTTTAAAGTAGTACATAATAAAAGAAGATGCTGTTTAATTTTCAGAAAGTATTCTCTCACTCCTCAAATTCTCCTGGAGTCCTTTTTCTTTTCTTTATGCCATTATCACTCTCTTCTTATCAATGGACAAGTTGCTTCTCCTCTCACACCTGATAGAATGTAAGGATTTTGATGATGGGTATGATGATTTTACTTTTTTTATCCCAGCACCTGGCACAACCATTGGCACTTAAGGCCAAGAAAAAACTTAATAAATGTTGATTGAATTTGCTCTTTTCATTGTTCATTTGGTGGGAGGAACAGCCTAATCTTCCTTCCACTCTCATCCCTATGCAAATTAGGCTTTTTTTTTTTTCAGAAAGATTGTAAGGGACTTAATTAAACTAGAGATCCAAGCTGTGCTTCCATTGATATAGATTTCTTGTAGCTTTTGACTTTATTTACATGGCTTCCTTGTCATCCACATTAAAAAAGCCTGTCCAAATCAAGTATAGATCCTTCAATCTTGCAAACTATCCATAAGTCTTTGCCAATCACCAAAGCCTGTCCTATTATCAGACCTATATGAAAGCAAGAATTAACTATGTTTCCTTAAGCCAAATGCTTGAATATGCTTAGTAAATAGCCTTCCCATAGTATCATTAAGTAAATTTTCTTTTGTTCTTTGTGGAGAGAGCTATAAGTACCTCATTTCATTCCAACATCATACCTAAACTAATAGGATATTAAGTCAAGTCAGACCTGTCCATAAGAGCCTCTATCACATTGTCCTCTGTGTTATGCTCCTGTGTGTACGCATTGCAAGGTTATTCACTCCTTGAGAACAAATTCAATTCCTTTTTTGTCTTAGCTCTATATAAATCTATAGATTTAGAGCTGGAAGGGAATTTTGGATAATTTTTTCATTCAATAGTTGAAAAAATTGAAGCCTGCCCAGTAAGGCTAAGTGACTTGGCCAAAGTTATACAATGATAACAGCAGGGGAATTGAACCTAGATCTTCTAAACCTAGTATCCAGTTTACTGTCTATTGAATTTTATCAATCATTTTTCTCAGCTCCTAAAGAGAATACCGATTATCTATAGTCAATCAACTGACAAAGATCTATTTCTAAGCCTCCTTGCATCCTTTTCTCTTTCTTTCTTAGATTTCACCCTCTTGGATTAGCTTTCTGGATGCTGTTTGACTACTGAAAGAGTTCTGGAACACCCTCTGCAACCATATCTGAAAGTGCAGAGCTAAAGCAGAGTAAGGGCCACCTGGGAAGACTGCTTAAGGAATAAGTTCAACTGTTTTGATTTGATTACCCTGATTTTTCTTCCTCTAACTTTTCTTTCTCCTAGAGCAAACATTTATAATTTCTTTTTATAAAACAATCTTTTGGAAATATGAGACCTTTCTTTGAGCTGGCAGCCATCCCCTCTTTCCCTATATTTCTATTCCCCCCATTTTTCTTTTTCAAGAAGCCTACAGGGTTAACTCTATCTTATTTCTAACTACATCTGCCTTTGACATTTACTCTACTCCAATTAGTTGGCTTCAATACTTAAGTAGTTTTTTTGTGATCCCATCTCTTTTAGAGTCAGTTTTCTTATCTATAAAATTCAAACAACAATTCACATTCTTCATAGAACTCATACACAATCTTATCTAACTTGAATCACTGATTAGGCCTACTCTCAGACAAACTGAAACCTGTTAAAGATTTTAGCTTAAAAAGGCCAATGTCTCCCATGGCATCTGAAACTGTCTCCAGTTGTCCTGATCTGTATCTTGCCACTGGACCAAATGACTGACTCCTGCCCTCTGCTCCCCTTCCTTCCCTTTCCCTTCTCTTCCTAAAATGTTGGCCATATTTGAGACCATATTTGAGAAACGCTATATAAAAACAAAATTGGCAGGCTTTCACAACAGACTGGATATGGAGAGTGAGAGATGTCTAATATAACTTCTAACTTATGATCTTGATACTGGCAAAATCATGTTGTCTTCTATGGTAATAGAGAAGGTAGCATAATGGAATGGTTTAGGGTCACGATTACTATTTTGGACACATTGAGCTGAAGATATTTTAAGAACAAAATACTTTGTGTCTATCTCTTACCCTTGCTAACATTTACCTTCCAAGATCTTCAGATATGGCCAGAAGAGCCTTAATTAAATGCTTTTTACTACTTTGAACATTAAAGGAAATGGTGGACAGGTGATTCAGTCCTTGTCTCAGACTCAGAACCAAAATAAAAGAGAAATCTGAAAAGATAGTAATGAGTTCCCATTTCCACTTCAGACTCATTAGCTAAATGAAAAGTCTCCAGTTCACCAGTCTCACAGGATATTCCACAGGAAAGCATCTTTTCTTAAAGCTATACTGGTTTCTCCTTGTTGTTTCATCTGCTATCTGAGAATCCCCTGTTTGTGCCCAAGACTAAAATATCCCTCAGATATTCTGGCTTCTAGTTGCCCCATCATCGTGGTACTCCAATTTTTGTCCAGAGCTGGTGGGAGTGTCTTTGCCTCTCTTATTCTTCTTTGAATAGTGACAGGAGCAGTATCAGGACCCAAAATGGTCCCAGCTACTAATGTAATCTATGATGTGGGATCTGGCACTAAAACTTGAGATTTGGTCATATGAATGATGTAATATAATAATGATTTTGTGGTCCCCTAATTTTAGGGGGGCTTCTGCTTTAACAATAAGTCAGTAATCCTAAATCTTCTGGTTTTGGAATCTGCCTCAGGAAACTCCCAAGCCCAATCTGTCTGATTCTGAATAGATCACTCTTCAATATTTGCTGATTGATAATCTTGTCAGCAATTTTTGGCTAACCCTTCCTTGACTCCTATCTTGTCTGAAGCCCCCCTTCTGCTCCTTTGGGAAAGCACCCCAGAAAGCATTAAGGGACCTACTTACTGAGTGATCCTGAGTGAACCTGAGGGTATCTCAGTCGTGAGGATTGCTAACAATCCCTCTCATCTCAGATCAGATTAAAACTCAAATTCTGCCTCACTTGTAGAAATAGGGGAAGTAGCCCATGGGGACCCCACACAATTTTTTCCAAACAACTCCCCAACCCAGTTTTGGAAGAGTGGGGGTAAAGTCCAATGGTCCATATCCCCTGAGACATGGCACCTGAAACGACCATCAAAGAGA